>NW_024468061.1:3211-510406 GCF_001896365.1 Talaromyces amestolkiae
CCACACCAGCGCTGCTCCGGTTTCTCGACAGCGTTGATCTCTTCGAGGATAGTGCCCGGAGCGCTAAAGAAGCAGAACTAGGGGACCAATRGGGGTGGGAAGCCCTAAGGGAGTGGGAGGACGAGGGGGTAGGATAGGGGGATGAGCACCCTAGTGCTTAAGCRTGGCCACCAGGGCTAACGCTCGCTAGGAGTGCTCCTACGTTGGAAACTATGAGGGATTCTTATAGGCATGGAGGCCTATAAGCATGCYYAAAAGTCCCTGGYGGATGCGCCGTATRGGRGCGAGATTAAGGCCTAGATTAATATACTGTTGGGAACTCTTAGGGATAAGCCCCTAGACCTTAGAGCCTAGGGTCTTACCCGGCATGTGTCTGTCATAACCCATAAGGTTGTATATAGATGTTAAATATAAATAATAATAATAATATATTTCTTCTAGAAGATTTAAATAAGATAGATGTCTACTTTCTTTATATATATATCTATAAGTTAAGTTTTCATTTAGGCATATAAACTTAATTTATACTATAATCCCTAGCATTCTAGAGAACTACTAATTAATTTTCTTACTAAGATAGTAGAACTTATATCTATTATCATAATATATTATCTAATATATTTTGATATATATACACCCTTCTAGATATAAATAGTATATATATAAGCAGTTTAGTACATATCTTAATTATCTATTACATAGCTAGTGTCTAATAGAGTTCGTAATTTATTTATATATTACTATTAAGATCTTATTATTATATTCATAGATTAGACAGTCTTTATATATCTATTTATAATATTTCTTACATTATTTGATATGCTCTTTTTAAGTGTATTAAGATTCTTTTTAATAAGTTGCTTTAATAGATGTATAATTATATAGATTATCTCTCTAATTTTATTTTATATTCTAAATTTCTTATTTAGTTATCTATATTATCTTATAACTTTATTCCATTTCATAGTTATCTATTTCTTATATAGTTATATATTAATATTGCTTCTCCTTTCTATGCACTTCTATAATCTAATTTATTCTTTTATAAAGGTCTAGATAAGGTTTTAATTATTCTCAATCTAAGACTAGCTAACTTATTATCTATTTATCACTATTTTATAACACTAATTAAGAATAAAATAATTTAATTAGTAAGAAATCTTTATAATTAGTACTTTTACTAGACTTTTCTACTTCTATAGATTTTTTTATAGATATTTATATTATTTATACCTTATAGCTCTGCTTATTCTTTAAAAATATATAATAAGCATCCTTATACATAGCTATAGATACTTAGATATTCTTTCCTTTTAATACTCTTTATATTTCTTCTTTATTCAATGTTATCTATTCCTATAGGAGTCTTTCTATATTTCTAAATATTTTAATCTTTCTATAATATCATATTACTTTTTCAATATTATTATTTAGGTTTATTAGCTCGTTTAATACCTATTAAATTTCTTTCTATAATTATTTCTATTTTTTAGCTTACTACTGGATTCTTTTTTTATATTATTCTAATAGTTTATTATTAATTTCTAAGATTTTTTTGGTACTGCTCTTATCTAGTATTACTATATAAATAACTATTATAATTTATTATTATAAATTTTAATTAGCTATTTTTTAGTTCTTTTTTAGCTTTTAATATTTATTTATAAAATATTCTAGTATTCTATAATTAAAGTAGGTTTTCTTTTTAATTAGTTTTTTTTTTTTTTTCTTAGTTAGTATAATATTTATTTATATAATAATATTATTATCTTTATCTTAAGTTCTTYTYTAATATATATTTAATTAGTATTCTTTCTACTAATATTARTAGTTTTAAAATTAGTAATATTCTTCTTTCTTTAATTATTATATTTAAATCTATAAGTCAATCTATAATACAGCTTCTATTATCTTTTTAAATATATTAAACTATAATATTATTTATAAGATTTAATCTTTCATGTATTTTCTTTTAAATTTTTATAAAACTAGTTTTATAGTCTTTACTCTTCTTATTACAGCTTSCTGGATACTTAGAGGAATTTTATAATATATTCTTTAATAGATCTATAMTACTTAATTTCTTTAATTTAATATATAGTATTAAGTTCTTTATTTACTATCCCATATAGTTAATTCAATTTTTCTTTGAAATATGCGAAGCTACTAAAATAATTAATTATCTTAARATTATATTAATCTTTATTACTAATTAAATAATTATTTATATAAGATATAAATTATATTATAATATCTCTAGTAAAGAAGCTAGCAGCTATTATAACTTTATTAGTTTTAGTAATAATTTATTCAATATTATTTATAAAGTAGATTTATAGCTTTACTAGAAAAACTTTTAAAGTTCTTTATTCTCTTAAAAATAATTTAATCTTCTCTATCTTAACTTCTTTCTAGATAATACTATTATTAATATATACCTTTATAACTTATTTTTTAAGTTTTTCAATCCTTACTAGGATAGACGCGATATTCTAATTATTAGTAGTTATAGTATTACTGGATAAGTAAGACAGAGTTCTAGTTAGTATTAATAGTACTAGCTTATAGATTTAAACCTTAAAAGGTACTAATATTTACTAAGGAGTAGATATTGCTTTCTTATTAAGACTTCTCTTTTATAATAAGGATCTTAAATTATTATAAACTAATAATTTATAATTATTTAGATTAGAGTAAACTCATTACTTAATAATAATTAAATAGTATTCTATTTAGGAAAGAGCAATATACTTAAGTAGTAATAAGAAAGCTTTAGTTAACTAGATCTATAAATAATAGTATACTTAAGATTAAATAGTTAATTTAAGACAATAGACTAAAACTAAATATATAGTAAATAAATATCTTTATAAATCTTATTGTCAGTAGAGTTAGTTAAGCCTATTACTAATAATGACTCTATTGACTCTACTTGAGCTATTCGAGCCTTGCCCTAACAATGGCTCTATCGGCTCTATTACCCTAACCCTAGCGGTTACGGATAATCCTTTGTTCCATCTTGTTAGTTTCCGTGCATGGGGGCCTGATTCATTGGCTGTGACTTCTTGATTTCTCTGACACTAAGATTATCTTATTTTTTACTTAGGCTTACTGTCCTTTTATTATCAGAATACCACTTTGACCGCCATTAAGTGACAAGTTCTCTGATCTAGACGTTTATAAAACATCGGTTTGCGACAATAATTTAATTTTTACATAAAATCATCTATATTATAATAGATATTTTTTTATATAAATACCAGTTTTTCATCTTAGAATTTTACTGATATTTAAATTTAGTTTAGTATTTATATATAAATTAAAAAACATAGATAAAATTTATTAAAAATTATATTTAATAGGAACGTAACATAAAAGAACTAAAAGATAAAATAACATAAAATTCTCTCTATGTTAGATTTAGCATAAAGTCGATCTATATACTAAAAAAGTGAAGTAACTGTCAGTTCACGGGAATCTATGGCTAGGTATTTTGGTTAGAGTTAGATATATAGACCTAGCTTCTAAGGAAATTGTAAGCCACAATCCTAAACCATCCTTTAGTTCAATGCAAACTAATGATCGCAAAAAAGCAAGCTTGTGGCAAACGAAGTGGGACGGAGGTCAGGCTTCATAGTCTTAATTAAAAGTGGCCGAAATCGGTTAAATCCACCCAATCCCGCCAAAAAATGCCTTCTATCGAGGACTAAATCTAGGCTGGCTTAATCATAGTGGGTAGTGGGTCTCCGGAAACGCCGGTGGTCCAGGCCACGTGCCTGATTCAGGAACAACTTTTGAGTTTGTCACCCATTGAAAAACTGCGGTCCGTGATTGGACAATAAGAACCGCCTGCTCCATGAACTATTCAAATCTCGATCGTGACCACAACAGAAGGAAAAGTTGCCGACCAGAATCTTACGCCCTAACGATAGAGATGAAGATTTAGCACCGCGTCCGGGTCCGGAGCTTAAAATCCCCCCAAACCCCCACAACAAGTCTTTCAAGGAGGTTTTCTTTTTCTAGGGGAATCATCTAAGTACTTGGCTCGGACGCGATCCTCAACATCTTTGATATGGCTTCCCTGAGATGGTGGCTCTCTATCGCTCTTTATACAGGCCTCGGACGAGCCGTTGCAGGTAGTGGCTCTACGAGCGGCGACGTGACCTGTACCGACACCACTGTATCAACCAATCTTCTCTCGAACCCATCCTGGGAGGACGGCTTGAGCCCATGGTCATACTACTATCCGCGCACAACCACGACCGCTCAAGCAATTGATGGCTCTCAGTCGCTGTACGAATTTTCAAACGGGGTGAAACTAGCTCAGATATGCTAACGGGCGTTATAGATTAACCAGTGGCGTATACCCGTTTCAGTACATCTACCAAACAATATCAGGTCTGGTCCCAGGTACTACCTATCAAGCATCTGTCGACTTCATGGTAGTGATCACCAATGCGGCTATCACAGAGTTCTGCACTGTAGATCTCTACCATGACTCTGCCTCGGCGGCTAACCTCATCAACGGAAACACCGCGAGTTACAGGAGCACCAACAGCCAGTGGCTCACTCTGAGCGGCCCATTCACCGCAACAACAGAAAGTCACATTTTTGGCATTTACATAACTTGTTCCCCATATCGCATTGCCCAAGTTGCTATCTACATAGATAACGCCAAATTCATTCTTGATACAACTACACAAGCTTGCACTACTACCACGCGAACGTCGACACCTACCTCGACTCCTCCGGCGTCCACACCATCACCACAGCCCTCAAGTCCGATCCCTAGCATTGCGTCCTCATCACCCATTGCTCATTCGAGCTCAGCTATATTAATATCAACAAGCACACTCCTTCTACAGAGCTCTTCACCAGTACTGCCATCGTCGATCCCTTCGCAGATACCATCGGCATCCACACCATCACCACAGCCCTCGAGCCTGGTCTCTAGCATTGCGTCCTCATCACCTATTGCCCATTCGAGTTCCACCGCTCCCATATATCCCTCATCATCTTTTAATCCATCGAGGTCAAATACTTTCGCACCGACGAGCACACCTCTTTTACCCAGCTCTTCATCGGTATCGCCGTCATCGGTCCCCCCAACCTCCCCCCCTATCAATCCACACACATCTGTATCGTCAGTGTCAAGTCAGTCTATCGGACACGGCTCTAGTCCTGTCATTCCTTCAGCTCCTCCCTCTGTCTCAACTGGATCCAATTCCCTCGCAGCAACCACATCTACCGCGACAAGCACGGAGTTGCAATCTACCCCTCCAATCTCAAACCCGGTAGGCATCTCGATCTCTAGTTCATCGACTATTTCCTTTGTTCCTTCGTCTTCTTCCACGTTGGATCCTTTCTCCACGACCGTTATTTCGACAGAATCAAACCAACAACTCCCATCGACAGGTCCTCTGGAACCTAATTCATCACCTCCACCTATTGATCTTCCCTCAACGACATCTTCCGGCCACATCACATCTTCCAATGTTGAATTGACAACTTCTACCATCTACAGTACTCGTACCTCTACCATCACCGCCTGTCCTTCGAGTATTATATATTGTCCAGCACGGTCACGAACCACATATGTCACGACTGAGACGATCTACGTATCGACTACAGTCTGTCCAGTAGCCGAAAATGAACCTACTGCGCAGGTTACTACAGAGCTAGCGGCATTGACTACCGTTTACGTGATTACCGAGAAAGTAACTTCTCTGCCGACAGGTATCCCCTTCATCTCCGTCTCCGTGTCACCAATCTTGAGCACCCGTACCGCTACATTCACCTCCTGCCCTCCTGAAGTGACAGGCTGTTCTGCCAACCCAGCTGCTCCCCAGATCGTGACAGAGACCCTCCTTGTCGGAGAGTCTACATATACGCTATCTGAAACAGCAGTTGCGACTTATCCCGCTCATCCCCAGGTTGGATCAACTGCTTCGTCCCGTTTGCTTTCTTCTGTTCCTGTGAGCTACACTACACTTTCTGTTTCTAGTACTTTGCCAAAAGCCTCGACCTCTACGGGCACATCCGATTTGCCTGCGTTCAATGGTGCTGAATTGTTGGGTCATCCAAGAAGCTTGGCTCAGATCATTATCTCGGTTTCCATCGCAGCCCTTGCGCTCTTATGGCTCTAGATTAGACGGCCGTGTCTTGATACTTCACAATCACTAGTTGTACACTAAAACCTTTCTTTATAATATTGATTGATTAGTTATATATAATGCTGATATTCCACCTGTTTTTCCGTCGTAGAACGGAAAGAGGCTAAAATTTTTAGGTCAATAGATCATCATACCTCAAAAACTGTCCTCATTTGCAGAATTTGACTTTTAAGCGGAGTGCTTGCAATATGTGTCATTGACGTTAGGCAAATTTGAGAGAGTCGGTTAATATTATGTAGCTATTTAGCCTTCTTTCGCGTATTAAAATTATTTTAGCTCTTAGCTTTCCCTTTCAAGCTTATATATATATAAGATACAAAAGGCGCATGATAAGTCTAGATGTATTGTAGATAGAGAGCAAACCATAGTGAAGATATGTAACGAATTTTGCAAGGATTACATCCGCCCAGTAGACACTCTGTGTCTGTAGATAAAAGTTCCTTATGGACCTACTCCAAATCCAAAGCCGTCAGAGGGCGTTACATTATAAACCAACTGGAATTAAGCCTTTACAATTTATCTACTAAGTGTGCTTGTTATCACAAACTTTAGTGTCTCACAGCTACATCTCGGGGAACATATATTGTGAACTTATCCGCTTCTTGCCTTTTCATTGCTATAGACAATACGGTACGCTACTGCAGAAGAGAACTGCTACTATCTGCGGAGAAGGGTGATCACCTATAAACATAACATTGATTTTTGCATAGCTTCCCGAGAAGTCTCAATTTTGGACTTGGGCTATCAAGATCATAGTCTTTGCTACTATTCGGTACAGTGGGTTTCGAAAACAGATTACCCCCAGACTGAGGTACTTTCTTTTCCAACTCCGCTATTATAATATTACAGTACGTCAAATCTACCTAGATAGAGCCCGCTTCCCAAGGCATGATCTTAGCTATCTCGAAAACAATAAATGTAAATCAAACAGAGTCTAAACTAAAGTGTATGTTGAACACCAACCTACACAGCGCTAGGGCGGATTTTAGTTTTTACTAATAGAGAACCACGAAGTACAGGCAGCATCCAACAGCCATAATTAATACACTCCCACTTTACAACACGCATGTCCTCGGTTTTATGTACCATGGATGAAAATGAAGGCTGCAGGCCTACTTAATAAAGCTGATGGTACGTGATCTCCCAAGCCAGAACAACATGTTGGTTAGTCCGGAAGCCCCATGTCTCGTTATTTCCTTTACTCCTATGTGGGTTCTCCGACTTATAATAATAAATTCATTCACCGTGATACTGTAGGTCCTATGCTCTATCATACCGGTAACCTTGCTACGATCCCGGCCTCATAACCAAGACCCTATTTAAACCACCAGTAACCAACAAAACTAAGAAGATATTTGATATAACCATACAAGGTATTTATACGGTGTAGAAGATGTAGTATTAGTTCATATTAGTAATTAACTCTTAGTATCTGTTATTGAAGTACAGACCTGAATCTCTCGTACCTAGTACAGAATAGTGATTACTCTATGCCTTAGCACGTCACAGAGAGATAAGATAACTATGCCCATAAACTACGAAGCGGTCAGCTTTGAATAAAGGGTAGAATCTGATTTCGGTGCTCACGCTTTCGCGCTGTTGGGCTGCCCATGTATAGTTGCATGAAGTGTCCCCTTGATTTTATAGAATAGTTGTTGTCATGATCTAGATTGATGGATGTAAGTATGTCCTACACCGCCTAATTATCTTTTATGCTGAGTGGTTGCAGTGATCTGCACTGCATTGGAATCTAACGGGCTAGAATATGGCTGTGAAAACTGACCTCGGGCTGCCGATGTTTGGCGCGATCTCTAGACGAGGCGAGAGTGGCATCTGGGCTAAGGTGCAATACGAAAGAAAGGCAAAAGAAAAGGATATGCGGGGGAGGATGGCCGGCGGAAGAAGGTGGAAGCACTATCTTTATCAGCTTCCAGCTGGGCGAAGACACATTCTGCCAACAGTTTGCCCGTGTTTCCACGTACATACTGCACATGCAATAGGTTCACGGCGGTCGAAATGTTACGCTAAGCCCAACCTGGGTTAACTCGGGAGATCGACAGTAGTGCGGCGGTCTAAGTGTGATACTAATCCCAATTGTGTTAGCTCCGGAGGTCGGGTGTGGCGGTGCGGCGGTGCGGCGGTCGAAAATATACTTTTCCTTGTTACCGACAAAAAGGTAGGTATCACACATCTGCCCTCCCTCGGTGGACTTGTGCCTGATTACCTACGTATTGTTTGTTTCCCTGACGAATTATCAATCCTTAGCAATCCTAATCCTGAGCCCATTATACTATCTGCGAGAGAATTACTTTTCTCTTATATACCTGCATACCGTGCTGACATGGATGCTCTATCTCCTATTTCTCCAGACCTTCCTCTCAACCTCCTTTAGCAACTTCGTGCTTCTGCGAATTTAAAACCCCCTAGGTCGCCACAGAAAAGCTGATCATCATGTCTCTCGAGCCTTCTGAAGATATCTCTCCGTCGGAAACGGGCCCGAAAACCGACATGGAAGCAGTAGCCTATCCGTCGATCTCCGCTAGCAATGACGAGCACACCCCAGCAGACAGCATCCAGGAAAAGCATAAGGAAGACAAGGCTGTGGCTGCCGAGCCGGGATACATCACTGGACTGCGGTTGTTTCTGATCATGTTTACCATCTTTGTGAGCACACTCCTTGCAGCTCTCGAGATTGGAATTATCGCAACTGCAATTCCTGGGATCACTGATGATTTTTATCAACTTGACGACGTAGGATGGTATGGAAGCGCAACTTTTCTTCTTGTCGGAGCTTCCTCGCCTATGTGGGGAAAGCTTTACAAATACCTCCCTGTTAGATGGGTTTACATGTGCTCGGTCCTATTTTACCTGGTAGGTAGCATTGTCGCGGCCGTAGCTCCTAATAACATCTCTGTAATTGTTGGTCGAGCTATCCAAGGTCTGGGAGCTGCGGGAACGCTGGGAGGCTCTGTTCTCGTTATCAATCTCGTGGCCGAACCAAAGCAGCGACCAGTCCTGATCGGTAGCTGGATGGGTGTCTTTATGGTATCGACAATCCTTGGGCCTATTATCGGCGGTGCTTTCTACCAGTGGCGTCTCTTGGCGTTGGTGCTTCTGGATCAACCTGCCGCTTGGAGGACCCATTCTCGTCCTGTGTCTGCTGTTCTTCCGGGTACCCAGGCATGTCAAACCGGTCCCAGCCTCTTGGACAGAGGTTCTTTTGCAGCTCGATCTACCCAGATTCAGTCTTTTGCTTGGCTTACTGGTATGTTTTGCCCTGGCTCTTCAATGGGGTGGTCAAAGCAAAGCATGGAATACCGGAGTCGCTATTGCCCTATTGGTCCTCTGGATTGCCGTCACCATTCTCTTTTTCGTTGTCGAGGGTTTCCAAGGTTCACGCGCGATGGTCCCATCGAGACTCCTCAGGCCTCCAATAACATGGGCTAATGCCTTGTGGTGCTATATGTGAGTGAATAAGTACTATTTTCTTGCTCGCCGTTCTTCCAGATGCTAATACTGATCTTTTCCCAAATTTCCAATTCTTCATTCTACCAGGTAATGTTCTATCTCCCTATCTACTTCCAGTCTATTCATGACAAGTCCGCTGTTTTGAGTGGCGTTGATACCCTCCCCTTCCTGGCCTTTTTCTCCCTGGGAGCCCTGATGAGTAGTGGGATTGTCGGAAAGACGCGCCATCTTATGCCCTATCAACTAATCAGTGCACTCCTGATGGTTGCCGGAATGGCTCTGTTCTACACTATGGGTGTCAATTCACCCGAGGCCCGCTACCTTGGGACTCAAGTTCTCTATGGCTTCGCGGTCGGGCTCGGAAACCAGATCCCTATGACAGCAGTGCAGGGTTTCTCAAAGCCGGAGGATGTGGCAAGCTCCACTGGTATCATGCTAAGTATGAACCACGCTGTTCTACTTTACACGTCGCCTTAACTAAGCCTGCCCTGTGTGTCAATCTATGAGTGGAACGTACTTCGTTATCGTGGCACAGGCTCTTTTTGCCAATCGCTTGCTGCAGACGTTGAAGAAGTCCAACTCCAATATCGACACTGCTACGGCCTTGGGAACAGGAGCATCCCAGATACAGTACATTTTCCAGGGCAGTGAGCTTACAGCCGTGACCAATGCTTACATGGTCGAGATTAAGGACGTCTTCGCCTTTGGTCTCGCCGGTGCAGTAGCCGCTGTCCTGCTGGCACTTATCATTCCCCTGGAGCAACTTCCTGACCATGAGATCAAGAAGGTAGAGGAGACGGTTGGTGTTTGAAGGTTTAGGCGAAGAGGGAAATGCGGATAGGACAGTCTCTAGGAATTTGTAAAAGTTTGAACTTATAAAGAGATGGGTTTTGCTTTACGGTACGGTCACTCCTCATGATTTGCAATTTGAGACGCGTGCCTGACCTGCATGAGTAATGATATCTGCGCATAACGATAGTCATGCAATGTTTGCCATCAATAACTATACTTCGTATAGTAAGGCAGATTACCTTGTTGGAAACCTCAATTCACATGAAATCGAATCTTCTCAGAGGCACGATTAGATGCTGTACAAGCAGGTCGGCCGCTGGCGAGAATACACAGTACTCATACATCCCACCTATTCGCTGGTGTTCCCATGGCTTCCCGTTTCTTCCCCTGAGAGTCCAACGTGCGTGTGTAAGGGCATTTCCGACATGTCCGCCACCACCACGGCTCAAGCTCTGGCTTTGAAACCCATATCATTAAAAGGCCATTTTAACTAGCCATTGATTGATATTATTTTTTATTTCTACTTGGGTCCGGCGGCGGGTGCAGTTAGAGGGCTTTAAAGATACTAGATTAATTATTTATATTTTTTTTATTTTGGCATAATCCTAAGCGGGCTACTAAGTTAAGTAAATAAAAATATTACGTAGCTTTTTTCTCTGCTACTATAGAAGCTAAAATTCAGTAGTTAAAATAATTATATTATAAAATTTAATAGTAAAAAAGAAATTATATAATATTTTTAAAGGTTTTTAATAATAATTTTTAAGGCCAGAGCTTGAGCCACAGTGGTGGTAGAACTGCCCTTATGGACGATATATTTGATTTTGCATCTCTATAATTCATGAACAACCACCTGATATTAGACAGCTTTGAGTAACACCATAACCGGTTATCAATTATGTAAAATCATTATCCACCAACCCCGTCGGGCTGTTACGTATACTGCATGCTCAAAACATGTCTCSGCCTTCGGCGCTCAATATTTCATACCCATGTATGTACTTCCAATCATCTGCTTCCACTATTCCGCAGCAGGTCATCCGCCAAGTTGTCGCGCTGTCGAAAGACTAAATATGGCCCCTCATGCTCCGCCGCATACCAATCCTCCGTCCGATACTCTGGCGCCGTTGGCTTTCCGTCCAGACCTGGCCGCAAAATCTGGCCGACTTGGCCGAGCTCGCCAGGGGCAGCTTCAAAGTCAAAGTACCAAAATAAACGCGCAAGCGCCATGGACATTTCGATCCACGCCATGGTTTTGCCGGGACAAGTCCTGTCGCCCGTGACAAAGGGGATATGCGCCATGCGGACCGCTTCCTGTGATGCCTTGAGCTCGTCATCGCCATCTCCATGGTGCTCGAGGAACCGCTCGGGCTTGTAGACCCACGAGTTTGGATAAATGTCTTCGTTGTGCGACAGAGCGTAGATGCTGATGGCCACCTGCGTGCCCGGCGGTATGATGTGGCCGTCTACTGTGAAGGGCTCGCCGGCTGTGTCGAGAGGATCGAGCTGGCGCCAGAAGATAGTGGTGATGGGGGGTGACATGCGCAAAGTCTCGTCAATGCAGGCACGCAGGTAGCTGCACTCGGCCAGCTTGGGGCCGGGCACAATCTCATCGGCCGACGAAAACGCCTGACGGACTTCTCTGGCGGCGCGCTGATAGCAATCAGGATACCTGGATAGATAAAAAAGGGTGCCAGCGATGGTGGCGGCGGTTGTCAGGCCACCAGCGGCCAGGAAGCTGGTTGCGTGCGGCCACATTTCGCTCTGCAAGAATGAATCGCCCGTTTTGATTTCGTCAATGACGATGGAATAAAAATCGTGAAACGCATATCTATCCATGGCTTCTCTGGTGCGCACAATTTCGCGAACCGCCTTGCCCGTCTGCGCGGTCTGCTTGTATTTGAGGGCCAACATCAACAGGTTGTAGTAACGCAGCGGGGGGAACTGCATCATGAAGTTGATGCGCCAGCTCCATTCCTTGAGGGTTCTGGGGAAGAAGCGGTTGGCGGGATTGCTTTGGGTGTTGAGTGGATGGCCAAATGCAAGATCCGCCGCAATGTCTGTCGTCATGTAGGTGGCCAGATCCAAGACGTTGACTGGGGAGGAAGATACGTCGGGAGAGGAAGACGACGAAGTCGTGCTGGTGCGAATCTTGCGAAGGAACTCGTTTATCCGATCTACCATTTTCGGCTGAAAGATACGCATAGATCTCTCATTGAGAACGGTGGCAATTACTTTGAGCTTTCTTTTATGGTCGACTCGATCGGTCGTCATGATCAAGTTGCGGTTTTTCGCCGCAAACATTCCATGATTGTATGGCTCGCCTTTTGCGACGCGCGGATTCAAATAAATATCTACCGGGGCGTCAAGTATTAGCGGTTGAGCTCCTTATTGTCGTTGTGGTATCGTTGGTTTACCTTTGACAGCAGTCGCAGTATTGAAAATGAGCTTATTGGGCCCAATCTGGTAGACGTCGCCTATCCATTTCATAAGTATATAAAAAGGACAAGAAAGAAATTTGACGCCGAGCGTAGTAAAGAAGCTCTAAATGATCCAATAAGGCTATTCACATACCATACTCGCGTGAGAGCGCGTACGCTTGCCAATGAAGTGTTTTGTTATACGCAAAAAAGGCGCTATAGGCATCGGTGATCTTGGCTAACCAGGGACCTGGGTAATGTCGTAGCGGGCTTGAAAGAAGCCTGTAAGTGATTCGTAGCACAATCTACTCCGCATTAGCAATGATCCGCTATTGAACAAGAGATAACACACGAAAGGGACCGCAAAGTACAGTGCATACTGCATTGCCAAATTTATGACATTGCCCATATTCGCGATGGATATGCTAGATAACGGGTAAATATAGTAGCCAAGATCGGAAAGGTGCGATGGACTTTTGGCAGTTGGCAGTGAATGATTGAACAGAAGTATGGAAGCAGTTGCTGCTGAAGAGGTGGCCGCTTTGGCTGGGGACACAAAAAGGAGAAAGGTGGGCCTTTATTTATAGTTGGTAGAAAACAACAGATCAACTGATGTACCCTAGCGGCCAACCGGGGATTATGCGCCGGAGGGGAGGGGGGGAAGGGGAGTAGGGGCTGCCGCATCGAAGAAGTTCCCGGCCAATCCCGCAGCTTCTGACAATACCCTGTCAAAAGGACAAAGGAAAATAATAACCATGGGTGTTGGTACACTTGTTTTCCATTTTCTATCTTTGTTGCGCATGCTCGACAGAGTCCTAAGTTCAAGACAGTTCAAGTCGCGTCGTCTCTTATCACTGACTTTAAATATACATAAAATTTAGTCAAAATCGGTGGTCAAATTAACGATGTCCATGAGAATGTGGAATAAACAACATTTGAAAGTTGCGGTATAGGTTAGGAGCCAAACAAAATACAGAGCTACAATAGAGGAATGAGCCGCAGCAGATGTTACACGGAGGAGCTCTTCTGCTCGTGGTGCGTGCTGATATCAATTCGCCGTATAATACCAGGCTCACCTTGGCGCTCTCCGGGATGAGAGCTGACCGACCACACGTTGTTCTCTACATCATGCATGTGCAGATCCGAAGTGCTGTCGATGCCAGCGAAGCCCTTCGTCCTCGTCCCTCGATGCGAACTCTCTGCCCAGGACGTGTTGCTTCTTCTTGTCATGGAAGCCAGTGAATGGAGAGAAAATATGATGCCCCGTCCGATTGCGCTTTCAACAAATCCCTTTGGAAGCGCTGGCATGCCTAGAAAACTCACGTTAGCCGCTGTCGGCCACACGGCCGTCAACCACAGCAAAGAGGAGGCAACGTACAGAAGACAAGAATGACAAACGTCGACTCCGCAATGGTCAGAATGTACACCCTCGAGGTAAGATAATTTGTGTCCCCATCGCCAGCATATTTAAGTGGGTGGATGACGACGATTCTGAAGACAGCACAAAGACAGGTTCTGCGGAGCAGAGTCCATTGTTAGATCAGAGATATATAAAAAACCATCTCCAGTGTTTTCCGCACACATGACTCGGAAATAATACATACATAATACCGGCGGAGAAGATGAGAGATACTTTTAACTTTTTTTGCTTCGACATTTGCAACGACCAGATGATGCGTTGGGGTAGAAGGAGAATCAGAACATCAGCTACAAGGTTGAAGTAGGCAGACGCAAGATCCAGAGCTCTTTTGTTGAAGCAGACTCCTGCGACCCAAGGCTGCCACAAGTATCTCGCTGGACGGCAGGAGAGTGCTTCGGCGATGAGAATGCTGATGTAGAGGAGAACATTGAGGGCTAAAATCGTATGACTCGCCCAGAAGAAACCATTGCGTTCGCTAGCAGGGTTAAATATGCGATCTGTTTGGCAGTAAATCCAAGTTAGCAATCAAGCTTGTACAATAGACAGAGTAAAAGCAAAGGTGATTTACCCCATTCAAGAAGGATGCCGACTTTAGCAAACAACATCAACAGAATATAGGAAAACGTTATAGCTAGGGAGTTCTGATCCAAGTTTAGCGCGATTTACCTTTATAACAGGATCTACTTACTTCAAGAACCTTTTGGAATGTCCTAAACCGGATATTCCACTGATGAACCAGAAATCCACCATAGTATATGAAGACGAAGAAGCTGATTATTGCACCAAGGTATGATATCTATGGCAGACACGTCAGCAAACAAACAGCATACAGCCTTCAGAACGAAAAAAAAAGTAGAACAAAATCATACAAATGCAAGTAATCCAAAGTCTATAATCGACAACTTAGTCCAGTTTTATCTAAAACACGCGCGCAAAAGCGTGGGGGTTGGAACATACAATCTTCGGTGTGCCACCTCTTTTCCACCCGAGTCTGGCAATAGACTCGGAAAAAGAAGCAGACGATAGCAACAATGGCGCAGAGGACGCCGAATGCAATACCGACACCGGTGCTGTTGGGAGGATGGTCGAAATTTGGCACAACGCCTTGGGGTGGAGTCATAGCCGGGCCGTTGAGGATTTGCTGCTGGACGTCTGGCGGGAGGCTGGGAAATTGGCTCAGCAAGTCCGCCATGGCCAGGAATGCTGATGGCTTAGAAGAAGGTTTGCCAGAAAAGAGGAAGGAGCGACGGAAGAACACGACGGACACAATCCAGAAGAAGCAGAAAACGAAGAAATGGAAGATAAAGGAACATCAAAACGGAGTGGGAGTGCGTATAGAGAGGGATGACTGAGGATCGAACATGGAGGCAAGAAGGCACCAACTACTAATTACTTGGCCAATGGGGAAGAATGAGAGTGAGGTGGTCCAGGTAAAACGCATCTTCGCATCTTCGGCGAATGAAGCTGGACCAAGCATGCGGGTGGGTATGATTCGGACACTAAACGAACGGGAAGTGGGAATGGATCGGCACGGACTCCACCTGTCAGATTTATGAGCGGAGATTGTTACCCCGTACGAAGCGCCAATAATGGCAACTGGCTTGTTTGCTCATGCTGGACAGCCTTGCACCCAACTTTCTTCAGCTTTGACGAATTCAAACACCTCGCTATAAGGCGTGTTTTTGCCGAACGGGTCGAGTCGAATCCCCAATGGAGCGTTGCGGGATTACCCAAGAATCTAGCTCCACCATCGCGCACGAATATACTCCGTATCAGAGTTGGACACGACGGTGATACAGGTCGATCTGTCTCAGGGATAACGCTTCCAACCACCACTCCTGGCCGGTAAAGTGCAGCCAAATATAGGCAAAATGGTTCCACCTTCACCGTAACCCTGGATGCAAGCCACACAGCCGGTTGTCGTCGCACAGTGCACAAGAAAGCAAGGTACTTTTGCTTCCCGAGTCACTTTTTGCACATGAAAGCATGAGACAGATGCATAGACATCCTCGCTTCGATCGCCTACCTGCCTCGTTGCCTTCTTCTGTCTCGGCCGCCCCAAGTTTTTGGTCTTCTACTCTCTTCTTGACTTGGGTGTTTTTACCGTTGCCCCTTTTGCGACTACTTTTCCCTCCTGATCTCAATAGTATTGAAGCAAGCGCTCATCATGGCGCTCGATACAAACGCCCCTTGTGCCTCGGCGACGCTAAGCCCTCCTACAGAATCTGACGTAGAAAAAAGCCCCAACCATGAGATGCAGCAGGACGCCGAACAGTTGGCTACAAATTCAGAGGTTGACGAGTCGCAGGATACGGGAGCGTATCTGCATGGAATGAGGCTTTGGCTGGTTGTGTCTCTCATCTCAACCGTCTACTTCCTGACCCAAGTCGAAATCACAATTGTCACGACTTCCCTGGTAAGCATCACCAATGATGTTGGCGGCTTCGACAAGGCGGGCTGGATCATGTCCGCCTATTTGTTGGGGTTTGTCAGTAAGTTTTAAGTATTCTTTTGAAACGATTTCTCTTTTTCTAACCCCCCCCCCCCCCCCCCCCCTTTTTTTTTTAGGCTTCGTAGTCATAATGGCCAAATTCAGCGACATTTTAGGCCGTAAACCGGTCTTCATGTTCTGCATCCTCCTCTTCACAGTGTTTTCTGGAGGATGTGCTGCCGCAAAGACTCTCGAACAGCTGTATGCTTTGTCCCCGAAAAAATATGTATTTTTGGTTTTTCTTTTTCGATTTTGTGTCTAACAAGCACATGTTCTATACAGCATTATTCTTCGCGCATTCCAGGGCGTTGGCGGCGGCGGTAGCTACGCCGTTGGCAGTATCATGCTCCTCCAGATTGTCCCCGCAAATCAAATCACCCGATTCGCATCCTATACAGGCGTCGCTTTTATCCTCGCAACAGTACTTGGGCCGGTAATTGGCGGTGTCATCTCCCAGAATACCACTTGGCGCTGGGTCTTTCTCTTTAACGTGCCTGTCGGCGCTTTTGGGTTAGCTCTCGCGTTTCTAGGCATTCCAAATGGTTATCCCCACCATGCAAGCAGCGCAGATAAACAGCCAAAGGTTACTTTGTCCACAGTCACCGCGCGACTTGACTTTTTCGGTTGTGGCTTGTTGCTCTGTGCCACGCTTGCTTTTACATCGGCCTTTCAAGAAGTGAACACAGAGTATTCCTGGGATTCGGCTTACTTTATTGTCTTACTTATTGTTTCCGTTCTCCTAGCTGTCTTTCTCCTAATATGGGAGCGATATTTGACTTTGCGGCAAGGCCAACGAGAGCCTGTACTACCGTGGCGATTTATTGTTCGCCGCGAGATGCTCGGTGCCATGGTGTAGGTGCTACCAACTTGCTGTGCTGTCTTTAATATTCTTCTTGAACCCTTCTTGCTAACGGAAGATCCCAGAGGCCTTTTCCTCGTTGGAGGAGGCATGGCTGTCACCACGTTTCAACTGCCACAACGATTTCAACTCGTCAACGGACAGCACCCCGTGGACGCGGGTGTACGTATTCTGCCATTTGGTCTCTGCGCATCAGTCGGTGGCATGGTAATCGGTCAGATCTTTGGCAAGTTCAAAGTCCCTCTGGTGTATGCGTGCATCATTGGAGCACTGCTCCAAGTGCTTGGCTACACGCTGCTTGGCACCGTCGAGGCATCAGCTACGATTCCAGCCAAGCAGTATGGATTTGAGGTGATTGCCGGCTTTGGGGCTGGTATCAGCTACCTCTCTCTTTTTGCTGCAGTACCATTTGCTGCAGAAAAACGTGATCTTGGTTAGAGCGGTCGTCTCTATTTGTGATTTCTTTCCCCTTCTGCTAACATTTCTGCTGCAGCAATTGGTCTTGGAGCCACGCACCAGTTCCGCGCAATGGGAGGCGCCGTAATGATAGCCATTGTCACATCCATCTTCAACGGCCATGTGGTGCCTGGGCTACAGCGGCTCGGCTTGACCGATTTTAGCAATTCTGCCACTGCTCATGGCCAGCCTACTTCCGACCTCGGGCAGGATGCAAGGGAAATTCTTTCTCAAGGCTACAATGATCAAATGTTCTTCCTCACTGCAATCTCTGTAGCTCAAGCGGTACCGGTATTGCTCATGTGGAGGAAAAACCAGATCCTACCAGCCTAAACAAGCAACCACCTGCAGGGTAAGAAACGAAGGAGCCTTCGTACGAGCGTCGGAGGAAGTCACAGTATCTACTATACGCCAGAGAATTATTGGCATCCATGGATTATGTAGTCACTTCATCATTAATGTGGATGTGGTTTCATTAAATAAGTTTTTTTAGTGTCGACTGAAAGCCATCAGTAAACCCTTCCCACATAGCCTGTGCGCAGTAGGGTTGCCGCTGGAATTTTCACCCTTCATAGAGACTTCTGTAAGCAGATATGCATGGTCTTCCATCTTACTTAATATGTTATATGATCCTTATTCTCGCCGGGCGTCCTGCTTAATGGCGCCCGTATACAT
The DNA here is from genome assembly GCF_001896365.1 of Talaromyces amestolkiae. Classification (NCBI taxonomy): domain Eukaryota; kingdom Fungi; phylum Ascomycota; class Eurotiomycetes; order Eurotiales; family Trichocomaceae; genus Talaromyces; species Talaromyces amestolkiae. Next base: position 21,966 of record NW_024468061.1, read on the forward strand.
ACCTTGGTTTGAAAAAGCGTATGAGCTAATGCGTGGCCAGCTGAGCTGAGTTGGATTTATTGACACTATAAATGCTCTTTTATTTACGCCTCTAATATTCTTTGCAAATCATACTCCTGTTTTGTCTGAGTAGCTGCCAATGCCAGCTCCGTCGGCATCGAACTAGCGATTAAGTGGCGTGACGGGCGGTAACTTGAGCTAGGCCGGATCATAAGATCCTGGTATATAGTTTCTAATCTTTGATCTTAGAGGTACGTACTTGCATGCATAGAGCTAACGGTAAAGGCACCCGTTTTGGCCCCCTTCTGCTTCCCAGCGTTTCTCCTTGGCCAGATTCGGAACTCCGCATCTGGGCAAAGCGACGTATACAGTCCCCGGCTGCAACTCCATAATTACCACCCCACTATAAACAAGTCAAAGCTGAATTGGGAGGTTGAGGGGTATGCATAGTATCCCTGGATACATGCATGCAACCAGACGCCCCCAATCCCAGATTACAGCCCGAGGGATCATCAGTTCAGTTCAGTTCAGTTCAGTTAGCAGCAACCGAACAAGAGCGAGACGCAGTGCAAATACAGAGTATAAGCCGCACCGTGTGCAAGGCTAGACTGCGACAGATTACGATGCTGTAGATCTTCTATTTGGATGCTGCAAAGATTGAATGGTGGGCTATTTAAGTAGGAATATCCACTATCGGCTAAACGAAGCGATGGCCAGTCGCCTTCACCTGCAGAACGACAGTTGTAGTTGTCTTGTATTTATTCTACTCCTCTGCTTATCGTAGAAATGTTCTCGCAAAGTCAATAATAAAATACGTATAAAGAAGTAAAACAAAAACCCAAGTCTCGAAAATTACCAGTTTAGCTGTTTTTATAGTGGCTGCCAGCATCTTCTCTCATATTATTGTCTCACCTTCATTTTTCCCGCTTCGTTCCCACAGAGCATAGAATATGGATTCGTTTGCCATTGTTGGAATTGCATTCAATCTTGCCCAAGATGTGGACCGCGAGGATCGCTTGTGGGAAGTTATGGAGACGAGGAGTAATCTCTCGACAGAATGGCCTGCGGATCGCGCAAACATCGAAACATACTTCAATGATGGGTCGTCACAAGCAGGTACGCTTCATGCTCGCGGTGCCCATTTCAGTCACGCCGATTGGACTGCCTTCGATGCTCCATTCTTCTTCATTACTCCTCACGAAGCTGCAACCATGGATCCTCAGCAGCGGTGGGCTCTGCAGACTGTTTATCACGCTTTTGAGAATGCAGGCATTCCAATGGAGAGCCTACGAGGGTCTCGCACAGCAGTGTTTGGCTCGTGTTCCGACGACTTTCCGCGCTCCATGACTCGAGATTTGGATGCAGCACCGCGGCTGACGCTGACAGGCACAGATCCGTCTGTCCTAGTTGGCAAGGTCAGTTGGTTCTTTGATCTGGCTGGCCCATGCCTGAACATCAACACAGCATGTTCTAGTAGCCTTATTGCTTTAGATTACGCTTGCAAAGCCATGCAAGCCGGAGATGCATCAGCTGTATGTTTCATTGACATAGTTCATCGTAAAAGAGAAGAGAGAGGGGGCAAGGTGTCGTATAGGTGCTAACAGAAGAAACATAGGCTGTCGTGCTGGGCTCCAATTTCATGTTGAACCCAGATGCTTCCACCATCTTATCCAACCTGAACTTCCTATCGCCGGATAGTGTATGCTATTCTTTTGACGAGCGCGCCAACGGCTATGCTCGTGGCGAGGGAATTTTGGCCATGGTTGTGAAACCCGTCGAGAACGCAATAAGGGATGGAGATGTTATCCGCGCGGTCATAAGAGCCACCGGAGCCAACCAGGATGGGCGTACTCCTAGTCTCACACAGCCGAACCCAGACGCCCAAGAGAGCTTAATACGCCACGTCTATCAAAAGGCAGGACTGGGCTTTAGTCAGACCAGATATGTTGAGGCACACGGAACTGGCACCCCAACTGGCGATCCAATCGAGGCGACTGCAATTGGACGCGTCTTCGGTGAGCACGGCTCGGCACAAGATCCAATCTTCATCGGTTCGATAAAAGGAAATATTGGCCATGTCGAAGCAGGAAGCGGTCTGGCTGGCACGCTAAGAGCTGTGCTGGCAGTTGAGAAAGGTCTTATTCCACCACAAGCCCTATTCAAAACTATGAATCCAGCCATCAACAGTGATCTGTACCACCTGGACGTGCCGATAAGCTGTATACCGTGGCCTAGGCGGCTCAGTGTTCGCCGTGCATCTGTCAACTCGTTTAGTCTGGGAGGCTCAAATGCTCATATAGTTCTTGATGACGCCCTGAGTTTTCTAAGCAATCGCGGACTGCATGGATATCATAACTGCACCATGTATGCGGATGACCTCGGCGAGAACACCGTCATCAACGGTACTACGTACTCATCCAATGAGAGTATCACCAAAATCTCCACCACTCTCCACACAGAAGAGATAAACACAAAAGAGGCCCGCTTGCTGGTCTGGTCTGGCGCCGACCCTGGAGCAATAGACCGCTTCGCACATGTTTACAAATCCTACCTGAAACGAAAAGTGGGCAGGTCGCATCGAAAGCTGGACCAACTGGCATATACTCTCTCAAATCGGCGAAGTCGGTTGCAATGGAGGTCGTTCGCCATAGCGAGCGCCGACAACATAATTTCGGATGACGGCACGGTGTGTCTTGCATTGACAAAGCCAACGAGGCTGCCAACTGAACAATCAGTTGCAGCATTTGTCTTTACAGGACAAGGGGTACAATATCCCTCCATGGGTATCGGACTTCTATCATACAAGGTTTTTGCCGATACTTTACAGCGCATTGACAGCATCCTCTCTTCGTTTGGATCAACTTGGAAGTTGTTAGATGTGCTACAGGACCACCAATTGTTGCACTCCCCTCAGTTCAGTCAGCCTCTGTGCACTGCGGTACAGATTGCCCTTGTAGAGCTCTTGAGGAGTGTACATGTGACGCCCTGTGCGGTCATGGGTCATTCATCCGGCGAAATCGCCGCCGCTTACACCGCCGGTGCTCTGTCCCTAGAGTCGGCATGCAAGGTCGCATATTACCGAGGCGTTGTTTCCGAGAGGCTCAAGTCAGCATCAGTTGCGACGCCAGGCGCTATGATTTCTGTGAGTTTGGAGAGTGCCAGGGTTCATGAATACCTCCAAAGCATGGGTATTGATAACAACATCGCATCGTCTGTCCATGTGGCGTGTGTGAACAGCCCAACAAACTGCACATTGTCTGGAGACGAGCATCTCATTGATCTAATTAAAGACCATATGGATGAAGACCAACTATTTGCTCGCAAACTGAATACTGGAGTGGCCTACCATTCACCTGCGATGAAGATGGTGGCAAAAGAATACGCAGAATTGCTGGGACAGCTCGATCCTGGAACTGGGGCGGGGAGGGGTCAGACAACAATAGCTTCATCAGTTACTGGAAGATTGATGGCCGATCCTTCATGCTTCTCTTCTGCTCAGTATTGGGTAGATAATCTCATCTCACCAGTTCTATTCGCTGACGCGCTCAAATCTCTTGCTGTCAAAGGAGGATTGGATCTGGGCTTAAAAAACAATCAATCAATTACCGACTTTATTGAAGTTGGCCCTGATGCAGCGCTGAGACGATCTATCAAAGATACTTTGGAAGCAATTGGTACTTCTGGGTCCTCCTATAAAGGAAGTGCCGAAGCAACAGAGCCAAAGTCCATCACTAGCGCCCGTTATCACTCCGTGCTTCACCGATCAAAGCAGCCCCTTGATAGTCTTCTATACCTGCTAGGCAATCTATTCTGCGTTGGATATCCTGTTTCTATTGAATTAGCGAACCATCACGATGCGAATGCATTCCCACCGCCACTAGTGGATTGCCCTCGCTACCCATTTGATTTGACAAAGAAGTACTGGTACGAGGGACGAATCAACAAAGATACGAGGCTTCGTCCTCAAGCCAAGGGCGTCATGATTGGAAAGAGATCACCCAATTGGAATCAGCTGCGACCAACCTTCCGCAACTGGCTCGGAATCGACGCAATGCCGTGGCTAGAGGAACACTGCATTAGCGGCAAAGTTGTCTGCCCTGGCATGGGCATGATTGTGATGACATTAGAAGGACTAAAACACCTGGTCGAAATGAATGCCAAGACGACATCTGCACCCATATCCGGCTTTCAGTTTCAAGAAGCGCACTTTCTAAAACCGATTCCAGTGTCCGAAGACAGCCGGCAAAATACCGAGGTCTCCTTATACCTAAGACCAAAGCAGGAGGTCTACGAAAAGGATATTTCATGGTGGGAGGCTGCTCTCTTTGCTTATAACGGCAGCAACTGGACCGAATGTTTCCAAGCTGTTGTTCAAGTGCAACTTGAGCAGACCTCGACAGAAGTCGATGGCGGAAGAGAGCGACGAGAAGAGACGGCCAAGTATCGCAAATTCCAGGACGAAGCTACAGACTCCTGTGACAAGGAAGTGAATTCAGAAGCCTTCTACCAATATCTCCGCCACTATGGAATGGCGTACGGGCCGTCCTTTAGCGTATTGCGTCGCATCTTTTGGGATGGCCTGGCTACGTCACAGGCTACAATCCCTCATGACTTAATGCTCGATTCTGGAGAGGCTAGCCCCATACATCCGGCCGTGCTAGATGCAGCAATTCACTTCCCCCTTATTCAGATTTCCAAAGGATTGTCAATACCATTGGATACCTATGTCCCACAAGAGGTGTACGGCCTGTGGATGTCAGCGAAGCCCTGGAAAGTGCCCGATAGCTCTGTTGTTATTACCACTACTGTCGACTTTTCTCGACCATCCGCTTTGGAAGCCAGCATCAGTGTCTTCAACGAAGAAGGGACCATGCTCATGTCACTAGAACGTGGCCTTCTAGCAAGCGTATCATCAAATGATGAGCCAAAACTCGGCGAGGAGCAGCCGAGGCTCATATACAAGATAGAGAGACTGCCCCTATTGAGTCAGCTGACGCCGGCAGACCTACAGGTCACTTGCGAGCCAGAGCCATACCAACAGTCCGAGATGGAAAAAAGCTGGTCTGATAGACTAGAAGCAGCACTTATCTCTTCTGCTCAACATGCTCTCTACCGACTCTACAGTTCAGGGTTCAACATCACGTCCGCACCAGCACATTTACAGACATTTATAAACGTGCTGCAACGCAACTACGGCCCAAACAGCGACCATAAAAATGGATATATTGATCAAGAGCTAGCGAAATGCCTAGAATACAGCCCTTCATGGGGGCTCTACACGCAAGCCGGCCGCTTTTTAGAACTCCTACTTCGGAGCGAGGCAGATCCTTTGGACCTTTTGGTTTCCTCTGAAGTTGCAGGCCGTTCCTATGCTTTGCTATTCGACAATGCAGCTGACGATCGACTGTTCCGATTCCTGGAGTTGGCATCGCATGAAAATCCCGGCCTACGTATTCTAGAGGTCGGCTCCGGTTCTGGTGGTCTAACAGGACATGTGCTGTCCCATCTAGAACAGCTCGAAAAGCGTGTTGGCTCCATGCGATTCTCACGGTACGTCTTTACGGATATATCGCCAGCATTTTTCGAAGCCGGGAAAACAAAGTTTGCCCGCTTTGGGAACCGTTTAGACTTTCAAAAGTTGAATATTGAAAAGGCAATCGATACGCAAGGTTTTGCGCTGGAGTCATTTGATTTGGTATTGGCCGGCTGCGTTCTCCATGCCACGTCCAATATTGCCGAGTCTATGGGTAACGTTCGAAAACTCCTGCGGCAAGGAGGACATTTTGTCAATCTCGAAATCACACAGACCAATCTAGCTAGGTCCTTGGTGGGCTTCGGTTCTCTGCCGGGTTGGTGGCTATCGACCGAGGATTGGCGCCAAAACGGGCCGTTGATGTCGAAACAGACGTGGGACAGGGTCATGAAGAAGACTGGGTTCTTTGGTATAGAGGCAACGTGGGATGATGGTGAAGGCGGCTGTATAATGATTACGCATGCCACAGCAGAATCCACTTCGGAGCCTTCCGAGCAGCTGGGTTTCAGCAACAAGAGAACTCTGACCATTGTTGTATTAGACAATTTTTCCGAATTGCAACAAATTATTGCCGACCGCATTTATCAATGGTCTGGTTTAGGGTCGCGAATAATAACACTTGGTGACGTCGGCGATGTAGAGTGGAAAGAAGACGACATTGTCCTTTCACTCATCGAACTAGGAGAACCTCTTCTGGTGGCACCGACAAGTGAAGTGTTTGAGAATATTCGCACAATGATCAAGAATACGCAGAATCTTCTCTGGGTAGCTCTACCTAACCTTTCCACCCCCCCCTCATCGACAGGTGCAGTGGATCCGCGATTTGAGGCGGCATTGGGCTTTCTCCGAACGATTCGATACGAGGAACCGTCCAAAGAGATCGTGACCTTAAGCTGTTGCAACCGCGTAACCCTTTCAGAGGCAAATGTGGTGCGTTTCATCAAAGACATTCTTTGTAAATGCTTCCGACCGCAAAACCCGTCTCGCGAAAACGAATTCGTCATTGAAAAGAATACTCTCTGCGCCGACCGCCTGATCTATGACACGGAACAGGAGGAAGACAGGCTCGGGCGGATTTTCCCATCTTTGCAGCCGGAGCAGACTCTGGGCAATGCGCCGCCCACGATCCTGTCACCTGGCAGCCCTGGCATGCTCAACACCCTCAGGCTAGTGGAAACGGAGGTACCTGTGCAAATGGCCTCCCAGATGGTTGAGATTGAGTGCCGCGCATGGCCGGTGTCCTTCCGTGACGTCCTGATTGCCCTGGACCGCTACGGCGACCAAAACGATACGAGCGGGATGGGCTGGGAGCTGGCCGGCGTGGTCTCCAGAGTCGGGCCAGGAGTCTCCGAGTTCAAGCCAGGAGATCGCGTCTGCACTGGCGAAGTTGCTGGCATGAGGAGCCACGTTCAAGTAAAGGAGAACATGGTCTTCAAGATCCCAGACGGCATGTCGTTTGCCCGATCAGTTGCAGCTCTCAACCCTCTTATGACAGCTCACCACAGTCTGGTGAATGTCGCGCGACTGAAAAGGGGCGAGACCATTTTGATCCATGCCGCGGCGGGGAGTACAGGTCAAATGGCTGTCTGCATCGCACAGCGTATTGGCGCGCAGGTGTACGCAACAGTCGGCTTCGACGACAAGAAGAAGCTGCTCATGGAGGAGTTTGGTATCCCGGAGAGCCACATCTTTTACAGCCGCGATACGTCGTTCAAGCTGGGCATTCTGCGCGAGACGGCAGGCCGGGGCGTTGATGTCGTTTTGAACTCCCTCTCAGGGGATAAGCTAAAGGCGTCATGGTCCTGCATCGCACCCTTCGGCAGATTCATCGAGATTGGCAAGGCAGACATCGGCGCGGGCTCCAGCCTGCCCATGTCGCACTTTGCCAAAAACGCGACCTTTTCTGCTGTTGATCTGGCGCACCTGGGTGCCGACGATTCAGAGGCATTGAGAGACTTGACGAAGACGGCGGTCGACCTGCTGTTCCATACCAATGTCGGTCAGTACCCAAAACCAGTGCATTTATTCCCGGTTGCGGAATCAGAAAAAGCATTTCGGTTCATTCAAAGCGGAAAGAATACGGGCCGCACCATCATCACTCTTGATCCTGAAGACAGTGTTTCGGTAAGGGTTGAACCTCTTGTCTACTCACTATTGCTGACTTTATATGTTTTTCTTTTAGAAATTCATGGTGAAACGAGCCAGTTGGCGATTCCCCAAGAGCGCCACCTATATTATTGTAGGCGGTTTAGGCGGAATTGGCCGATCTCTCATCCACTGGATGTTTGAGCGAGGGGTACGATATTTCATAACGCCCACGCGATCAGGCATCAAATCGAAAGCCGTGTCGTCCTTTGTTTACAGCCTCGAGCGACAAGGCGCCGTCATCATCACCACGCCGTGCGACGCCAGCTCAAGGGACGGGCTTGCCGTGCTGCTGGACAAGCACAGAGACCTCCCGCCCATCAGGGGGTGCATCAATGCCGCCATGTCTCTTCACGATTCCATGTACTTCAACATGACGCACGAGCAATGGCAGAAGTCGCTGCGGTCCAAGATTGACTCGTCGTGGAATTTGCATCAACTTTTGCCAGCGAACTTGGACTTTTTCATTCTGCTCTCCTCTGTGTCGGCAGTGTACGGGTCGCCCGGCCAGTGCAACTACGCAGCTGCTTGCTCGGTGCAGGATGCGTTGGCCCGTCATCGTATCGCTGTCGGCCGCCGTGCTATCAGCCTGAATCTCGCGCTGATTCGAGACGCCGGCGCCATGGTGGACCATGACGACTTCAAGCTGAGCGCCAACACCATTCGCGACGCCAAAAAGGTCTTTTGTAGAGACATACTCGCTGTGCTCGACCGGTACTGCGACCCTGTGAATCTAGAGAGGTGGGATAACGATGTGCAGATTCTCGTGGGCGGGGTGTCTCCCTCGGACTGGAAAACGGCGCATCTGTTGCCTTCGCACATCCAAGGCCGGCCATTCTTTGCTGGCTTCCCCGTGGCGACTGAGAAAGACGCTCTCTCTCGCAGGTCAGCCAACGAATCAGCTCTGCTATTTCGGCGGGCAACATCCAGCTCTGCTAAGCGAAGCGTTGTGCTAGAGGCCATCGTTCACAAATTGGCAGACGCCTTGTGCGTTTCGAAGGAAGAGCTTGACGATCGGAACCCATTGTCTGCCTACGGTGTTGACTCCCTTATGGCGGTGGAGCTGCGAAATTGGTTCAAGAAGGACTTTGAAGCACCTGTGACAGTGTTCGATATTATGGGAAGCAACAGCTCCATCTCTACAGTTGCTGATTTAGTTGTTCAAGCATCCAAACAATCCGATGCAGATGTGTAGACGTAAACAAGGGTTTGCTATAACTGCTCCGTTATAATTTAATATTGTTGAAACTGTACCTACTTGTAACGCATCAAATTGATACCATAACCTAGAGAACCGATGGCATACTATGCATGACCGCACCATCAACAAGCATAATCGTGCCATTCGTATAGGCGCCTGCTTTGGAAGCGAGATACAGTATTGTGCCACCCATGTCTTCTTCATTTCCCAGTCTTCGCAAAGGAAACGCTTTCCCTAGCTTTCCCAACTTTCCATCAGCGTTTTTGAGCTGCTTCAATGATGGTTCAACCAAATCGCTCGGAAAAACTTCGTCCAAAGGTTGTCAGTCGAGTCAAGCATGGCTATATAATTGGGTACACTCACAGCCCGGAGTAATGCAATTCGCGCGCATCCCCCACTGTGGTAGCAACGTCGAAAGCTGTTTGGCTAGGTGTATACTGGCGGCTTTGGACTGTCCGTAGGCGAAGCCTGCCTCGCCACACTTGCTCAAGCCGGCCGTGGAGCTAATAACGATGATTTGAGAGCTCTGCGACACGTTGCCCTTTTTGTTTCCCGCGTGAAGCAGCGGCAAAAAGGCCACGCTTGTGTACCACACGCCGGCGACGTTGACGCCGAAAGGGTGGAGGTAGTCCTGGACGTCAAAGGCCCAATGTTTGGCGAAGAATTCTTCGGGGGACGGAGGCTTGCCCCTTTGGAGTAGGGAGTCTCCTACGCCAGTGGTGCCAGAGTTGCAAATGAGGAGGTTCAAATAGCCCACCTGGGACTTTACCGTCTGCACCGCCTGCATCAAGTCGTCCTTGTCGGTAACATCACAGCGGATAGGGACCACCTGGGGGCCCATCTCCTTGGCTGCGGCCTGAAGCGGCTCCAGGCGACGAGCGGCGATGTAGATCTTGGCGGCGCCATTCTCAACGAGCGCTTTCGCCATCATGATCCCAATACCTTGGTTATCTGTTAATATGCATCCCGTCTTCTACGTGGCAATAAGCGCGCAGATACTTACCGGTGCCGCCACCGGTTATGAGAGCAACGAGGCCGTCGACATTGTACAGGGACGAGGCGCGGAGAGACGACATTGCGGGGATGGCTTGAGCTCCTTGTCACTGACAGGCGAAAAAGAGAATTGAATTATTTAAGCAATAGCAGGACTAGTTCCATATGTGTGTAATAGTTACATGTAGGTGTATGTGGAGGATGGAAGAGCGAGAATGCCGATGGCAAGGCTTGAAGCGGAAGGATCCCTGTCCTTGTGTCACCGCCCTCACCCGTGACAGGTGATCTCACATTTCGTCTAACAGCTGGTGTACATAGTCTTAGCGCTGGAGCGTATACAATATTGAGAGATCGTACGTTTTGACAGTTCACATGATGTGAGTCGAAGAGCTATATAATATTATGGAGGCTTTGGGAGTATTTGAATAGGTCCTAGTTCATTTCTTCTTGGTCTCGACTTTTTTCTAGCTATTAGTGATGGTAGAAATCATAAGCTATGCTATAGAGGCGCATGGTTCTGGAATATAATCAATTAGATTGTTTAGATAATAAATTAGATTTTTTAAGAATTGACTTATATAATAGCTTGTCTTCGACAATTAATGTAAGAAATGATAATAAGTACTTCGCATTGAATATTATTTATCTTATTACTCTGCTGATTATTTGCAGTAAGCCGTGGTACATGTATATTTGAGACTTACTTATGCAGTATAATTATGTATGTGGTGGTGATTCATTCGGCTTTTGTGGAAACTGTGTTCTTAGCCGACTGTCTGTGTACTAAGTTGTGGCAATGACTGGATGTGGTGTTAGCTGCTATAACAAACGCCTTTCTCTAATAATACTAGATTCTGCCTAGTATCATGCAAGTTGGTTTCGTAACACAATACCCGTAGGCGCCAGATTGGGCTTAGAGCACCTTGGCGTTCAACATACAGAGGGCCCGCCACAGCGCCATTCAATCCACGGCCTTACACTAATGATAGTTTTAACACCTATGTAGTGTCTTATTATCTCTGTAGTTATATGTAAGATTCAACCCTTTTAAGTTATCTCGATGTACCCTTACTCATTTAGGCCTTGATTTAATTCGATATGTCTGAAGGTATATCTAAGTTTAGACCCTTCCAGCATGGAGACCACCACTAATAACTAGATTACTGCCAGTTGTATATAGCGACGCATCCGATAAGAAATATACAGCAGCACCTTTCAGATCTCTTCGGTCTGCCATTCGCCCCATTGGGATGGCGGCCTTCATGACAGTTTCCAGCTCTGGGCGGGTCTTCCATTGACTGACCGACATGTCCGTGATAGTATGTCCTGGCGATATCATATTGACTCGAATTCCCTTCGGCGCCAACTCAACAGCTAAGCTATGAAGCAGACCTTTGGCTGCACCTTTGGATGCCGAATAGGCAGTCAGACCCTGACTCTCAAGGCCGCTGTCCGTAGCAATGCTCCCAATGAGAATGACACTACCCTTCGGTGCGTTGTGATCCTGCACAGCATGGTTTTGTAGCATCGCCTTCACGGCTAGTTGGACGGTGAAGAATAATCCTATGCTCTGTGACTTTGTCAGCAAAGACCCCTTGGTTCAAACAAAGGTGCCTTACTACATACATTTACCATCTGGAGTTGAACCACCTCTTCCCACGTATGTTCAACAAAAGGCTTTTCGATGCAGACCCCAGCGCACGCTATCCTATTGAAATGTCAGTGCTATCAAAATACTTCTGATAATAATATGAAATGATCTAAAATTAGTAATTGTCAATGGGAGAACGAAAACGTACACTCCGTCAACTCTTCCGAAGTCCAGCAAAATTTGATCAAATGTCGTTTTAAGCAGCGATTCCTGCGTAACATCGGCACTGGATGGATGATCTACATGTAAGCAAAGACCAAAAAACAATTCTATTGTTGCTACCGAGGATTTCACACCAGTAATACTTCACCTGGCTTGCCTTATGCACATTTTGAATCTCGCGTAGTTGTTGATTAGGCGCCTCACTCTGGCCGATCACTGCAGCATGAGCACCAAACTCTGTGATAGCCTTTACAAGAGCAATTCCAATGCCATCTCCACCGCCTGAAATCGTGTAAACTTTGGCAGCTATTTATTTAGGATATTGTACTTACCTGTGACTACCACCACCTTGTCGCGCAGGCTGTGGAAATCTTGCGCGGAACTGGTTGTTTTGTACAATTCCAGTGATTTTTGAGGATTTGGCTGTGGACCCATTGTGTACTCCTCCAAAATATTGTTCTAATTGCTCTGCAGGGTAAAAGTATTAAGCCTGTTGCACTGAAGTATCACTAGAACTTGTGCAGATTAGGGCACTGGGTTATCGAACTATTGCTTAGATACTTCCAGAGAGCCATGTATGCTCGCAAAAAGACACGGAATGATTTCGAACGGTCTAGCGAATTCAAAGATTAAATCATTCCTGAAGATTACAAATCCTCCGGAAAGTGAGGTTGACTAGGATAAGTAAGATTCCTCATAATGCTATGTACGCCGGAACGTACCCGAAATTGCCGAGGAAGCCTATTTAAATCACTTTGCGCATCGATCTCTAGAGCCATTTGTACTCATTCGATTCCCTCAATATTCTGGAAAGAAACCTTAGTTCAGTTACGATTGTACTACCTCATACTGTGTGAATTTCTTAATGCACAACAGCTCCTGTCTTGCGTATCAGCGACATTCGAGTGCCCAAATCCGTGACCATTATGACATCCAGTCCAAAACACATAGCACGGGGGGTTCTAGACGCCTTCTACAAGGCGGAACGAGAGTACATGGCAGCCGCTCCAGAAGATCGCGACTTTACCGGTATTGCAGCCACCCTCGCCCCCAACTTCCGCATGGAACAAACCTCCGCCCTGCCGTATGGAGGCGTCTACGTCGGGCCAGATGGGATGCAGGACTGGACGCGGCGCATGGCCGACTACTTTGATGTAGTCGATGTACAGAATCCAGAAATTTTTGAGCGCCCAAATTCGGACCGAATCGTGGTACTTTCGAATGTCCACTTTAAAGTGCGCAGCACTGGGGAGGAAATGGATTTCCCGTTTTGTCAGGCCATTACTGTCGACTTGGAGCGCGGAGTTATTGTTGAGCTGAGGCCTTTTTACTGGGATGTTGCGGCGGTAAACAAATCTTTGGGATATGGGCAGTAATGATAAATAATATGGTTCCTAAACGAGTGAGCAACATTGATGGTCGAGGATGCTATACGAATATCGCTACTCCAGCGCAGCAACTTCACGGATATGTATTAGAATTTCCATAAAACCTTAATCATGGACATAAATCTACGAAATTTAAAAAACGTGGATTAAATGTATCTACTATAAAAATGTTACAAGAATTTAACCATTCGAAGAAATATTACCGGACGTCAGCGATCTTTGAAGTCTCAGCCCGTTGCTAATCCTGAAGCCATCAACGAAACAGATATATTTATTATAAGCATAAAGGAAATTGAATAAAACGGGTTCTGTCCATGTGGGATGTATAATCTTCGGAATTATCTCATTCGGATATATCAATGTGCTCCTTCTATAAGGATTCAAGACCGGCTTCCCGATCTTCCCGCGGCTGCATTCCGTTAACTGAGAATCTACCGGACAAGAGAAAGAGCAGGGCAAGGAACAATCTTAACATGCTAATATAAACTTGTTTAGTATGAAATCATATCAAATCACGCTCTATCTCTCTAGAAAAATAACTTATAACTCGAATTGAATCACGAGCTGTCTTCCTTATTCCCCAACACTTTGAAACGTCCATCTGGAAAATACGTTGAGGAAAATGGTTTTTGAATTCGACGCCAATTCTACAGTCCCGTTGTGGATAAATGGCACCCAGCGAGTCACGAATACGACATTTGACGTGATTTCGCCGCTCCACCAGCAGGTCTTGTGGAAAGCCTCTGCGGCCGACGAAGACGATGTACGAGATGCGATTGCATCTTCTACAGCTGCTTTTGAGAAATGGAGATGGAAAAAGCCCCAGGAGCGACGAGAAATATTTCTGCGGGCTTACCAACTCCTGAAGGAACTTCGTGACGAGAGCCGAGAATACAGCAGCACAGAGACGGCCGTTCCGGTCGGATCCTTTGAATTCGAATATGGCACTGCAATAGACATGTGTCTACAACTAGCCGGATTATCTTCCTATTATGGAACTGTAGTTGACCCTGACGAGAAAGACACGAGTGCAATGTTTATCAACCAACCATATGGTGTGGTTCTAGGTATCGCACCCTGGAACGCCCCTCACACCCTAGGAATGCGAGCCTGTCTTTTTCCGCTCGCAGCTGGCAACACAGTCATCCTGAAAGGTCCTGAACTAGCTCCAGCAACATACTGGCATTTTGTCTCGATTCTGCACAAAGCTGGTCTTCCAGCTGGTTGTCTGAATACCATCTACCATCGGCCAAGTGATGCTGCTTCAATCACTAGCCAATTGATTGCGCACCCAGCTATTCGAAAAGTAAACTTTACTGGAAGTACTGCTGTAGGGTCAATCGTTGCCAAACTTTGTGGAAAATACCTGAAGCCCTGTCTTCTTGAGCTCGGCGGGAAAGGAGCAGCAATCGTCTGTGCAGACGCAGATCTTGAGTTGGCAGCAGAGCAGTGCGCTCTGGGAGCCTTCATTCATTCAGGCCAAGTGTGCATGAGTACAGAGCGCATCGTTGTCAATGCTAACGTTGTAGAGGACTTTCGCGTGGCCTTGAAAGCAGCGATAAGTCGACTCTTTGGCTCGGACCATCCATCACCAATACTTATAAATGAGCAGTCCGCAACCAAAGTTCGGGCTCTCTTAGAGGATGCAGTCACTAAGGGGGCCAGCCTTCTACATGGATCTCTGTCCAATGGAAACGATAGGGCAAATAGAATACGACCTGTTGTACTCGAGAACGTTAAACCTGGTATGGACCTCTATTACCAAGAATCCTTCGGCCCATCAGTGTCGCTATACGTGGTCACAGACGATGAGCAGGCGTTATCCTTGGCTAACGATACTACATATGGTCTGACTGCGGCGGTATTTACAGAAGATTTGCGACGAGGAATCAAGTTTGCAAGACACTTGGAGACGGGAGCTGTGCATATTAACAACATGACTATCCACGACGAGGTGTCTCTGCCTCACGGTGGTGTCAAGGACAGTGGATTTGGCCGGTTCAATGCGCCAGACGGGTTGAAAGAATGGGTCAAGACGAAGGTGATCACCTGGCGGGATTGATCATGTATTGAAACGTTTTATTAAAGTAAAATAATAAATTAGACTCGCCATTGAAACTTGTCAAAAGATCACCTACTTGTACCGCATACATCATGGATCATTAAACGGTTCAGATGTTTCCTACTAGGCTCGTATAATGCACTTTGCAAAACGCACGCTCCCGATAACAGAATGATGCCATTCATAGCACACAACATCGTACGCCTTAAAAGAAATACCAGTTATACGCTTCGTATTGGTAAACAATTGAGGCTTGGCGCTCAGGTTAAAAATGATTATAATGGGAATCACAATCTAGGTCTTTACTGCAAATGGAATATTGGGATAACATCTCCCCGATCAATTTCAATCAAGTTTGTAGTTACGCGGGAGTCTTATTTGGCCAAAAAGTTCGATACCACCAAAAAACGAATTATCATAGCCTCCCATAAGTTGAATTCAGAAGCTCCAGGTCCCGGTGAGGAATCCTTAAATAGTCCCACATATAGTGAAACCTATCGCTTCCAAAGAAAGGCTCTACATTCCCCAGGTCATCATGCACCAAATACCGCGGGCATCCAAACGCTCCAATATCTTCGACAAAACGTTGAGTAACAACGTTCAGGGCTTGCTTAATCTCGACGGTTTGTGAGCCTTTCAGGACTCCCTTCGCCTCTTGTTTGTCGAATACTCTGCAAAGTGCAGTCATCATGTGAACCGGTCTTCCCGAAGCAAGATAGTCAAGGCATACCAACTCAAAGCATGACTGGAATAAGTCTTCGAATTGGCTTGAGCACTTCTACTTCAAATATATAAGGCACCGCCGAGCCAGGTTTAGCGAAGAAACGCGTATCAGCCTGGCTTCAGGCCAAAGGGGGTTAGCTGGAAGCCAACTTACCTGAAATGACAGAATTGGGAAGAATTCTGGAGTCGGATTTGAGCCCAAAATATCTTTGAGCTCGCTTGTTGCTATACGCAAAATATTTCGCCTTGGCTGGGAGAGTTCCTGGCGGCTTGTTTCCTATATAATTTTTTATTAACCACAGACCTTCACCAAAGAGGGTATGCATGTTACCGCTGCCGACATTGATACCCCCAAGGAACACGAGAATTAACCTAGGTTTCTAGCACATAGGAAGTATCCGATGTGCTTTCCGTGTTGACTCACTCGACTTCTACGTCCTGGCTTTGAAGTAAAATCCTGTTCTTGTGAATGTAGGAAAATGCGTGGAAACTGCAGGGGGAAACTAGAATGGCGTTAGCTCTCAGAATTAATGATTTAGACCGATGTAGATAGTTTAACTACCAATTTTCATGCCATGTGGAGATGTACATGGTCACTGTCACTTTGGGGTCGATGAAGTTAGAAGGATCACCTCAGCTAGTTAAAATGGGACAGTGACTATTAAGTAATTAACGTAATACCTCGGTACGACGGGGAATTCGCATCGAGTCCATGGGAAAAATTACTAAACTACTATATTTGAGTCTCCGGTCTTGATCGCCGCGAGGTTAGGGTTACAGGTATCACTAATCAATAAATACTGTTGGATCTAATGTGAATTTCCGCTAAGTTGGATATCAGTACATTTTTTTTAACTTAGTGGGATTCCAACAAATACCCAAATATCTCGGCGAAGAACCATTCCCATCATCTAGAACTATAAATATTCAGCGGGAAACTCAACATAACAAAATAAATCATCCAAGTTCACCCAGCCGTATCATTCAAGAATCAGAATAAACCTGTGATCGCTGTGGCAGGCGCCGGTCTAGCAAATTGGCGAAGCTGTGGCTCGCTGATTCGCAGGTAAAGGATATGTCACTGCACTTCTAGCCCAAATTAAAGACAAGTTACAATCTATATATCAGCACATCAATAAGGAATTTGGATATGGACTATCCCAGTATTACCTTACCAATCTACACAATAAAGAAGATACTATCTCTGGTTTAAATACCATTCGCACTAAGCCCGGCATAATCTATGTTCTTATTTACAATACTAGCATAGACTAAATAAATAGCTACGCAATTCTAAACACCACAATAGAAAAATTTAAAAGCTTTATCTAAATTAATCTTTTTAGTGCTTTTAAGTTAAACAAATATATATGATCAGATATAATAGTTGTAGGGCGTGGTATAATTATCTTCACTATCGCGACTAGCTCCTTATATAGAATACCTAGCCTATCCAGCTTCTTCTTAGACATGTTTTATATTCAGTCATTATTTACAAGTCACCACGAGAGAGTGCTAGAGTAAAGATATTCATAGAGCCTATATCATTATTGATAGTCCCGTTGACAGAAGGTTAATCTACAGCGTAAAATGTCGATAGTAGCTTTATGATAGTGAGAAGGAAAAGCCAGAGAAAACAGACATCTCCATCATACAACCAGATGACCTGGCTCAGATGTATTGGTATTTGCGCAGTCAGCCACAAAGTGCCTGGACGCAAGAACTTGATGTGCGAGCCCCAAAGGAGTCTATGTTTTCTAATCTTGGAAAGTTGGCACTAGGTAACTAATGAATTGTTACGGTTTTAGTTTTTTAGTATCGACTAAGATAACAAAAATATCGGAGCGGAAGAGAAAATCCAGGAATCCAGGCGGGCTGGAGCCATAAAAAACAGACTGGCATACATAAGCCCCGCTTGGAATTTTCCAGATGTCTCCTTCTTCGCTCCATGGTGAATAATGTGATACAAAGTTTCCATAAAGCCAGACCCAGAGCTGGTTGTGCGGAGAGTACAGAAATTATAACAACCAGAAAGGGTTAATAGTGATATATTTCACTTGTATATATTTACTTATGCTATTTTCGAATCTGTAGAACTGCTCTTCCTGCTATAGTAGCATGCTCCAGCTTCTTCATAACCTCTGGCAATTCCAGAAATTGATAGATCTCCACCTTCGGTTTCACTTTGCCTTGTAACACGAGATTCATTAATGACGACATGTGGGATCTATTACCCACTGTTGACCCGATGACTCGCAGGCCTCGCACCAAGATCTCGAAAGGGCTGATTGCCAACCGGTAAGATGACGGCGGAATACCTACACAGACGAGCTTTCCCAGACTCCGCACCATCGCCAAAGCGCTGTCGTATGCCGATGGTGCACCAGTGATACAGAGAACTGCATGTGCTCCAATTCCTCCTGTGACAAAGCGCACATCCTCTATCAGGGAGGAGCGGCTCTTCTGGAAATCAAAGAAGTGACAGGAACCAGAATCCCTGCAAATGGCTTCCTTGTCCGGACCCGAGTCTATCGCGATGACCTGTAAGCCCATACTTGTTGCAATCTGGACACCCAAATGGCCCAGACCGCCGCCGGCTCCAGGAATGACGACAAAATCGCCTGCACGGAGATCGGCTCSTACAAGAGCGCCATACATGGTGACGCCACCACAGAGAAGTGGTGCTGCGATTGCCGCTGGGACCTCGGCTGGAATTTGGAACAAGTACTCGGTGTCGGCTAGGCAGTATTCTAGACCTAGTTTTAGCCTAGCCAGAGAATGAGACCAGCTAATCATATGTACCTTGGAAAGTCCCTGATACATTCTACTTGTCATAAGTATCAAGATCATTTTCAACTAGGAGGCGACACAATAACTTACTCTTCCCGAGTTATCTTGGTGCGGGCAGTGAGTATAGTCCACTTTGCAAATTTCGCATTTGCCGCATGCTCGATGAAGCCACCTAGACATTTAGTTAATACCATTAAGCGTTTCCTATGCCAGAGCTCGATACACATACGATACTCCTACTCGACCGTGGAGGAAATCGTCAGAAACATCAGGCCCAACTACCGCCCCCATTTTTTTTTTTTAGATATATGCATCATTTATAGAAATTAATCAAGATAGGATATGAGGAGAGCACACCTGCAACGACGATTCCTACGCCCTCGTGCCCAGCAATATGGGTCGTCATTGGCGTATTTCCGTAAATCGAATGATGGTCCGAGTGACTTCACAGATATTATTAGACTTGATCTTTTACTAATTTCTGTTTTGCACCATACTAACCAGACACCAGAAACCTCTAGCCTAACCAGAACTTCGTTGGGGCCGGGTTTGGGTACTTCGATATCCCGAAATTCGATTTTCGCGTCTGGTCCAGGTGTTTCCACCCAGGCACATAGTTGCTGCTGCGAAAGATCCATTGGATGTGGACGATATGAGATATTACAATGACCTTTGTCTGTCTTGGATATTGGTGAAATCTGTGTATATATGGCTTTGGCCTTTGTTGATTTTACTCGTTCTCCGGCTTGTTGTAACCCATGTGTAAATGTATTTATCCGACAAAAGCCGACCCGCGGCATTTTCGGGAACATCCCGAAGTCCACTAGAGCAGTAAAGAAGCAGTTACAAACAGCCTTACTATATAGGGTCATTGCTATATTTACCTAGACGACCTATACTCTTGACAGTCTGAAAGGGTAGAATGGGGAAATCAGAAGATTAACACTCCTTTTCACAAGCCAGGCACCGAAAATTCTTGGGCATCTACTTGACTGGCTCGATTCGCAGTTTGATCAATGTGTTCGGTGTAGAACACTGACGTTGAAATGTTCATAAATTTCGATTCCTCACAATATGGACTTTTAAACTATGTCTGGGTGTACTTACATAGTCTGAATGACGACATAGACTTCAGCCATAGGATTAAAAGATAAAAACTTCCAACTAGATATCTCAAGCCTGAATAAACCCATCTGTAACATCGATTAGCTCATTGGCCATGAAATTAAAATCCAAAAACGAGAGGTCCTGGTTCACAACTTGCTCGACTGAGAGAGAGCTATCGTGCTTACGATAATGATCATTGAGTTGCGTAAGCAGTGTACTATTTTGGAGGATGGATCGATCATTGCTTATTTCTTTTTAGTGACCGAACGTATTAGTTGAATATTCCAGCAATGGTCATCTGAATAGATGAGAGAAACGTCATACCAATAATATCCCATGCCTCTGTTAACCTCTGCAAACACCAGCAACACTTATCAATCGTCCTATTTCCCTCGTCCAGCCGCCGCAGAGGTTCTATACAGCTAACAAATGTCTGCTTAAGTAACTCTGGGGTAGTGCACGGAGGGCAGGGGTTGAGAAAGGCGGATCGTTTCACGAGCAAGAAGATGGTGAATAAAACCAAGGCGGCGTCGAATGCTGTAACAGAAAAGGTCAGAAATGGACAGAGTGATGTTCAGTAGTACAGAATGACAGACTGTAATAAAGTGTAAACCACCAGGCGCCCAACAACCCCCGTCGCACCCAATCAGATTCCACGACAGCGAGGACAATGTTAATGATTTCTGATGCAGACTCTGTAGCAATCTGTAACGTGCTCCAGGCCACATCTTGTAGAGCGAGGATATCCTGGTTCGGCGCATCAAAATCGCCAAGTGAGTCACAAAGCCGAACAAGAACCACCCGGTGGATCAGAAGCCGGATATTGTGATATCGAAGGGTAAGAATTGCGCGGAATCGATCGATTGCTGGGTCATTGCTGAGCCCGGAGATATAATTCTGTGCCTGAATAATCCCCATATATTTGGGCAGCTGTTCAGACCATTCATCGAGAAAGTGTCGCATGCGTAGCATGCGAGTCATCAACTCGTAATTAGGAATTTTGGCCTCGCTGCCTAAGTTGCCATCGTAGAGGAGGTCAATGACCTTGCCTAGGATGGAATAAAGTCGACTACATATCGAAAAATTCTAGTGATCAGTCTCCTACCATCGACAATTTGAGCGCTTAATGATTTAGTCAAGACAGACTTACATCGTAGCATTGAAAAAATCTGTACTATATCGGCACCGCTGTCGTGCCTCAACCTGACGTTCACGACTTTCGATCGTATCAAAATATATAGGCAATTCGAGTCGAGAATAGTGCTCAGGAATTGAAGCAGGACGGCCAAATGTCATGCTCAGACTTCTAAAAGTGCAAAATGAGACAACCGTTAGGGTTCTAACTTGTGGGTACTACTTGACGACGTACCGATCGAGAATAATACAACCGAACCATGTCCGCTTCCGGATTTCGCGCTCAACAGCGGAAAATCGCTTGGAGGCTTCTGCCGAATGAAGCCCAAGTTGGAACGCTACTTTGACAGCGAGACCATGTGTGGCCCACGTTTGAATAGATGACCTGGTCCCTTGCATGTACTGACTGACAAGAAGTAGGAACTGCACTGTGTTGATATTAACATAACGATGAATTTGATATAGGATCTGTGAGGGCAAAACTAACCGATTTCTACACTTGCGCCATTCATCATATGCTCAGCGCAAAGACCATTGGCGCGTCGATAAAATGCTTCAGATTGTCTTTTGCGTTCAGCCTGACCTACTTGCAGCACCGTGGCGTGCGTAGCCATAGCGAGTACCATATTCAGAACCCCCAGCCATGTACGGCGTGTCGCTGCATTGTCATGCTTTAGCTGGGCATATGTTTCACGAAAGGTCTCTTCGTGGAGATACGGGAAGAGCAATCCTGTATTGGCAAAGTACTGGTCGATCAGAATTGACGTTTCCTGATCCGGGGGCAGGTAGAAAATTGATGATGTTGATGCAATGCCCTGATGAGCATCTGTTAACCATTGTGCAGCGCATGGCATGGGCGAGCTTGGCCGAGAGACTCGCGCAATGTGAAAATCTGGCAGCCTCGTTTGCTGGTAGCCGGGTGAGGCCCAGTTACCGGAACGCGACATGCGTTTCAGCGTTCGAGATAAATCAGACGTGAAGGCGATGTTTGATGAAGCACCTGTAGAATAAATGAGAACAACGTCAGTTCCTTGAATGGCTAGCAGAGTAGGGAAAAAAAGAGAGCATACCAAAGTAGGCGCGATCCTCCTCATCGGCAAATACAAAATGCCCCATTCCATCTGTAGGATCGTCAGACGCCAGCGAACCAGTGATAGGATCGTCACTTATAGAAGTGAGGTTAGGAGCATTGGAATGGTGATCCTCGTTCTCGGCCGTGTCCGGGGCATTCCATGAACTCTTGGAGCTCTGTCCATTGTTTGCACCTTCGTCAAGCAGGGACTCGAGATGGTTTAGACGGTCTTCAATCGCTTGAAAGTGTCTACATGTGTCATATTGGCTCAGCAGAATACAAAGGCAACGGCTTTAGGGCTGGTTGCCTTACTCTTTTCCTACCACAATGGTCTGATCCGCCTGCCCAGGTGTGACATATTGGCACGTCAGCCCTAATTCGGAACAGGTGCTACACTTCGGCCGCTGTCCCGTACACTAAATTGATTTAGTTTAGCCGGATGTAAAGAGAAAGAGAGAAGTCGGCCATACTCGAGACTTTCGTGTTCGACAAGATATGCATGCCTGGGTGACCCGGCGTCGTTTACGCTCCTGTTGTTGGCGCGGGGGAGCCGCCGGGGTATTTGCAAGCATTTCGTGTTAATATAACTTCAATTACTTTCAGTAACTAGTCTTTGGAGAGGCTAGAGTAGTGATTTCGATTGACAGATTGTGCGGCGAAAGAGATGATGATTGACTGAAATGCGATCCCGCGGGAAGAAGCCGAAGATAACCACAGGGAATGAACAAACAATGCAAACAATCAAATACATAGTATTTCCTCTTTTCATGCTTGATTAGATCAGCACCTAGGTTGCAAAGAGTTTTAGGACCTCTTGTAGTCTAGTTTGCCATGAATTAAAATATCCGTCAAACGAAAGCTTCCATACCACCTGGGCAATTTGGAACTAGGGCAAGGACTAAACGATACTAGCAGTAGATAAAATTTTATGCGTCTATACTTCTCTTTCAAACCAGTTTTCAGAAGCCAGTAGCTTCAATATACAAATGGAATTGACCCCTGTTAGGTCGCAAAGCGGAACGTTGAGAAGAAGCAGCCAGGAGACAATTAGTCAGACACCAAGGTCTCCAAGCCGACCCCATCCAGGCGATAGAATCCTAGAGCGTTTAGCACCGGTTTGTCATGGAAGCGATACAAATAAACTTACTCTTGTCCTTTGGAGTTTTCGAAATGCTGGTATTGCTGCCAGAATGGAATGCAAAATGTGTCTCCCGGTCCCCATGCAATGCGCTCATTTTCTCCAATGATAGAATAACCTCGTCCAGACACCACATGATACACCGAAGATGCAGTCTCTCGAATTCCTGGTGAGTTTTTTTCCGGCCTTGAGTCGCTCGGCAGATCCTCCGAGGACTTTAGAGACTGTGTTCCAAGGCATTAGTTCATTCCTCCTGGTTGGAATCTACAATTTTGAGGAAATCAGACATACCATGTTGTCCATCACTCCTTAAATAGTCTTTAGATGCCCAATTTCACAAGGTCTCGTCTAGAATCTGTTTCATCTCCGTCCAAGGAAATACCATTGACGATGCATTGGAATCAACATCGTCAGCCGGGTATCGTGGATGCTGATAATGCTCAGCAAAATGAACAGGAAAATGCCGGAAATTTGGTAGGTCAAGCCCGTCCAACCCTATCATCGGCCCTGAACTATCTTTTCCATGATCATGCCAGTTCCAGCGCGGAGTTAGAATAACGTCGCCGCGCTGTATCGAAATGCGCTGTTCGTGTACCGCAGTGAACGCTCCATGCCCTTCGATAATAAACCTCATAGTGAATGTGGTGTGGTGATGAACTCGTGTAGATTCATTGGGCATTACTATCTGTAACCCAGCGTAAAGAGTATCAATAGTGTAAGGGGCATCTGTATGAATGTTTCACTCGTCAACTTTCAAATTGAAGGCAAAAGAATCACACGGGCATTTTGCCTCGAGCAGGGTTCACCAATATCAATACTCTCCTCTCAGCCTGGCTCTCGCCGACCGGATCACCGGCTCTTAACAAGCTGGGCCGGATCTGATCGTAACGCCAGACATGTGGCACGCAACTAGGGTTTGGTAAAGGTGGGTTCAGTGTAGCCATTCGTGTCCATAGAGGCTCCGTGTGGAGATCTCCCACAGCCAGAGCTAGCTCTTCAGGCAGATTTATTTCTTCAGGGCCAGTATTCGACTCATGCAAGATAATTTGCGTGGTAACAGTCTCTGTTTTGGTAGCCATTCTCGTTCTATTAAGAAGTAATCGAAATGATATCGCGAGGTGGTTTTAGAATTCAGGCTGGTCAGGAGAAAGAACCTTAAGACTCTTTGGCTTTTGGCTAATCTGGTATTAAAGCATTTATCAGTCATTCGTTGAGGTTGACAATTTACCAAAAAGGTTTCCATGAGGCACGTATATTGCCGGATTGATGTCCGCGGAAGAGTCCGCGGTGCAGTGCCCGCAAACTCGACCACGACGACAATACCAGCGAGAATCCGAGTTTTATTCGTTAAAATATCTCAACCAGAACTAGCAAAGCAAGAAAGCATATGAAATTAATAATCAAACGTTGCAATGAAACTCCCGTGGCAAAGATTGATTAGATTCGAGACTACGGATGGCAAAGTCCTTCGAGGCGAGCCCATTCTGCCTCACCCGGACCTCGACCTAGGATACGTGACAAAGAAGGATCAGTTACAAGCACAAATCATTGTCGGCGAAGATCCTTTCGATGAGAACGGTGCAATTCGAGTATCCGATGAAGTGGTAACGGTAAAAAGAATCCTGTCTCCGCTAGCATCGTCTGAAGTGCCCATTCTTCGCTGTGTCGGTCTGGATTATATTAAACATAGTGAGGGAAGATTCAGTGAATCTAAGGCTAAAAGATGAGACTGACCGTTATAGTCCAGGAAGCTAAGAGAACGCAGTCTCCGTTTCCATTTATCTTCTTCAAGCCCCAAACGTCGATTCTAGATCATGGTGACAACCTGGTTATTCCAACAATCACCCGGGATGACCAAGCTGATTATGAGTGAGAAAATGATATGGCTGGATCTGTTTCCCTATCGTTTGATTGCACCTCTATCTGTCAAACTGACTCCGCGTATCAAGACAATTGTCATTGGTAAAGATGCCAAAGACGTTTCGAAAGAAGATTCTCTGGATTATGTCGCTGGCTATACAGTAGGCAATGACATATCGTCTCGTAAACTCCAGCGCGACCCTATTTTTGCCGGGCGAGTTCCCCAATGGGGTTTTTCTAAGGGGGTTGACACTTACGCGCCCATGGACCCATGTCTATTGGCTAGCAGCCTAGTCGAAGACCCCAAAAGGCTGCGTCTCACGACGAAAGTCGACGGCGAAGTTCGACAGGATGGGTTGGGAGCAAATATGCTCTTTGACTGCGTTATCTCATCTCATACCTGTCGAATGGCACGACTCTGCAGAAGGGTAGTGTGATTTTGACAGGTACACCCGGTGGTATGTGTTTGTCTCCTAAAGTCCGTAGGACGACTCCAACTCTAACATATTTGCTCTCTCGATATAGGAGTAGGAGGGGATATGAATCCACCAATATGGCTACAACCAGGTACACAGATGGAAGTCTGCATTTCCAAGATTGGGAGTCTAAGAAATGGGGTTGAGTTTGCTTAATACCGAAGTAGGTCTGAAGCTTTATTTTAAATACACGACCGATAATTTCTAGTACATAAAATATAGGGTATAGAATGCTACACGTATCAAACCAGACTAAAAAATTGCACATATATGACACCATGTGCTAGTTTCACTACTGAGTTACATTTTCTAAGCAATGGATAATGCGAGCATCGTTCAAAAATACCGCGTATCATGGAATTTAGTGCCAGCTACATGGGTCGAACAGCTTTTCAGCTTCTATTGAGTCTATAAATATAGAATGGAGGGTAAACTTTTCCTATTAAGTCGATTTCGGTAGCTTTATGAAACCCTAACACACTCGAACAACGGCTATTTGGAACTAGAACATGTGAAGGCAGTATTCTGGATAGGTCACCAGCTGCTTAACGAGAAGCACACGCAATAAAGGAGGCATGTGCCATCGCTCTTCCCACTAATGGCTTTTTTTTTCATTTTCTTTCTTTTGAAGTTTACCATGGGGGATCAGATCGTGTCGGATATGGAGCCGCTATCCCGCGGGCTGGCTCGGGATTATTCCGGTTCATGACACATACACGGAGCAAAACTCAGAGTTTCATAGATTGCGGGGAATATCCGGGGTTAGATAGTCCACACCAAGACCCATGCGACATGCATAAGCGCAACTATTTGGGCTATAAAATGTTTGCTATAACAGCTAGAACACAGCTACCACTCGTGATCTATGCAGACTTGCGATCTTGAAATCGAGGTAAATCAAATATGTCCTCTCAAAAGTTGAAAGACGGGGAGTTACAGCAAGCCTTGCACGTGGAAGCTGCTACCGGTACAATCACAAATGGGATGAAAGAAAGTGACCGTCGTCCGGAAGCCCAAGGAAAAGATCAAAATCAGTTGCCGGTCGGATATTTCTACAGTCCGTACTTTATTGGAAGCTACTGTGTATGTATTTGTCTGTCACCGTCGCGAATTTGCGCGTTATAGTCTGACTTATCGTCGAATAGGCCATAGGACTAGCATTTGCCTGTGGAACAGGAGGATTTGCCTTGGTGGCACCAATATTAAATGACATTAGTCGTGATCTAGGAGGTATATTACCTTTATTAACACGAGTGAGACAGTCACAGCGATCCGTCACTAACGTGGACAAACCAGAGTATGGATCCAGCAATGTCAATTGGGTCGGCATCGTATATTCGCTAGCTCAGGCCGTTGTCCTTATGCTCGCTGGGCGATTAAGCGACATATTTGGTCGTCGCTGGTTTTTTATTATCGGTTCCTGCATCGGGCTGATTGGAAGCATCGTCGGTGGCACGTCGGGCTCACTCGAGCAGCTCATTGCGGGGGAAACGTTGATTGGGATCGCAGCTGGATTTCAGTGCTCTTTCTTTTGGGTTGTGGCCGAAATCGTTCCTATGAAAAGACGGTTTATTGCCAATGCTGGACTGTTTCTCTGGACTTTACCAACAGTAAATCCGCACCCCTTTCACTCCTCCCCAACTCCACAAAGGCTTGGATGGCTAATGGAGGCTTGCTCAGAATACCCTTGGCCCCAAGATTGCTGCCACTATTCAGAACAATACATCTGTGAAATGGCGTGGGTGTTTCTACTACTTAACCGCTATGAACGCACTATCAGTGCTACTATGGTTCTTCTTTTACCACCCACCCACATTTCACATGTTGCACCGAACGAAAAAGGCGAAACACTTGATTATGGACTTCGACTTCATTGGTCTCGTTCTCTTTTCAGCTGGGATGATTCTTCTACTGATGGGTCTCAACTGGGGCGGTGTAAGTCTTTTATGTCAACTACTAGGTGACAAAAATCAATCAGCTAATCAGCTTAAAGTCCTTGTACCCATGGAAGAGTGGATATGTTCTTGGAACCCTGCTGTCGGGTTTCGTCACTCTCGCCATTTGCGTGCTATATGAGCTATTTATGCCACTAGAAGAACCATATCTGCCGCTGGACCTTTTCAGAAACATCAAATATACCTCTTGTGTTATATGGTGTGCAATTGCAGCAATGACCTTTTATGCATTCGGGTAGGTTTTGTTTATGTCTACCTTAGGCAATTTGGGTGCTAACAATGTTCGTTAAATCAGGATCATTTGGCCCAAGGCCGTGCCTGTTCTGTACCCCAATCTCAGTCAAAACGACACTGCAACCATATCTGCTCTAGTCACCATGTCATTTGTCCTGGGTCAAATGTCAGGTCCGTTCTGCGCCAATTGGCTACCAGCCAAGTCACTGGTAATCGTGGGGTCATTCATTGGGACTGGCCTGTTAGCAGCCGTGGCAGCAATGCCTTTAAACATGGACCTTACCGTGGGCCTACTCGTTACTGGCAATCTGATTATCGGCATGGCTGATGGGATTGCATTACCGATGACAACATTCCCAATCAAAAGCCAGGAACGGTTGGGGACTGCCGGTGGGCTCAGTGGATGCATTCGTCTAGCAGGTACATCGATTGCAGTCGCCATGTACAGCACTATATTAAACAATCGACTCAGTCAGACTGTTCCTGCCGCCGTCAAGACGGCTGCTTTGTCTGCCGGTATCCCGGAGTCCTCAGTGCCACAATTGGTTGCGGCCCTGAATGATGGCTATTCGTTCCTTCGCAACGTCACTGATATCAGCGGCTTGAATTCTAGTACTATCCCGTTGATTGATGTTGCATACCAAAGGGGCAGTGCGCAGGCTTATAGTACTGTTTTCCTTTCTACGCTAGGCTTCGGAGGGCTCGCGCTCATTTTGTGCCTTTTCATTGGAGGTGTAGACGAAAGTGATGGGGAGTATGTAGCGGCAGTAATTCAAAATGCGAATCAGCTAGCGCCGGTGAACTCAGATGTGGAAAAGAGTCAGCATGAGACTTAAGCCACAGTTAGGGATGGCTCTTGTTTGAATCCGCATATTAGCTACAATAGTGGAAATATATGGATAAGAGCCCAATAATGCCTGGTAACAGCTCTGTGATACTACAGTGCGCTATCATCTGGCGAAAAAATCAATACAAATAGGCTGCCGTAGGTTGGGGCTGTAGTTGACGGCATTGTATTGATAGGCTTGATGCTAATTTCTTTATTTCCGCACAGTGAACGGAAAACAAATTCAAATGAATCTAAATTTTATCATTATTCCTAATTTCACGGGCTGGAGCAGGCTTCTACATATCGTTAGATCTTAGTGATCCTAAGCTATTTAGCTTGAGTTCGATAGATTCAAGTTAAAAAGAATAATAACAAGCGACTAAGCAAAGAAGACAATCTGAATGAGCAAGGTAATTGTAGGGAATAGCCTGATATCATCACTGCAACCATTCTGTAACCCACTTTTCAATCCATTCAGGTTTAATTGCACTGACATTTCGTAGCTTCTCGCTCCGTTCAGCTGTTATAGTAGCATCCAACGAATAGCCCGCTGACTGACTGTTTAATGCATCATCAAAGAAATCCAGTAACTTAGCAGCCGGGTTCACAGCCAACAGCGCCTTTAAGTCCACATCCCTCGAAGCGGACTCTATATCGCTTCGTACTAGTTGAATCCAATCCGCGAGCGGAATTGTCTTAATCTTTTTACCGGAGCGCCGCGAGAGAGCCTTGGAAAATAAGTCACGAATGTCTCCCCAGGTAAGAGGATGTTGATTCATCGGGTGGAAAACATTGACAGGTCTGTCTGGAATAGCGGGGTCATTCCTCAAAGCCAACTCCACAAGCACCTCTGCTAAAGAATCGACAGGCATCCAGTCGATATGGCCGAGAGTAATGCCAATATTATCTGGGATGGCACCGACATGCAATGAGCTCAGAATGAGGCTTGGCAACCATTCGCTCTTGTTCCATAGACCGGGTGATTGAACGGCACCCGCGACTTGTCCGACTCGAGCGAGTGACATGCTTGTAGAAGAACTACTTCGCGCAGCATGAAGAAGCAGTTGTTCGGCTATATATTTGCTGCTGCCGTAGCCGTTAGGCGCGGGAGAATTTGTTTCAATGACTGCCTCTGGAATGCTATACGAATCGATCTGATGACCCAAAACAGAGGTAACTGAGGAGAGAAAGAAGAAATGCGGGGATTTGGCAGCTGACAGGCAGAAATTAATCAAATTGACCACGCCTGAAAGGTGGGGCTTGAAAGAAGAAAGGGATAGATTGAAGTTCACGGCCCAAGCATTATGAATGATCAACGTAGTTTCTTCCTTTAACTTTTCCAAGACCTCTGGGCATAACCCTAGATCATTGTGAGAAATATCTGTTTTCCAGAAGCTAACCCGTTCCGGGTCGAAATGATTGCCATATGACGTGCTATCGGTAGTAGGAACTCTTCGATTTAGACAATGAATATGCGCCACAGAAGGATGATGAAGTAGGACATTCAAGATGTATGTACCAAGGTTACCAGTTGAGCCTGTC
Source organism: Talaromyces amestolkiae (assembly GCF_001896365.1). Taxonomy (NCBI): domain Eukaryota; kingdom Fungi; phylum Ascomycota; class Eurotiomycetes; order Eurotiales; family Trichocomaceae; genus Talaromyces; species Talaromyces amestolkiae. Next base: position 51,961 of record NW_024468061.1, read on the forward strand.
AAAATAACCGTATGTTTTGGGACAGTGTTGATCTTTTGAGCATACTCGAGAAGAATGTCGTTTCTCTCTTTAAGCTGGGTTTCTACCTGGATCTCTTCCGAAATTTTGATGTCATTCCTTGCCTGGCGAATTGCTTGTGCAAGCTTTTCAACGGAAGGATTAAGGTAAATCAAATTCGGTGTGAAGCGGGGAAAATCCAGGCCATATCTAAACCGGCGTGACGCAGTAATAGCTTGCAGTGAGTCAAGACCAAGAGAAAAGAAATTGTCTGTCTCGTTGATTTCGTTCGGATTCCACTTCGTGATATTTGACAACGTTTGAACAATATATTGTGAAAGCTCCTGGGTATCATCAGTCGAACCAGGGCCCCTAGTCTCGCTGTCTTCTGTTGAGACCAGCTTTTCAGCAAGATCATACAATTCGTCTAGCTCTTGAGCATACAGCCTCAATGTTCCAGCTCGCTGAACTGTGCCCTTGCCAGTGCGAAGCATCGGTCTGTCTGGACTCGTGAACAGAATGTGAGTCTTCGCGATGCGAGCATGGGCGGGACACGAGGCATTTGCTTCGGCAATACTGGGCCAAAATCTCTCGATCATCGCCATGCGCTCACCCGGATTACCCTGGTAACTTGTTCCCAAGCTCGTTAGGTAATCTGCACTGAGCTCAATTATGAGACAGGCCTGGAATCGCTGTGCMCCTGCCACTAGAGCTCCTGAAATCTCGGCATTGGAAGCAACTATATGCTGTTCCATCGATATCGGATTTGTTTTCTCCCCATTTAGAAGCACAATTATATCATCCATTCGAGAGCTCCAGCGCCATAAATCAGTTTTATGTGGATCAGGATGGCGTATCCAGAGATCGTTTGTGTGATATTCTTGCCGGTCAGGATACATAGTGAAAGGCACCTGATATTTCTGTTTCTCCGGGCTCCGTACCACAACTAATTCGGATTCACCGTCTGTGACAGGACGAAATTCGGTCCCTGTCTGTGGGTGAAAATGAACATAACGCCAATCTTTGCGAGGATCTCGATTTGTCTTTGAGTGAATTGAGTGCAGTAATGCGACCTCAGAGGCACCGTATTGATTGACCAGTCTGATTTTAGAGGCTACGATATCGCCAATAGACTGTGGCAGATCACCACCGCAATACGCTAGAAGATTCAGGTGTTCACTACAATCGGCTAAGAGCTCAGAGTCTTGGGCTAGCTCTTGTACTATGGATGGAACAACGAAAGCACACTCGATGCGAGTGAGTTTCGCAGCTTGAGCAAGCGCTGTTGCGGTTGGAAGACCACCTGTTGTTGGGATAATCAATGTGATCTCCATGGCAAGGCTTGTTGATATCATGAATGCCACACCGGCCGCCTAGAACACTGAGTAAGTCTTTCCATTATACAATTGAACTGGAGGGAGTGGCTTACATGAAACGCGGGCAATGTCAAGAACATGCGCTTACCATGCATATAGTCGTTCTGAGATTCATAACCCTCCGGGGCACTGAGATTACCCATTTCCAGAGTCTTGTGGAACGAATCGTGAGTGTAAAATAAAGGCTTTGGCATACCAGTGGAGCCCGATGTGTGACTTGGAGAATTAGACCAGATTCGCAGTATACCATGGGTTCACTTACATAACAACAACTTTGTCTTGTACATGATCCGGATAAGTACGACTATATTCGAACTCAGGGTACTTCTTGCTAAGCAAATCAGCGACACTGGGAATTTCAAAAAAATCCATCTTCAAATTTTCTACAAGAGCTGCCACAGGTGGAGGCCTGGGAGCCGGTGTCAGGAGTTTCGTGCAGTTTAATTGCTTAAACAAGTGATCCTGCGCGGCTACACTGTTGCGCGGCGATGTAACGAATATCTAATTCTGTTAAATCTCGTGGAGCGAAAAGAAGAGTTTGTTCTTGATATAGGAGAAGTTTTCTACGCACACAGTAGCCCGCTTTCACAGCTGCTATGATCAAGGCTGGATATCTCACGTCATTCAAACCGATGTAAGGCAGCGTCTCCCCATCTCCGGGGCCGAGGGTCTCTGTTAGCCACCACGCTAAGCCATTGACAGCGTTGGAAAAGTCACTGAAGGTAATGGGGCGATAACCGTGTTCATAGCTGAGGGGAGAGACCGTATATTCCGCGTAGATCGCGTCCGGTTTCACTCTCGCATAATGATCAAAAGCATGGGGGATTAACTGGACACGAGGATTGAATTCTTCGGGATTCAGATGCATGATGAAGAAATGCTCTTTCAATGATAGTCTTAGAATCTTACTGCTTGGGTTTAGAGGGAATGAAAATCTGAACGATGCTGATGGAAGACTATATAATATTGGGTGCCAGATTACGGAATGGGGTCAGGTAGGTATCCATACGTAGGCAGCACAGTCATCCAGACAGACAAAGGAAAAGTGGGAGCAGCAGCTATGTTCGAGTATACTGTAATGGGTCCCTCGTGCTCGTGCTAACTAGTAGTAGCGCGCGACCGAGTGTCAGCTCATAACGGAATCTACAAAGGCTAGATCATAAATATACTGTCCGAGGTAATTTACGGGATGTAACCGCATAATGCCTAGTAACATACATATATAGCTCACAGCTTAGCGCCGCTAGCATTGTGCCCGTCAAATAGTAACCGTGATCAGGTCAACCACCTCCTGCCGGATAAACCCAGACATTTAAGACGTTAGAGACTAGAAAAAAGTACAGGGTACTCCTAGTTGGAGAGTACTACTGACATGCACTCTCTGTATAGGAGGGTAACAGGGATCCTCGTGTGTGGAATGTATCAGAGAAAATCAGAGCCAAGTACGGAGTATAACTTAGTTAACTATTTGACAGGGTGTATTACTAGTAAGTTAGTAAGTCAAGCATAGTTATAGCACCCGTGCTTAATAATATACAGTTATTTTCTGGAGATTTCCAGCCCCTCATTCCAACACCTGGCAATAGCTAGTTGCTCCGATGTGGTTTATCACTCCTAATCAATCCCATGCTGGGCGAGTCGGCGATGTTTTTTATATTATCCAACTAATTTAATCCACCAAGCTCTGTAACCTCCCATACAAATATCCATTCTTATCATCGCTCTATCTCAACAAAGTTATATACACACTGTGGTTTAGGCTTATTATAGATCAAAACAGTCATACCAAGTATATAACAGCTTATTTTTGAAAGCAAATAGTCTACTATATATAGAATACTACCTAAAATATGGAATATGATGATAGATTATAATTGTTACGGACTAGATGTGCGGAGTAGGGTAACTGGGGTTCCCGGCCTTCCGCCCTTTGGGTCAAAAAGACAAGCACAAGACAAACTGCTCGGTGGGGAATCCCAGATTCTCTCATATCAATCAATCGTACAGGTTCTCAAGCATGTATCAATAAAGGGCTCTCGAACCCTAATGTATCCCTGTGGCTTCCAGCCCCCAACAACAATTAATTATTGGTAAGTCATGACCGTGACGGTCGTATATCTTGCAGGCTGAGCTCGGTCCGTCGTGGTGCCGTTCTGGGACTTCCTTGAACCCTAAGCCCTAGGAACCTTCCACGGCGGGATATCCCGTGGTTGTCATGCCTTCCTAATTGGACCCCGCCCTCGGGAGATTGACGGACACTAATTTAGTCGAGGCATGTCGCAAATTTAGTCGAGGCATGTCGCAACGTATCGGAACATATGCTACCACTCGACCGAAAAAGAGATTTCCTTAATAAGGCTTTGTGATAAATACGTATAGTAAGGTAGCGCGAACGTTCCGTATTCGCTCGAAATCATGTGATATCATTTCTCACATACCGGCCAGGGCAGCGCTGATTTTCGGCAAAAAGACACGAAGAAAAAAATGAGGAAAAGTAGTTACGCAGTTGAAAGGCCTGCTCGCTACACAACTGACACCCATATAATAATTCATCTCAGACACGTCAATCTCTGCGGACATCAAACTCGCGATCAACCATTATTTTTCCTGCCTCAACTCTCGAATGGTGCACCCTCACGTCAACTAGTCCGACAGCATCCTCTTCCATGTTTTTATAACTGCCTAGACGTTTAAATCGTCCCGCCGTTGTCACTTCGTATGTTGGGCTTAATCGACTTTGCAATCCTCCAACGGAGCCCCCAGGGTCGCTGGGCCTTGATAGCACGGTTCCTTGGTTCTTCTGGAAAAACCGGACAAGTGGCCGATAACTGGGGATACACGCGGTGATGAGATAAATGCCCGGTTCAATAGCTGACCACACATCCAAGGTGGCACCCGACCAAGTCCCATCGACCTCTGCATTGGTAGCGTAGAACTCATAGAAGCGAACAATTGAAGTTATTAGACCACTGTATGTTGTTAAAAGAAATATATTAATGGGGGATTCAACTGCAACATACAGGCTGCCGAGGATGAAGGTCGCGAGGATACCCAATCTCAACCGTAATGATACCTGGAGTCCCAAAATTGACGGTATCGGTAGAATCAACATTACTACATCAGTCACAATATTGACGAATGAACCCCAACGAAAGAACTGGTTGATGTCGAAGCAGCGCCCTTCTTGGGTCCAGTAGAAGCTCAATGGTTGGCATGAAACAAACGCGGCAATGGTATTGGCGAACCAATTCGTCAACACCACACCTGCAATTCCGTAACAACTCCAGCGAAACGCTTTTTGTATGAAGATAGACAAGTATAGATGCAGGAGAACTAGCTTGGGGGGAACCACAGCGGCCAGATACAGGATAGGGATTATGATAATCATATGCCCCCAAATAGTAAGCATGCCGGGATTAATTTGTAGTACTCGAGCTTCATGTAGACCAACACCACCATATTTTGCGTCCACTACCTAGATATGAGCCGCAAGAAAATAAAGGGGGCCGGAGAGAGATCCTGTTTACCTATGACGCAAGTAACAATTGCTAAATTGACCAAAAGCCCTAGAACGATAAATAAATCATCGACTCCCCATCTCAAACGACCTACTACCTTTGACACAAAGCGTATTGCCACCGCAAGGGTCTCGATGACTATGAGAGCTGAGCAAACGCCATACATCACGGGCTGTTGGGTCTGCCGAAGATATTCTTCCGAATAAGACGGAGGGTTTGCCATTGCCCAGAAATCTATTGTTGTAATCAAGGACCGGCTAAATAGATGTGAAGCGCAATATTCATAAGGAAGAGGTGGGATCCCTTATATGCTGTATTGTTTTATCTCTGTGTCCTCGACGATGAAAGATGGCAGTATCTATGCCTAATAATTCTTGAAAGAGATAGGCTGATAAACTCCACACCAATGTCTTGAAAGTTGGGAGCGCCTCCCTCTGAAATCGGCAAACTATTGATTAAGTATATGGGGCCAACCGTAGTACACAAAACCAACCGCATGATTTATCGCAAAGTCATATAACATACTTCCAACTAAATTGATTATCCAGGATCCACTTTGCTGATGCCCCTGGCACAGTATTATTGGGGCTAGTGGACTACTATTGCAAGGAACAAACCATGACGAGGCCACACTTCAAGGGAAGAAAGAATACCCACAACCAACCTAGATATGACTATTATCTTCCTGGCAGGGGGGTGTACCATCATCGACAGTGTGAAATCAAGGCCCCGCGACAAAGTCCTATAAAGCGGTCTTAAGGTGCTTCGCATACATAGCAGTAGCCTTCGACAGTACACTCTGGACAGTCTGAAAATTTTGATCATCAATACAGTCTTGGGCTTATATAATTTGCGTGTCTTAAACCATCGGTAATGCGCTTCTTGTGTTTCCACGGCAAAGGCTCGAACAGTCAGGTAGGATCTCATCATAAAAACAAATTTCTCACCAAATTGACCAATACTTACTGACTGATTAGATTATGGAGACTCAAATTGGTGAGTTATAATCCTCAAAAGAGATTTATGTTCGAAGCTGAATGTATACACTATTCTAGCAGCCTTGTGTCAAGAATTGGACAGCTTCCACGAGTACGATTATGTTGAAGGGGTTATTGCTGTGCCGTTAGATCCTGGTATGTGTGCGCAATGTACGTTTACTGACGACAATGACCGCTGACCCAGGAAACTTCCCAGAGCTTCGACCCTTTTTCCCTATGAAAGGGGAATATTTTGACTACTTCTCGCCTGATTCCGTGGAAAGTGTTAAGCAAGCGCTGGATGACCTATCAGCATTTATTGAAAGTAATGGCCCGTACGACGGCATCATTGCATTTTCCCAGGGTGGCTGTCTCGCATCCACTTTTCTGATCCAACAGACCATATTGCACCCGATGACTCCGTTACCATTCAAATGTGCCATATTCTTAAGCTCCATCAACCCTACAGACCCACGAGCTTTAGACAGTGGACATGCACGTTTCTTAGACCCTCAGGTAGAGGGGGATCAGATGCTGGCAGGGTTGCCAACAGCACATATTTGGGGCCGTAACGATACGCTTTGGGCAAATTGTAGCGAAACGCTGTATGGATTGTGTGATCCGGAATTACGGCTTCTCCTGCTCCATGATGAGGGCCATACAGTTCCAGGGGTAAGAGCTCAGGAGTATTTGCTGGCTAGTGTACGGCTCATTAATAGAACGATTGAAAAGGCTGAGATGCCTGGTCACTTATAGAAACTCTGCCATGGGATTGGAGTCGCTGATATCAGATTAGCACTGCAATAGAGACTTTTAGCAAAGGCTCCCAAAGAAACATTGAACGAGAACTTTTCTATGACCTCCTCGTACGTACAGTTACCGTGAATCTTACACCGGGATCAAAGTGTTTGTCTGAATTTCGGTTATCTTGCGCTATGTTAGCGTCAGGCCGCCGACCTATCTGACATGACTCAGGGAAATTCCATTTCCGCCCGAATCGACATTACTTTCCCTGTGAACCTGTCAACTTGTATATATTGCCGCGCAGAAGGCTAGATAAATGGCGCGCAAGTGGTTACATCTGGTGTTCTAGGCTTGCAGATCGGCTCAAAACTTCCGTGAGACTTCGCCAGATGTCTAAGCTTAGTGAACTATAGCGCGAAATGGGGTCTCTTATGCAGTAAACAGTATTTTTATCACCACTGCACTTCATTAATTAAGACGATATCCAGGATAGTCGCCGAAGGAGGGTGTCCACATAGTGTGTTGTCAAAATTGGACCACTGAGGAGAGTGCGCGGGTAGCTTTGGCCGGAATGGGAGCAGGGGGTTGCATTCGCGCGTTGGGTATGGTCAGCACGCAAACATAAATACAACAATACATACATGCTGTTGTTCCACCTCATATGAATCTTCGTCACTGATACTGGAAAAGACGGGAAGATACAAAGCTGGCGGAATAATCACGATAGAGAATGCAGCCAGTAGGACAAATACGATGCAGGGGTACCGCTATCTACCTATAGATTAATTACGCCGCACTATGCAGTGCCGCCGGATAAAAATAAATCCAAATTAAATAATATGTGATACTTTCCTGCGGGCCATTGCTAAAAGCTCTATGTGTCGATTGAGTTGAAAGTCCTAGCCCTGCAAAGCAGCTCCGATCCTCAGTGAAACCAAGATCCATGGTGGTCAGCAAGTGTCGAGACGCTGTTATAGTACGAAAACAAATTAAGCGCTTATCGAACACCAACAGTATCTCCTCTACTCTATCACACGCCTATGCCGTTCAATAAGTAGTATAGAATCAGAGCTATAAGAGAACGCAATCAATGTCTAATTCTCTACCATAATCAAGTGCTCCTGGTCAAAAGTTCGCGAGCTGACATTCCCATCTTCGCCAGCAATGGCTCCCCTTATAATAGAAAATTCTTCTGCAAACGCAAATCCTTCATGTCTAGATGACTCTTATGGCTCTGGATCTCAAGGCCATCATGATCCTCTCCAGGCCATCGCTGTCATCGGGTTCTCAATGGCGTTTCCGCAGGAAGCTACGACATCGGACGCACTATGGGAGTTAATGATAAAGAAAAGGAATACCGCGACAGGGATACCCAAGGATAGAATGAATATTGACTCCTTTTACCATCCAGATGTATACAGACGTGGCCAAGTAAGTCTTCGGACACATTGACATCGATACTCGTATGTCGCACTGACTTGCTGTTTAGTTTCCCGTTAATCGCAGTCACTTTCTTCACCAAGATCTCGCTTGTTTCGATGCGTCTTTTTTTGCCACTTCGACAACAGATGCCGCGAGCATGGATCCACAGCAACGACTGCTTCTTGAATATACTTATAAAGCTCTTGAGAATGGTGACTTATTCAGTGCAAGCTTACATTTGTCCACACGCTAATAGGATGCGTAGCTGGTCTACCAATGGAGCAAGTCCGCGGGACCAAGACATCCGTGTATTCAGGTACATTTTCTACAGATTGGCTACATTTACAATACAAAGATGGGGAGCAAGCCCAAACAACAACTGCATTGGGCATACAAGCATCAGCCAATGCTAATCGAGTGAGCTGGTTTTTCGACTTCATTGGAAACAGCGCAAATATCGATACAGCTTGCTCTAGCAGTTTGGTGTGTCTACACATGGGTTGTCAGGGCCTGCAAACTGGTGAAGAAGACATGGTACACACTACGATGGTTTATACGATCCAATACATTTTTTTTTGCTAATACCAAATAGAGTATTATAGCAGGATGCAATGTCATTATCTCACCGGATTCCATGCACGCCTTATCCAATATGAATATGCTCTCCCCGGATGGGCAATGTTACAGTTTCGACCACCGAGGGAACGGTTACAGCAGAGGAGAAGGATTTGGTGTTCTCATCCTCAAGCGGGTGGCAGATGCGATTCGAGATAATGACACAATTCGAGGTATCATTCGTAGCACGGGCTGCAACCAGGATGGACACACGTCAAGCCTTACCTTACCTAACGCTGATTTGCAGGCGAGGCTAATACGCGACACGTATAAGAAAGCCGGCCTCAGTATGAAGCCTACGCGATTTTTTGAAGCACATGGCACCGGAACGTCTGTGGGTGACCCGATTGAGTCGAAGGCCTTGGGAGCTGCTTTTCGGCAGGTTCGTACGACCGACGACCCTCTGTGGATTGGTGCAGTCAAAAGCAATATCGGTCACCTGGAAGGCGCAAGCGGCATCGCTGGAGTTATTAAAGCTATGTTAGTTTTGGAAAAGGCCATCATTCCACCCAACACCAATTTCGAAAAAGTTAATCCAAAAATCGACGCGGAGTTTCTGAGAATTCAGGTTTGCCGTAACCACCTTCTATACTTGATTCGCAATTGCTGAATATCCTAAAGTTCCCCCTGGAGAGCATGCCATGGCCCACCAAGGGTCTTCGGCGGGCTTCCGTGAATTCTTTCGGAAATGCCGGAACCAACTCTGTAAGCATTTAAGCTCTATCTCTATAAAGTGTGATTAACATGCTGATTCGGGCCATAGCACGTTGTCCTTGACGATGTCTATCACTTTCTGGAAGAATATGGTCTTTCTGGGCAGCATCTTACAGTCCGAGATCCGCCAACCAAGGCCGTCTGCGAGCCAACTCTAGTCAGGCTTTCTTCTTCGCTTCAACGCCCTATCTCCAAAGATGCTAGCTACGAGCCAGGTTCAACAAGGCTGCTTTTATTTTCTGCCAATGATGAGGCAGGAATCCGAAGACAGGCAAAGGCATACGCGGGATATTTCTCCAAAACCGCAGATTCACTGGAACCCAGCTATCTTGACCATCTGGCATATACACTTGCATTTAGGCGAAGTTCCTTGACTTGGAAGTCTTTCGCCGTGGTGAATTCCGTACTTGACCTCCCACTTCTTGATAAGATCATGTGCCCTGCAATAAAGTCATCGAACAATCCAGGGTTAGGGTTTGTGTTCACTGGTCAAGGTGCTCAATGGGCGGGGATGGGTAGTGAGCTAATGGTATTCCCTGCATTTCAACAAAGCCTGCAACAATCGGAAGAGATATTATTAGAGCTCGGTTGTTCATGGCGTCTCCGCGAGGAAATTATGCGGCAAACAGGCTCGAGAATCAACGACGCTGAGCTTGCTCAACCAAGCTGTACTGCTCTTCAAATTGCCCTTTTGAATCTCCTGGCTACATTTGGCATTTTTCCGACAGCGGTGATAGGCCATTCTTCGGGGGAAATTGCAGCCGCTTATAGCGTCGGGACCTTCACAATCGAAGCTGCTATGAAGCTCGCTTATTACAGGGGCGAAGTATCTGGTCGTCTGGCATCGGATCCATCCGCGCCTAAAGGAGCCATGATGTCAGTCGGTTTATCAGAAGATGAAGTCCGACCCTATGTGGAAGCAATAACAGCTCAATTTGGTGTCTCCGACTTGACTGTAGCATGCATCAATAGCCCTAGAAACGTGACTATATCGGGGGATGCGAATCAAATTGAGGCATTGAGATCTCTCTTGGACGCTAAAAAAGTATTTTCACGAAAGCTACTTGTGAGTGTTGCATATCACTCCTCTCACATGCTACGTGTAGCGGACGATTATAGGCGGGCAATCCAAAACCTCAAGGCTGGTACTGAACCCGTCAACTCGGTGGCCATGTGCTCTTCCGTCACGGGGCAGCGAGTTACGAAGGATGACCTTATTGATCCCGAATACTGGGTGTCAAACATGGTATCGCCAGTACGGTTTGTTGATGCGATGGATACCCTCATATTGAAGTCATCGCGGCATATGCGCAAAAAGATTAATGGTAGTCACCGCAACTACTTTCGAATTGATACACTAGTAGAGGTGGGACCCCATTCAGCACTGCAGGGTCCAATACATGATACACTGCTTGCACTGCGCAACTCAAAGATTGGATATACATCTCTCTTGATGCGGAAGAATGCTGCGACGACTTCGACGTTCAACGCGCTAGGCTATATCAAATGCCTCGGCTATCCCATAGATATGGAGAAAGTGAACAACCTGGGTCTAGTTTCTAGCGAAAAATATATGGTATTGCCTTCTCTGCCAGGATATGTCTTTGACCATTCCCAGAAATATTGGAATGAATCGCGACTAAGCTCGCAGTATCGACTCGGAGGTCAGGGGAAACTGGACCTGGTTGGCAAACCCGTCCCAGAGTCGAATAAATTCGCAGCCAAGTGGCGAAATTATCTAAGAATTTCGGAGATGTCTTGGATGGAGGACCATTCTGTTAATGGAATGCTGATTTATCCAGGAGCTGGAATGCTCGTTATGGGGTTATTCGTGCCAGATACAAACTGAATAAGAACGACGTTGACAGTGGAAGAGAACCGCTTGATGAGGTGAATGCGTGTCGTGATCTTGCAATTTCAATAGCAAATTCATGTCAGACACCTCTCAATCCGCAAAAATTCTACTCCGCGTTGAATGACAGCGGCTTAGAACTTGGGCCCTCTTTCCATCGAGTCATTGAGGGATCGTTCAATAGTCGGCAAGTCCAAGCAAAATTGAAATTGTTCCAGTGGCCAGAGAATGAGTTCCCAGAGGCTCATATTATACACCCAGCGAGCTTAGATGCCATTTTCCACCTGGGAATTGGTATTTGCTCGGGAGGAGGAAAGGTGGCTGCACCCACAATGATCCCGACGTTTCTGCGGCACTTATTTGTTAGCAAGACTGGGCTTAGTTTCCCGGACACAGAGGAACTTCAGGAATACGCCTACATAAGCACAAAGGATGCACACAGTGTCGAATTCTGTGGATTTAGCTTGAGTCCCACAAATGATGCTATATTGGTACAGTTTGAAGATTTACGGGCAACGGCAATTGCGGACCACCAGGATGACTCTGTCAGAGAAAGCCTCCAAGATCAACAACTATCCCACTTTGTTAAGTACAAGCCTGAGCCAGACCTTCTCAGTCCTCAGGCTACCTGGGCTTACTGCCAAGATGTTAGTGACAGCCAAACGCCGCTGGAACGGTATGTCGACATGCTCGCGCACAAGAACGGGGATCTCCGTATTCTGGAGATTGATACTGGTGACCGAACGTTGACGAAAAGTATCTTGCAAGTTCTGACAGTGGTAGATTACTTTGGTAGAATGATCAATCCCAGATATAACTCGTTCTGTCTCTGTTCTGCCTCCAGTGAAGTACTCGAGATTGGAAAACAAGAGCTTCAAAACTACTCACACGTCAATTTCGCATCCCTGGATATGATAATGAATGACGCGGAAGTCTTCGATCTTATCATGGCTCCATATAGCGTCCGAGAGGATGAAATGATGTTTAGAAACATCAGTAAAATGCTAACTTCTGAGGGGAAGCTGTTCCTATTGAAACCCAATGCCTCTCCTAATGAAAATGTTCAGAAAAACGGTCAGCCTGTGGAGGAAACCTGGATAAAATATGGGCTTTCTTATCCTGGGCTTGAATTACTTGCTTCCAACCCCACTGACAGTGGGCGACACATTGTGCATATCCACACGACTAGGTCTTTGGGTCCCTCAATACGACAGATAGACAAGGAGATATTCATAGTACTAGACACGATATCGTCCGTGCAAAGGCGTGTATCCGATGCACTGGCTAGCTACTGGCACAGGAAAGGAATAAACAGTATCAGATCTGGGTGCTTGGAAGAGGCGGCCGCCATCAAACAGACAGACAACATAATTTTTGTGGTGCTGCTGGAGCTAGACTACCGGTTCATGCACAGCATCACAAGGTCCGCTTATGGACCGCTGAAAACACTCTTTCAGACTGTCTCTGATATGCACTGGGTTACATTCTCTGGGGGTTCGGAGGCCGGTAATCCAGACTATAGCATAATTCATGGTCTAACTCGTGTGCTTCGGAACGAATACCCTGATCTCAATGTAACTGTGCTCAGCTTTGAGGCCACAGACAACTTGTCTGAATGGCAAATTGACAGCCTAACCCAGATTCTAAACGCGAAACACGTTCATCGCAATTCCAACATTGTTGATGTTGAGTATCTGGAAATCAAACAAGCTATACATATCCCGCGTATTATCCCGGCCCCGACCGTTACACATGAGCTAAATAGTAGATCAGGTGCACGGAGATCAGACAAAATTGCAGTCAAAGATTGTCCACCCCTCTTATTGAGCATGAAATCTGTCGGCATTCTTGACACACTTCACTTTGTGGAAGATGTGGCTGCTTATGAGCCTCTGGCCGCGGATGAGATCGAAATTCGCTCCTATGCAATTGGCATGAACTACAAAGACTGTTTAATTGCACTGGGCCAACTCTCCCGGTCCAAAATGGGCCCAGAGTGCGCGGGTGTAGTCATCAAAGCAGGAGCCAATACTGTATTTCAGCCCGGCGATCGCGTCATCCTGGCTGGGTCCGAGATGTTTAGAACTTTCGTTCGAGGTAAAGGAGCCGTCAAGATTCCAGATAACATGGCGTTCACCACCGCAGCCGCAATTCCGATGCAGTTCGGTACTGCATGGAGAGTCATTCACCGACTGGCGAAGCTAGAACAAGGAGAGACTATTTTGATACATGCCGCGTCCGGTGGCACAGGGCAAGCAGCAATTCAGATCTCGCAGGCTCTAGGCGCGACAATCTTCGCGACTGTGGGGTCCAAGATCAAGAAAGATTTCCTTATGGATGTATATAAGATTCCTGAGGATCATATCTTCTATAGCCGTGATACCAGCTTTGCGCAAGGCATCAAACGCATTACCAACGGCCGCGGCGTGGATGTGATTATAAACTCATTAGTAGGAGAAGGCCTCATTGCCTCTTGGGAATGCATTGCGCCGTATGGTCGGTTTATTGAGATTGGAAAGAAAGACGTCATGTCAAATTCTAAGCTTCCGATGTTTGGATTCAACAAAAATGCTTCGTTCATTGCTTTCGAATATTCTCAGTGGGTGAAAGATCGTCCTGAAACGGCATATCACGATCTGCAAGAGCTGGTCGATATGTTTGCCCAGCATAAACTTCATACTGCATTACCATTGCGTGTCCACGATATCTCGGAGATTGAAAGTGTCTTCCAGATGGTTCAGAAAGGTGACCAGATTGGCAAGGTTGTACTGGAGGTGACTCCTGAATCGCAAGTGCAGGTAAAGGATCATGTGACTTCCCCCAAGATGATTTTACACTAATGAGACATTTTTCTCAGGTCACACTTAACACGAAACCGAGTTTACAAATGGATCCCAACTCATCGTTCGTAATTGCAGGTGGATTAGGCGGACTCGGACGTGCAACAGCTCGATGGATGGCTGAACGGGGAGCGAGAAACATCATCCTCCTCTCACGCTTCGGTCCTCGGACTGATTCCGCTAGAGAACTTATCAAAAATCTGCAATCCATCGGAGTAAGAGTCGAGACACCAGCATGCGACGTTACAGATTTAGACACCATGAAGCAGATCTTTGGTAGGCTATCCGCAAATATGCCCCCCATCAAAGGTGTTTTGCAGATGTCAGTCATAGCCAGGGTTAGCGCCCCCGCCTTTGCATTACTTTTAATTATATCTCATTCATTAAGCAGACTGACTAATAAATCGTAATAGGACTGGCTTTTTAGAGACTTAGAGTATGATGATTGGAAAAGTGCCGTAGACGTCAAGGTTGTCGGCTCGTGGAACCTCCACACTGTCCTACCGAAAGGAATGGACTTTTTCATTCTCCTCGCGTCTACGTCTGGAGTAGTCGGAATCAAAGGGCAAACCAGCTACGACGCCGGAAATACATACGAAGATGCTCTCGCCCGGTACCGTGTGGCCCTAGGTGAGAAGGCTATATCTCTTGACCTAGGCGCAATGGTGGACGACGGCATTCTGGCTGAACGTCCTGAGCTCCTAAACCGTGTTCTTGCTTATGATATCATAGAGCCTGTTACGCGGCAAAGGTTCCACAGTATCTTAGACTACTACTGCAATCCCGAACTGGCCCTTACATCTCCCGAGGAAGCACAAGTGGTGGTTGGACTTGGAATGGGTTATGGTGCCGGCGGGTTGGAGAGCGTTGACCACAATCGACAACCGATGTTGCAGCCGGTGATATTAGCGGGTGAAAGACGTGCCGCCGCTATGGCTGCAGTGATGGATGGCCTGGGCACCGCCGATAAAGTGAAAGAGCAGCGTGAACAATTTGCTGCATCCGCGTCCAAGGACGAAGCGGCAGAAATCGTTGCCCAGGCCACGATTCAGAAGCTAGCCAGATCCATCGCTGCGCTGCGAGACGGCGCATCAATTAATTATGACAAGCCGCTCCAGATATTTGGTGTTGACTCACTGCTGGCAATTGAGCTGCGGAACTGGATTGTTAAGGAGTTCAACGCCGAAATTGCTGTTTTTGAGGTACAGGGCGCCTCGACGCTGGGTACCCTTAGTATGTTGGTAGCTGGAAGAAGTACGATTCCACATGATAAATGGTCGGCGGCACTATGAGCTTGAGAGGTAGACTATACATTATTAGAGTGTTCAGTATAGGTTATCGAGATATCTAGGAAGACGTTAGTTCACACTAACCACCGGATCTGACAGGTAGACCTTGATAATGCCCATCTAATGCATCTATATTATAAATTAATAATTTATAAAAACCCTATAGAGAAGTTATAAAATTTTTATAGATAGAAAAGTCTAGAACTTTTATTTAATTCTATAGAAATCATTCCTGTACGACTAGGACTAAATCTTTTTAATTCTATGGGACTTGTAGAGGTCTAATAGAACAGACGAATACACTGATGCACAAAGGCGTTGATGATGAAAACAGATACATCCAGGCGTCTTTAGAACCAACAAGTATCTAGTCCAGCCTTGATGAGCGTACTTCCATAGCCACCAATTTCTCTTACTGTACAGTAGTGGAATGGCCCTAAGAATACACACTGTAAATGGTTCGAGATTTGACCACCAATCAATAAGTCATGCCGTGATACAAAGCACATTAACTACTTATAGTAGCATAGAAGTCTCTCATATCTTAGGATAACCCCTCTCTATATAGTTTCCCTTCCGCGTATTTTCATTATGGACAGCGTGAACTTTGCCCTCTTTCAAAGCTTTTACCTCGGCCTCCTTCCTACTCAAACTTCCCGGGACATGCTTCGGAACTTGTCCTTTGATAGTAACCCGTACTCCTTGTCGATGCAATGGAGCATAATCATGTGTTGCACGATGTGTAGTTGCGCTTTTGCAATATCAGTATATCGCAACTCTCAGCAGGTAGCTAGGGTGATGCGGGAACAAGACTGTACCGATTATCCCACAACGCTACCGAATTTCTTTCCCAGCGAAACCGCACCATATGGTCCTGGGCCGTATGAATATGCGTGAAGAGGAGTTCGAGAAGCTTATCAGATTCATATCGTTTCAGTCCGTCCAGCCTCGTCACGAAACCCGAATTCAGATTTAGGACTTTATAACCTGTCACTGGGTGGGTAGTCACCAATGGATGCAGTGTCTCGATGGGTCGCTCTGCTACATTATGCTTCCAATGATTGATGATGGATTCGTATACAAGCTGACCATAAATAGCAAGATAAGTGATTTGATAATAAAGAAGAAGTAGATTGAGGTATGGTGCTTACCCCGGAGCTATGCCAAGCGTTGAGGCTATCTGCAAATCTTTGCAGTGGTTTTGATAAGGTCTCATATGTGCCATAGCCGGATATCCTAATATTTACTTAGTTTGGTAGAGAGTTCTAATATACTGACTTAGTGGCATACCAGCTTGTGTCACCGCCTGTGGGCGGTAATTCATGAACTCTCAAGAGAGAGAACGAGGGAGGGTTAGCTTGGAAGCTACTATCTGCATGAAAGTCTGCGAATGGCCATTTAAAATGGACATAGCTTTCTCGGAAGTCTCTGAAATATTCTTAGGAAGATTGTAATCTAAAGCTTGGTGAAATAATATCAATGGGACATACTCATCTTGTTCCGCAATAGTATTCACTATAGGTTTGCCCTTTGCCTTGGCGTCTTCTGGGTCGGGCAGCAATTCTGGGATTCCTAAAGCACAATTAGCACGGCGATCAGAGATACCTTCCTAGTGGAAAATGATAAGTACCATAATAATCGAACAATGCCCTCTGCCCTTCGGCCGTGATATCCTGGTCACGGAAGAACAACACACCCCGGTGAGCAACAAGTAACGCCAACTCATCCTTTTGCGCGTCCGTCAGCGAAGAAAGCTGCAGCCCGGTGATAAGTGTACCCAAGGAAGGTGTTAGATCCAATCTTTTGACTTCCGGATCTGCAAACAGATTCGGCAGGTCAGGGTTTGCGAAGAACCCCCTGTCTCGTGGAACTGCGGTTGGCTCGCGGATGCCACGTGGAGGTACGTGATCACCTAGAGGCCTGAGAGGAAGGGCTCTCTGCCGTATGGCGGGGKACTCAGAGGTCTCTGGGTATTCGATATCAGTTGGGCGAGTGTCGCTCAGATCCGTGACGGATTGACCGTCAACGGTTAGAGTCCGCTGAGGCATGATGATTATTTGCCCCTCGACGTTCACATTTCCAATTAACTTAAGGAGTTATCTGTTCCGATTTAAATGCAGTTGACTCACTTCGTAGACAATTGTTATCTACATTCGTTATTTTCGGGGGTTTGACGCCATTGTGAATGAACAAACTAAACAGGAGCCGGTTCGGCATTGCTAGCCAAAACATCTAAATTTGCCATTTTCGTGGTCTTGACGCCATTTTCCATCAGCCAATCGAACGGTGGTCAGTCCGGCAGTTATACTTGCCAACTCCCGTGGCAGTGATGATTATCGTGTAAACCAATTGGTATACACGGCTTGATCAAATGGCTGAAATATAAAGTAGAACCTACTTGTATACAAGTTTAATTACCCGGTCGGTGCCGGATAACCGTCGAAGCGCTATTTCCGAGATAGGATATTTTCCAAGTCCCGACAAGATGACAGCGCCCCATAGTATTCCCCCATTGAGCCTAGCGCTTCGACGGTTCTACGACACCCTTAACTACGTACCTTCCATGAACTACAATTTGAATGCTTCTGATTTCGATATCTCCATATTTGATACTTATATAATGGCGTAAAGGCAGGTGTATTTGTCATCTCTGGCCTACTAGTGGCGGTATTGCGTGATTGTTTACACGACAATCAGATTGTCTAATACCTTATCATAGAGCTCCAAGCTAAAGCAACAGAACATAAATAGCTTGGTCAAATCTCGGTTCTTCCCCTTGCGATGATTTTGCAAGCAAGCAAGCAAAAATGGCTACCCAAGTCAAGCGAGATTTTTCGGGAGAAGAATCAAAGAATGGCGGAGTAGAGAGCCAGGTCCAAACAGTCCTCGAGAATGATAGTATTCCGGAGGTCTCTTCTATCCATTGGTTCCGCTCCACTCGATTTCAAGCTGCTGTTATTGCAGGGGTATTCTTTTGTGGCCCTGGCATGTACAGTGCTATAGCTGGTCTTGGGGCCGGAGGGCTGGAGAGCCCTCACTTGGTCAATATTACCAGTGGCATGTCCTACGGGATGAATGTGGTATTCGCTCTCTTGACTGGAGTCTTTGTCAATGTTCTCGGTGAACGGTTGGTACTCAGTATCGGTGTCCTGGGGTTTAGCATCAATGGGGCTTCGCTGTACTGCAATAATAAGTACCACACGAACTGGTTTCTGTATCTTGCTGCTGCGATCCAGGGATTCACCACAGCGCTTTTATGGTAGGTCGGATCTCCGTCCCATCTTGCAGGAGGTTGTTCTGAGCATCAAACAGGGTTGTCCAGGCATCGATCATGCTGGCATATCCAGAGCCAAATTTTAGGGGGAAATTCAGTATGATCTATGCTTCGTTCTTCAAGAAGTTTGAGGCTAACATCTGCTCTTTCCAGTTTCCATTTGGTATTCCTCTATTGCTGCAGGCCAGGCTGTAGGAGGTGCACTTTCTCTGGGCTTTAACGTACATAGAGAAGAAGCTGGGGCAATCAGTCCTAGTAAATCATACATCTCCCATCGATTTTAATTTTTTCACTAACCGTGTTGTCTAGTCACATATATTCCGCTTATCACAATTGCTGCTTGTGGACCGTTCATTGCATTGCTGTTATCGAGTCCAGCTAAAGTCATTCGTCGCGACGGCATCAGAATCTATTCCAAGAAACAACCAAATGCATTAGAGGAAGCAAAAAAGATTTTTAGTGCTGTATCAAGAAAGGAGGTAAGTCCATTAATTTAAAAAATGCTTGTGCCCTTCTCATGCCTGCGCAGATGATACTCCTTCTGCCTATGTTCATATTCTCGCAATGGTTCCTCTCTTACAAGGGAACCTTTACAGCGGTATACCACTCTGTCCGTGGACGGGCGCTCACCTCCTTTGTGGGCGCATTCGTGGGTATTGCTGGGACATTTACAATGGGGATTTTTCTCGACACTCCGCAAATGTCACGGCCAGCTAAGTTCCGCTGGGGATTTATCGGGGTCTATACGTTGTACACTATTGTTTGGGTATGGTACACAGTGGTACAATGGTACTATGCGAAGACAACCCCAGTCGGTCTGGACTGGACACAGCCAGAGTACTATGCTAGTTTTTTGCTGATATTGTTGGACGCGTAAGTTAACCCAATAAGCCCTCTGGGCCCCTGTCAGCGTCAGCGAAGCTCAATCTCCTTTATAGATTCACCGATCATGCGTTTCAGACATATACTTACGCACTGATTGGCTCTCTGACAGAGGATATCAATGAGCTGGAAAGATATACCGGTTTCTTCAAGGCAGTGAACACGGGCGGAGCGGCTCTGGGTTATGCAGTGCAAACAAAGTGGAGCATGATGGGTGCCGAATCATTGTTGTAAGTTGGTGGCTCTACCTTGCCCAATCAAATACTGAATCCGTGACAGATTGGGGCTTTGGATTGTCCAAATAATACCAACTTGGTTGGTGGTAAGTAAAATGCAGAAATAGGCTACTTCATTTGCATGAAGTAGAGGTGGATTCTGCCTGCTATTTACCAAGTTGTATGAAGCCTCGAGGTGTTTTATAGACTTGTCATGTGTTTATCAGCACATGAGATCAGACTGGTCAACCTTTATATAAAGATCAACTCTTACGATCCTAAACCAAGTATATGTCAAACAGAAAACCTGACCTAGGTGTGACAGCCGTACTTGGATCAATACGCCTAGGCCTTGACTTTTCCCATGGAAGCCTGACGAAACCACTCCCCATGCCCAGACTTCTTTATTTTGGCCTTCCTACTCCCGTGTATAGAATTCTCAATATCCTAGTGGGAATTCCTATTAATTCCTCTTAAGACCCAATTCTATACATATACAACTTACCAAAATAAGATAGATAAATTACTAACTCCTTGGTATAGTATTAAATTTTAGATCCATTTGAAATAGTACTGCAGGAACGTCAATATCAATACCAGACCGATATCAGACCCAGCATCTAGCAACTACGCATCTGCCGTACGTGCATTGGGGAATGGTAATCTTATTTCAAAGCATGTACTAATCCCGTCTGCTTCACATATCAATGATGGACTTTTAGTGTAACGGATATACATTCCTCCATCTTCTTATGTTTGTCTATCAACGATAGGTACCGACGCTGATTATAGCCCAGATCAGGACAGAACCGTGGCTACTCACAGCTCTTGACTCGTCTTTTTCTACTTTCCGTCAAGCGTTTCAGTTTAGTACAAAGGCTTAGTACAAAAGCTATTTTACACCACGTATCCATTAATTCTCACTTGGCTAATTCACCAGTAGACTCGAAAAGATTGGGATGCATTTCGCACTCGCGAAAGTCATCGATAGAATATTTTCGCTGCCTAACGAGCCAAGACAAATGGCTGAGGAGCTGAAATATGCCCGGATAAGTTAGGTTTTTTGACATGATGTGATCTAAGCAATAACGATAGTGGCTCACCCAGGCAACAAGATATTTAAGTTATAACATCCCGGTGTCATAAGAAGTTAATGCGAAATGCGAATACGAGTCTCGGCGTGCAGCCCCATTGGTCTATCCTTCGATATCTCTATAGACATGTACAGGTATAGCATCGCAAATTTCGAAGATTGGAGAAATAGCAATGAGACATAAAGAAGAAACTAGATATAAAGTCGTGATGAATCTCTAGGTAGATCTCGAAATATCGTTGAATATAATTATAAGACATTTATCAGATCCCCTGGAACGCATAGACAAAGCAGACCTCACAATGGGCCAATCCATATACTTTTATGACCCGTCCCTGGCGGCCTCGATTCTCTTTACTACCATCTATATGCTCCCGTTCGGTTATCACTTGTACATGTCTGTCATCGCCCCGTACAGCGGCAGATACAATCACATTGGATGCTTCGTTCCAATCGTGATCGGCGCAGCAATCGAAATTGCGGCGTACGCCATTCGAGCCGCCAGCGTCAAAAAGCCGGACGACGTTGGTCTTTACGCGACTTCGGCGTCGTTGATCGTGATTGCACCTGTTCTCGTCTGCGCAAGCCTCTACATTTTAATCGGAAGGCTTATTGAATCCAGCTTGAATAGGCGTGAGAGACCCGGCACGGGAAAACGACCATTCTTTTTTGGAGGGCGGGTCTCGTCGATCTGGATCCCTCGAATCTTTGTCACCTCGGATATCCTCAGTTTCCTCACGCAGGCGTCCGGAAGTGGACTTGCTTCTTCGAACAATTGGACGGGGCCAACGAAAGACGCTGGTATAGGGGTGCTTATCGGCGGATTGGTTTTGCAGCTTGTCACTTTTGTGCTGTTTCTTGTTATTGTAATTTGGTATGATGTTCGTGTTGCCCCTCCTTCGTCTCGGAGAGACGAGAAGGGTTCTGGAGTGAGGTCGGTGTTGACGGGTATATACATTGCCGGATTCTTCATCACGGTAAACTCTCCACTGAAAATAGCCGAGAAAGATTCGAGGGTGACTGACCGACAACTAGGTGCGTCTGATCTATCGAATCATTGAATTCTCCATGGGCATAGGTACCTATACCTGGAACCATGAGTGGCCACTGTACGTTCTCGAGGCACTACCAATGCTCGTTGCGATGATCACATTGGGCTGGTATCACCCTGCGCGGTGTCTGCCCTCAGGTCTTCCAAAGTCGACGGAGTTGGAATCTCGTGAAAGACTTCATGGTTGATCTTAATATCGAACCAATTCGACAGGCAGCAAAACTTCAAATCTGCTTGAATTGTCACTTGTTAAACCTTAAAGCCCCTCTCTTGTGTTCGTCGTGTTTCGAATGATCATATTTGTTGAATGTCTTCTAGCTGATAAATTATGTGGTCACTGGACGCTTCGATGATCTTCTTGCAATGCTTTAGATACGTCTATAAGCTTCCAAATTCTATATAGTTGCCCTGCTGCCCATCGCATGTAATTTTAGCCCACTCTCAATCCACGCTTTATCAGCATTAATGAGGCTAACTTGCCACTCTACTAATCCACGAAACTTTGCCGGAAGAGACTCATATCTATGAATTCCCCAGTGGTGGTTAGCGAGCGCGTCCTTCGGTGTACTCACAATGTCTACTCTCAGGACCTCAAAGATCGGTCGCATCATAATCGTGGCTGCAATAAAATGGATGAGAAGCAGACTTGAGACGGGATCGCCAGGGTTCAAAAACTTGATGAAATCATGGTCGTTTATATGATCCCAGGAGCTGTAGATGAATGTAAACGTGAGAAAGGCCTGCTGCGCGGAGACTTTCATGGCTTGGTAAGTGGAGAGTATTGCGTTATAAGTAAGGTGACGAGGGATGTCACCCTGTAGTAGCGGTTGGATAGCTTCTAGTGTCTCAATACACGCATCAATCATCTCAGGAGAATGAGAGGGTTCCGCGGACAACAAAGGCCATACGTAAGCGTAAATATCGTTTGGCATCAGCAGCTTGAACATCTCACTGCATTGGTACTGTGCCAAAATATACCGAGTGACGATAGAGCAGCCTCGAACCATAACGGCAAAGTCAATGAGTCCGTCAATCATATAGCTTGCTTGAAATGTAAGCGCATAGGTTGTTGCCAAGATAAGATCCAGTTCCGTTCTGTTAGGGTGACTGGGTGATGCGAGAGCACTGCTCAAGTATTTCAGGGCTTTGCCTCGATGTTCGACAGCCATCGCAGTATAAGAGCTGCCTTCTGGTGATATCAGGGACAAATGGGACGCTCCTAAACATAGAATTGCGTGCATCAAATGTGGGCACTAAAATGCACATTAGTTACCCCTTTCCATTCGATGCTGATTGAAGGCATACCTGGTGCGCAGATGCCGGGAGTGACGTCTTCCATAAATTTTCACTCTGAAAAGGTAAATGAGGGTATGCCGTAAGTAAGAAGTGGTGAAAGAACTGAAGGTCCTCTCCCGTGAAGGATGCCTGCGACGTAGAGTATAGCGGCTGAAGCTTCAGTAGCGACGAGGACGAGTCCTGTGGAGCTGTTGCAAGTGCGCTGTTGGGCTCGCTACTGCTCAACCTGTCTTTCTGACGATAACTACCGCGACTTGTGTTTCTTCGACGCCGTGACTGGGAGTTGGATGCATATATGCACTCCACGCGTCTACTAATACAGTTTTGACATGGTTGAGGGCGCGTCTCCGGACACTGCAGAGGCGATTACTTTTGAGCAATTGAAATTTATCTCATCCATCAGCTCTTACCTTGACCCTTCTGGATTTGCAATTGAGACAGCCTAGTCGTGATTTGGTGTGTGGTCTTATGGATCTGAGGGGAGGCAATTCGGAGAGGATCATATCTGCTTCGACGAATGAGGCTAGTTGACGTCAACATGCAAACAATTCGATTGACCTTTCCCATCCACCGAAAAAATTATCAATTGGAACTGTATTCGATCAAAACAATCCCGAGTTGTCGCAGTAGTAATCTGAGTTGCAAATATAATTCCCAGGTGTGCGAAATTAATAAGCAGTAGGCATGCCGAGACTTTGACTGTTTGCGCTGGCTAGGCAACAACAATATCTACCCGTCGCGTTGCCTCCCCCGACTCGAGTGTATTCCGAGAAACATTAAATGGAATATGTCATCAACAGTTGCCGGATTGATTAAATGTTGATACTCATACTACGATGGCATTGTTTCCTTTGTGTTCGTTATACCGGTAGTGATGGTGCCATGACCGACCGCAGTTAGTTCCTGCATGGGCGCCATCCAAATTCTGGAAAAGGTCACTATAACCCATACCGACGCCGACAAGGTTCTTGTAAAATGTTGCCTTATCAACGCGATTGATACTTATAGCCCGGATTTTAGATATGGCCCTGTTTGCAATTTTCACTCAGCTTCTGATTCTGCGCCAGCATCCACTTCGCTGGTATCGCTGTAAACAATAGACGCCAAGCCTGATCAATGCTCAACCCAACCTCCGCCGGGAGGTATGGTAAAGACGGTGCATCCGAACCACCTAGAAACCACTTCATTGTGGAGCTTGTGTATAGAGGATTTAAATCTCGTTAGGGTTGATATCATTGAAGTTAGTCCCACATAAAATGGCGTTAGAGAAGAGACAGCATTAGCAGCAGCGCATTTCATCTATCAAATAATCACTAACGTGGTGAAAAAGGGTATTATGGCGAGGGAATTGCCAAAATCATCTGAGGGTAATTGGTCAAAAGAATTCTGACCTCATATTAAGTCTATCTTGAGTCACTATATCCATCCATAATGGCGTTATGACCCATCGAGTGAGTAATGGAGCTAAATTTTCAATTACTCAAAACCCTCAGCAAAGTAATTGTTTCCCAGGAATCAATTATAGATACACATTAAGGCAATTCGGGATCAAGAGGGTGCTAAGATGCCTAATATTTCCAATAGGCAGTTCGGAACCTCAGTCACACACCTGAATAGCGACCCTTAGACCGCAGCTAGCTACAGTATGTATATTATTGATATGTATTCTTCTGCTAAAATAATTGTCAATTTCGTAGCGAGGTACCTAATACCTAGTTATGCACTAGTGTACTCTGTACACTAAAGATTTTAGTAATACTCAAACTAATTTCTAGCCTCCTACGTATTAGCTAGGGATCGAAGAACCATAAGACATGATATATCAACAAAATGAGCTAACTATGTGATCTCCCTAAGCCATGAATGGAGCCAGCCAAACCCACCCCAGCTCCCACAACTTTTTTTAACTAGTGTAACCCACAGGGACTTTTCAATGCAAGTTTATGATAGACTTCGATTAAGATGTCGTTGGGTCGGGATAGGTTAGTGTTATGGTGAATAGGGGCAGCATGCCCACAAATGCGTTCCAGTATCAAGACCTTCCCCGCAGTTCCCATCGGCTTCATAGCAGAGACCATACCCCCGGTGTTCATGCACTGCAAGCAATGGGTGACCACTAGAATCGCAACCCACGCCGCTATCGGTATCGTCTGAATACCAGCCACATATTCCACTAAGGTTGATGCTCAAGATGTTGCAGTTATGGTCCCAGATAGTTCCCCACTGAGAGCCCGAATTTACACATGAGCCAGTAATGCTACTGCCAGTGATGCAATCGTATGTGTAACCAATGCCTATATCACCATCTTTCACGCATAGTCATTAGTTCGAAGCTTCACCCAAAGATAGAGTTTTCTTGAAAGAAAGGCTGAACGAACCATTGCAAACAGAAGCTCGGCCAAACATGGCAAGGGAAAGAGTAAGGGAAAAAACGAGCAATTCCTTCATTTTTCAATGTTTTTTGTTTATCGATTCTTTTCAGGGTGACAGGATCTTTTCTATGTAGAAAGATCATGAATATAATCAAAGATAATTTTCACTCATGGGAAATTTGCTCCTTATATAGTGTCCATTACACTATTCGAATGGATTATCTAGGCAGTCTGTGCCATCAATCCATCTATTGCTAGATGAGCAAGTATTCCTAGAATGGGATCTATTGCCACATCACTTTCTGTACCATGCCCTGCTGGCCAATTCAGTATACTCAAAGAGGGGAATCTGCATTCAAGTGGATCGCAAGGTGGTGTTGCATTAATTTACGGGGACCATTCGAGGAAAGCAAGCATCAGTATTCGAATTAATCTACGGGGACCATTCGAGAAAGCTAGCATTAGTCTTAGCATTAATCTACGGGGACTATTCGAGGAAAGCTAGCATTAGTTTTCGGACAGAATGCGCTGAAATGCGAAAGACGTATGATCGGATTTGTATCAAGACCTATACATCTGATAAGATAATCTTATCAGAAAGACGGCAATATTGCTAAGAATCTACAATGACTAGGTAGAATGTAGTTCTAGTGACCCACTCTAAGGCAAGCCCATCATTACCTATCCCTTGGCCAATCCATTATGTGAATATCTTATCACAAAATGGAAGCCTCATTTACTAGACCAGGCACTTATTTCCTGGTTCAAAATCATAGCGATGTCTTACTCGCATCTTGTTCTACAACAAGATAGGTATAGTAATATATGACAGGCTTCAAACTTCCTAATAATAGGTCACCGATACTCCGCCAAATGACAGTTTTTTGTAATGAGGGGAGACATGTATACTTTTAATCATCTTAGCGCGCCTCATTTTCGTGGGGACCGTGGAATTCTGGATTCTGTAAGAGCTGGCTCCATCGCACAATTACACGGGCTAATAGGAACAAGCAAAGGGTTAACACTAACAATCTAGGCTTGTAGTTGTCAGAGGCCCAGCACGGAGTATATATCTAACAATAGAATGCGGTCAGCAACACTGTTCTTGAGCATTTCCCCGCAGTAAATGGGTTGGCGCTAGTCTTCCACTAGTGGCACTACTTAAGCCTCAATAATAACATTTTCCAATCAAATAACGCGAACGGGTAAGTTGCGCACCACATCAAAATTTCTTCCGGATTTCTTTCAAAAACCATCTGTCAGAGAATCAAGAAGTCACAGCCAATGATTGAGACCATCTATAGGCTCTAGGGTCGCTGTATGTGCAGCTAGCTAGTCATGCCACTAGCGTTGTAGTCTAGTTTAGTAGACTATTCAACCTGCTACATCGGCCTATCAAGTGAGTCTAATACACAGTGCTTGTTGGCTTCCTGACAGCCTCTCATGGACGAGTGTACTCGCTGTAAGAAGGTAACATCCGGGCTGAAACAGGATGTGATAAGTTCATCATTCTGTTTGAGGCGGGCTTGTTTGAGCAGTGCATTTAGCCTATCTAGCATCGCGGTTTCCGCACCACCAAAGTGTGCTTCTAGATAATATACGATATTTCAGAAGTGAAATCGAGCATTATAATCCCAAGCTTTGAGTAACGACACCTGTGCCCCGTACCTCAGATAGTTTATCTATGCAGTATTCGTGTACGGAACACTTAGAAGTCTAGATCATCCTAGCACGAGATAACGAATTTGCATTAAGTGTTAAGCGCACCACGCTGAATCGCATGATATCAAATCATTGCGGATTCAATATGCAAGGCTACTATGTACGCTCTTTTATTTTTCTGGCGAGAATTCCGTTCTTGTCTCTTTTGCGCATCTCCTGCTTATTATTCCAGGCGCATAGGTAGTACGAGGCTGGGTATCCATTGCATGTCCACCCTCCTGGAGCGATAAGTTATTGTTATTAAAGATGCTATTTGTTGTCCTATATCGCAGCTATGCTATTCTGCTCCTAGACTGATCTATATGCAAAGCGTTTGAAGCTATTAGGGAGCCCTAGTTCGTCTTGCACCACCAACGGAGAACCTTGTTCCTGCAGGGTCCTGGTGGGGATGTTCATGTTTGAGCCAATAATTTAGGGTCCTATTCAAGTTTCTCGAACTTCTTGCCATACATCCGTTTAGTAAGGCAAGAGTCTTGAGTGATTGGTAAGTGGAAACGACTTGCATCCTTCATTGGTCTAAGTGCACCGCATGTCCCTTAGTCCATGTGATAGCCGCGTACTACGCTGTATGCACAGTGCCACATGAGTGCTAGGCGAATGGCTAATATCGCCTGTACTGTGCCACATACAAGTACCCCTCAATGCAGGCGACATTGGGTCCTGAAGGGTCTAGTCCATGTTCAAACGATGCAACCCACGTCAGATCGCGGTTTCTCCAAATCCGTTGTAGTCGCCTACCAGGCCCACGGAGTAGGTTCGCAAGGCCTTTCCTACAGTCTACGCCCACATATAATCAAGATTCCGAAAAGTAAGTAACTTAACGTTATATCGAGATAACTTAATTGCTGGTGCCCGGCGGAGTCTACTCCCCCTCATAATCAGCCCGACTATTTAACGCCCCTTCAAAACGAAATCTGCACGTGCCTCTCAATAACTTCAAGCCTCCCGGGCTCAAGGCCTAGCTTCCACCGTATTTTGGATCCATTACTTTTACATGGATGTAGATCCAAATTAAACGAAAAATCATCGTACGTAATATCGCCATAGCTTTCAGTTCGGAAGCTATTTAGGCGCTTATGAAGGCTATTCAAAACATGATCCATCTGGTCTCGATTCGTCTGTATCCCCAACTACATGAAATAGATTCTGGAAAATGACTAGTACTAATAGTAGGTTCCAAAGAATGCTTAACCTGGTCTTTATTACTCGTACACCAAAAATAATCTGAGCTTTTGGTGCGTAAACGATATATTTTCCGGTTCTATACTAGCCAGGTTCGATTGAAATGGCTAGTAAATGGATGAAAGCTGTCGTTGATGACATGAGCCGAGACCTTATCCTTGTATATCTTGCATTCTATCCAACCAAAAAGAAGTTTTAATGCAGTAAAGCTTACATGGATATCAATCTCAATACAGACGACCTTCTTTCAATAGCAAGAGCAAGGATTCAAGGTTAGAGCTACCTGTGAAGCTTGTTATCAAAGACAAAATTGTTGCGAAACACCAATCGGCGGAGGTCTTTGTCAAACATGCGAAAGTACGGCCGTAGATGCCACTTTGTTCAAAGTTCAAAAGCATGTCGATCACGTCTTTCTCGAAACTGTCGGTATGAAGATTTAGAAGAGCAGGATATCTGGCAAGAGATCAGAGATAACAGAGCGGAAGTATGCTTTTTCAACTTCGATGCTTCTCTGAGCCTAGACTAATCAGAACTCAGCGACGTTTTGACTAGAGCAAACTTTTTCAACGAGAGTTTCAACCCAGCGTCATCGACGGCTTCAAACGAGATGTTGCACCTAGATACAAATCAGGAGACTATTGATAAACGAAGCAGTAGCAAGAAGACTTGTGCCTCTTCCATGTCGGTGATTGCTGGCTTACGATCAATCGAGACGCAATAAGCTCACCATTCTCCCATGCTCGAAAGTTTTGATTCCGAGTTTACGACGTTGATTTAGACGTGCTGAAGTCTTCTTAACGTTCAGCAAAGTCTCGATGCTTCGGAGGTACCAGCAAGTAGCCAACTGCAATCGATGTTGCAAAATCTTGATCCCGTCGGTGCACAAATTTCGGGCCACATCAGCTATGCATTACTTTCAACTGTCTCTGCGATATCAACACTTGTAGTGACCACGCTACTAAAGCTGCTTGAGATATGTGATCTATTCAGTCAAAGCAACTTCAACAGAATCCAGACATTGAATCAAGCCCGACTTTTCGAATGTATAGATTTCAATATTACCCAAGCTCGTATGGCTCTGAAACAGTTCGAGATCTTCCACCCGCTGCTGACAAATGTTAACCGACAGGTACTGAAAAATGCGTCTAGTCTGCATCAGAAGATCAAAAGTGCTCTGGAGGAGCTACCGACGGGACTGGGAGGGAAATGAGCACAACTGCAATTCGAGTTTCCATTGATTATCCCCTAATTGTGTTTTCGCACGGGTTTTTTGTATTTGTGCTGGCAAAGATTGACGCGCAAAGCTCGAGGCACAAGTAAATTAGCACCTATGTTTAGATCAGTTGACTTAAGGATAGTCAATTACAGTGACATGATCGAGGCTGGTCCGCACTCGGCTCTAAAGGGCCCTATGAATTGGAATCTGGCCGATATCGACAATAAACCCAACACGACGATCGTTTATATCTCCATAGTATCTCATAGTCAATGCTGAAGGCTTCACGCTGCACTGTTTTTCCGAACTTTGGTCGCGAGGCTTCACAATTAGCCTCACGCGAGTCAATATTCCAGACCAATATGCTCACTCCCCTGATGTGCTCTCAACTCTGCCTTGATATCCTTGGAATCACTGCAAAGGATTTCGGCATGAGCATGAAGTTGCGAGAGCAAAGTATTTCAATAAACCTCCCAGAAACGATCTTCTTGGTATCGCGGTGGATGTACAGAATCCTCACCATCCCCGCTGGAGGCAGTTCCTCTCTATCCACCAGCAACCTTGGGTGGCTCATCATAATGTCACGAACACCGTATTATTTCCCGGAGCCGGCATGCTCATAATGGTACTCGAGGCTGCATACGAGATGGCAGACAGAGATAAGAAAGTGAAGCGCAATGAGTACCGCGATGTAAAATTTGATCATCGTCTGGTCATTACTGACGATTATGACCAAGGTGTCGAGACTTCACTCGAGTTTCAGCCACCCCTTGAAATTTTGCTGAATTCTCTGATGGTCCAACCACTGGGCTTAGGCGTGCCTGTACCTGGAGCAATACTAGGGTCTTTCGTATTAATATCAACTAAGAGGTAAATCGGCATTTTGGTCTCTATTCGACGTATAATTACATGCTTGCCTCCTTGAACTCTAATAACATTGATATCTTTAGCTTCTATCCTTAGAAAAACTTGTCGGGAGTCATCTAAGTAGTTAGTATAATCCTTCCCTCTATTTTACTTTGTAGGCCACCATGAACAGAGCTTTTATTATGAATTATCCTTTTAGAACTGGCTATATAACAACTCTGTGCCTTGAGTAAAGTCGGACTGAAGATTTATCGCTCCTCATTTCAAGCATTTAATACTTTCCGGGGTGTAGTGTGTCTAATTAAATGTCAAAGTGAAGCACTACGGTCGGCTGTTGATATGTCTGGTGCACAGCTCTCAAAGATGGGAGTGTTATGCCGTGGTCGCCTCCTAGTGTTATAAGGAAAACTTTTCTTGCAAGACCTGGCAAATATCTAGATAGCAGCTCGTTGTAGGCCCGAGTCATCTGTCTTCAGGCTAAAGCATTGTCGAATGGATTGACGGGACCCCCATGGTTTTCTCTCATTGCTTCTGGACTAGCATCACTCATAGTTCCAGTCGGTAGTGTAGCAAAAGGACAGCCCCACCCTGCCCACCGATCTTCGATCTTATGGGACGTGATAGAATCTAGAAATTCACTATGTATTGCTTCATAGCCTACTCCAAAAAGAGACGCCAATTGGCAAAGTACAGCTTCAGCGAACTTCGTTGGCCATGGCATCCTATTGCCGGCCCGACGTAGCACAGAGACAGCACGTCAGTGTATTATGGCCCTGGACATTCACCGAAGTATCGTGAGAATGATATATTGGTCCAAGGAAGCTTTGAGTCAGACCATAAGCACCCGTTCGTCGCCAAAATGGGGTTTTGGAAATACATAGAAACTCTATGAAACAGCCATAATGCGCACTTTTTATATAAATCTGCTTTGGACGAGGTAGAATGGGATGAACGTAACGTCTTTTAAGGCTGGACTTGGAATGCTCGCAAAAGTTTTTTTGAGCTTGAAACTCTTGACAAAGTGATGTTATACCACGGTATCTCAGTCTCGCTAGCACGGAGCACCTGAGGCTTTTGCAAAAGTAGAAACTGGTGGCGTTTTAGTTCTGATTATATTTACCTATGTCGCGGCACGTTTCACGAGAGCAAATAACATCCTATGTTCATGCAAATCATTCTATTTATCATGGTAGTCAATTTCGGCACTGTCTATTACCCACTGGTAGGGCTCTTTATCCGTTGCTTATTCTATCCGACATTCTTTTATATTTCCTCGCACCAAAGGATGCCTTACTCGCTAGATAATGGGCATGTACTCGTAACTGGTGGCAGTCGAGGCCTTGGGGCACTCATTTGCGAGAAGTTTGCTGCTGAGGGTGCAGATATCATGATCAATTATGTCTCCAACAAGGTCAAGGCGGAGGGGGTGACTAAGGAGGTTGGATGTGCATGGTTTCAAGACGCATATTACACAAGGGGTACGACGTAGTCTACTAAGTCAGTCTTAGCTATATTAGACCGGCTGATGAATATAGGACGCCAGGATCCCCGAAGACAGAAACCCTCAGAGAGCTTGGTAATTTAAATATCATCAATGCTGGATAGACGAATCCCAGTGAGTTCAAAGATTTTCATGCGCTCAGTTTCGATGAATGTAACAAGTTAAGCACGCCTTTGGAACCTTCGTAAAGGAAAGCACACTGATAAATATATACTGTTGGGCGGTGAATACTCTCTCATCTCTAGCTTATACTGGTTGCTGGACCACTCATAAAGAAAATCCAGAAGAAGGCGTTTATCTAACAACTTCATCAATTGCAGTAAGTCTACCAGTAGAGACTTGCGAGTTGACAAAGAAGCAGTATGGCGTTCCGCACTCGGCCATTAAATTTATGGCCGCCACGCAAAGCCTCAAGTTGAGGATAAATACAATTCTTTCAAGTCAACTGTTGTCAGAATGGGTGATAAATAACCTACATGGAAACTTCGCCTCCTTTGGTATATTCCAACTCATCGTAAATTGGGTTCTTACATTAAGTGAAGAAAAACATGCCCAATGATTAAGTGTTGATTAGTCTAACTACCCAGATAGAAGCTCCACCGTGATTTACCATCAACAACCGTCTTTATTAGTAGTCTTATTCATATTTACCTAGCAGAATATTGAACGTCATCTTTGAGAATCAATCTGAGAAACCATTCTGTACTTGGCATAGCTCTTACCGGAACTCGCGGTATAAATCTTCCTTCAATCTTAGTTAGAATTGAGAAGATCAGCGCGATTGCGAGAGCCGAACTGGATCATTAATTGGTTAAAAAAAAAGTCTAATTTTTGATCATGTCTGCTCCAATCTATCGACAGTCATCACGTATTTTTCGGTGTGAATCTCACCGCGACTGTCGAAACATTCACAATAGAGATGTATATTACAGTATGAATAATATCAATAATAAATTAATACTTTATACATAGCGTTGAGAGGGGAGCTACCTTGAAAATTCGCTGCAGCGGTTGCTTGACCACTCTCTCTCGTCAATATTACGGTCAGCACTAGCCATGGTCGTCATCATCATTGTTTAATTGTTCCGTCAGGGAGCAAGTTTGTAGGTATTACAAATCAGAAGGCAAAGAGTGTGGAAAGTGTCGCAACGATAAATCTCCGAGTTAATTGAAAATGAAATGAGTGTGTTTTGACAAGCTGACAAGTTGTGTGAAAGACAGAAAGTGAGATGACAAGGGGCATAAATCCTCTTTCAAAGAAATTCTCCGTATTGACAATCAATGCATGCGGCACCACTTCTAATCCTGGAAGCGCACTTATAATCTGCTACCCAATGATACGTACTTTTTTCCTGAGACACACCTCCTAGTCATCCTGTGCACTAGTCAATGTTACCCGAGCTATTTCCGTGACATTACCCCGAATACAGTAGAGCAGAGACCCACAGACATTGCACACTAGGACAATCAAAGGTTAGGGTATGCTACTAAGCTTTTCAGAAAAGCTTGGTTACCACGAGCTGTGTCATTATTGGCTATGGTACTGTCAAATGGAACAGTGCCCTATCTATTCCCTTTTTCCACGCTTTTCCTTTATTGGGTGACTTTTCTTCGTTTTTCCACGCGGGAAGTCGGATGACAAATGAATGACACGCGGTCTGTTGTGGTCTCTGAGTGCTCCGTCGAAAATTTCAGAAAGACGAAAGAAATAAAGAATGAATATATCGAAGAAGGGGCTCGGAGTCTAGTCTTCCCAGTGCTGACACTTTTCATATCGTGAATCCTATTTCTTTGCTCTTCGCACTTTCCCTTGCACTCGCAAGCCGCGGGTTGAACGGCGCCTGCAGGTCTTGTGACTAAGGCTCACCGCAACCACACCGTGAACGCTTCAAAACTGCGCATTCGCTCCACTCGGTGCTGAACGAGGAGCACAGTACAAAGCGAATGGCCAGTTTCCATTATTGCCATGACCAGAGACAAAGTCTTGCCATTTTCAGACCCGTCCAGTGCATCGATCGGCGGCGACGACAAACCATGTCCAAGTCTGCTTCATAGCCTATTGCGACATCTACCGGGCCAGCGCCGATCGATCCAGGATCCTGCAGAGACAAATACAAACATAAACATCAATACTCACGAACGCGTAACCTGGGATCGCTCAACGTCGGCACCGCCAGCGGGTAGGAGGTATGACTGGCATCAATCGCCATGGCTGGCCTCTATAATATCCATGCTTCTGATGCGGAGGGTTAGGCGGTCCGTACTGGGATGCGCTGCCGTTTTCATGCTCGTCTACATGGCAGCGGAGTATTATATGTTGGCGCCGACTATCCAGGAATACCCGATGATTATTGAGCCGCTGGATCTGAATATTCTCGGTGCATTAAGCGATTGGGCCGTGCCCAACAAGCGGCCTGAGTTTACGGATTTTCTAACCATGGAAACCCTAGATCCTGCTCTATTGCCAGACCACAAGCCAAATCGCTTTTCGTTTCGCCATCGGCGATTGATTTTTATTGGTGACGTGCACGGCTGCTTTGAGGAGCGTAAGTGCAGATTCTCACCTAATTCATATGCCCCAGACCCCCTCCCGCTGACTTCGTCTTCCGCCCTCTGTTGTAGTTGAAGAGCTCCTGGACAAGATCTCTTTGGCCGGTGGAGATCACTTAATATTTACTGGTGACATGATCGGCAAAGGCCCCGAGAGCGGCAAAGTCGTTGACCTTGCACAAGAGCTGGGGGCGTCGTGCGTCCGAGGAAACCACGAAGATCGCATCTTACTTGTCCGATTAGATTTAAAGTCTCGCGACATTCTCGATTCTGAATCTGTGAACGAATATGATCTACCGCAGTATGATCATCACGATCGCCAATTATCCAGGTCTCTGACCGATGACCAGGCAGCATGGTTACAAGCGTGTCCTGTAATCCTCAAAATCGGACATTTAAAGGATATGGGTGATATTGTGGTTGTTCACGACGGGCTGTCTCCTGGTGTGCCTCTCGCGGGACAGGAATTGACAAGCGTAATGTCAATGCCAACCAAGGTTAAGAAAGGCGTCCCATGGTTTAAAGTTAGTCTCTTTTCTCCTTCTCTTTCGCTCTCCCCATCGATGACGGATAATTTCAGATATTAACAGTCATGGTAGATATACAACCAATTTAACATGCTCCTCACATTAGGCCCCATAGAGCCAGCGCCTTCGTACACCGAACTGACGACAGTGATTTACGGTGGCCAATCGTTTGATATGCGGCAATTTACTAGAGGACTGAACTCAGGATGCGTCGAGGGTGGTGAATTAAGTGCACTGATTATTGAAGATGGCGGGAATAGTAGGGTGGTGCAGGTGAAGTGTAAGGAGTATGTTGAACCTTAATCTTGTATTTGAAAAATATTCCCTGATGGGGACAACCTTCGATAAGTCTTATGCAATCAACAGTATTTCTATTTTAGCACGTATCGAAAGATAAAGTCGATAGGGGAAAAAATGAGCGTTCGAATGTTATTGTTAGTCGATTTTTATTTGCAACTCTTCCTGCCACCCTGTTTTGTCCCTTCAGATGCCCTTTTTCAAAAGTTTTATAACCCTAATCCTTACTGTCCTTGGAAGGACTTGGTTTCTGTTAAATCAAGTTCATGCTCCAGTTACCAGTCTTGAAGGTACCTATTTTGGGATCTAGAACAAAGAATCAATTGTAATAGTAGTAGTAGTATACATAAATTTCCCATTAATTCCCTAGTAGGTGCATTGCTTATTTCCTTGCCCTTATCTTCCAACATCTGAATTCATGTCTCTCTTAGATACAGGTTTAGGTTTTGACATCTATAGCTTTCAATCTATTAAAGTGATGACTAGAATAAACCTCTTAGTAAAAGTTTAATAACAATATCCAACCGTTCCAGGATTTTATACGTAACCAAGACCATCTCCAAATTCAATATTAGTGCCTTCAAGTGGTACATTTCCACTACGACTAGAGGTTGATCTTACGGATCTTAGCTACTCATCAAGGGACCCAACGTGGTTAGCTCTCAATGATAGTAGTATATGAAAGATTAATTATGGGCTGAGGCCCAGGCGGACTTCCACATCGTGGACCTGTATTATAAAAGGTTCCAGCATCAAATTGAGTCTTTCCTGCTCGGAAAAATATCTTTTTACAAACATTGAGAGTAGTATGGGTTCAACACTTGACAAGTGTAAGGTGAAACGCAAGTCGTAGGACCAGMCCAGCCGATACCTCCGCATTGTCCCCAGTGTGCAGCACTTGTGCCTGAGGTAGTGGTTGTGGTAGTTGTTGGCGTAGTACTTGAGGTAGTAGTGGGCGTTGTGGTGGTTATTAGGGTACTGGAAGTTGAGGATGAAGAACTAGTGCCAGATTGCAAGCCAGCAAGAATACCATAGTATGCGGGCTTCTTGTTGTAGCTTGAGTCCCATGGACAGGCATCACCCTGGCCAGAAAAGGTACCAGGAACCCACGAGTACTTGTCTGTATAGTCCCATAGAGTGATACCGACACAACCTTTAGTCTGGACGCAGGCAGTAGTGGTGGTCTGATAGTCGGTGGACTGCTGAGTTTCAAGAGCGGTGGTTTCTGGGAGAGTCATACGGATGTCGAGCTCAGTGATGGCAACATTAACACCAAGAGCTGTGAATGAAGCCATATTTGCTTTCTGAGTGGCAAGACTAGGCGTTGATCCCACAATGAAGTGAGACTGAAGACCCACACCATCGATACGACCGCCGGCAGCCTGAATCAATTTTACAATGCCCTGAGCACCAGTTGCTTTTGCCCCAGCGTATTCGATGTTGTAATCGTTGTAGTACAGCTTGGCATTAGGGTCAGCTGCTGCAGCGGCAGCAAACGCAATCGGGATGTATGCCTCGCCGATGTATTGGTAGAAAACATTTTGACGATATGTGCCGTCTTCGTTCAAGGCTATATACTCCACTTAGCTCGACGTGACTATACAGAATGAAGATGACAGACTTGTAAGGGTTGGGAAAGGGAGCCTAAAAATAACGTGACATACCTTCGTTCACAACATCCCAAGCATAACACTGCCCCTTGTAATGCGTAACTACCCCATTGATATGCTCCTTCAGGGCAGCGATGAGGGTAGCGTTTGTCCATGAACCCGAAGTGACTAAAAAAACACGGAATCAGTCTACTAACGTGGATATCAGGTGACAAAAAGAGGTGATATGCGTGCTTACTGTACGATGGCAATTGGTTGTACCAGACCAGGTTGTGACATCTCAAGTAGTCATTATTTGACTTGGCCAGGCTCGCGATTTGGTCACCTTGCGTGAAAGTATAGGAACCCTGGGACGGCTCCGTGGGTTGCCACTAAATTGTCATCGCTTAGCTTAATGTATACGGTAGTTAAATTCCGTCACTAACTTTCATTGCATTTGCTGGTGTGATTTGACCGAAATCTGCGGTCTCAAGGTTGGCAATATATTGAGAGTCGCTCAAGTCTGGATTGTCAACAGCAGTACCAAAGTACAACAAACCAGCTGCTTTTGCGGCGGTATTCAATTGAGCCTGGGCAACGTGGCCCGCCGCAAGGGCTAGTAGAATAGACTTTACTAGAGTCATTTTCGTGTCTTTCGGGATATGTGCTTTATGTTATTCTGCAACCAGAAATTACAGGCATACAATAGCCACGTTCCAAACCGGACTCAATGCATTCTTATATGCATAATCAGAATGTACGATCTCGCTCCTATGTGTGAAGCTATTTAGCCTGAATCGAATCTCGCTGCTGCAAACATAATAATTTCCGTGTTTCATCTAAAATGCTTTCATCATGATGGTCAAATGACAGATTAGCCGACAGTTTCGGCTAAAGCCTCCCTTCATAGCAACTGAAGATATGAAAAAGCATACACCGAGACTCCCCTGTTGATCATTACTGTCATTGTGCATAGCATCAAATCGTCGGCAGTAGGCTAGTCCTAGACTCCTTGTCGGAAGAGCCGCAACTTAATTACCTACAGAACTGTTCCGTTTTGTTTTGAATAAAGAAAAGGTGTGGTCTAATATGATCAATATCACCGTTCACGACTACTTGAGTTGAGAATGAACTACAGAAAAGCCAGGCCTCCAGTAACATTCGGAAAAGTTAGGACTGCTCACGGTTGACGGAGCTACGGCGATTGTAAGTTTAAGCATAAAGAGTAGCTCCACGCAACCCGATATTCCCCTTGACTAGCTGAAAGACCTAATTGGCCTATACAAATTAAATTTCGCTTACGGCCACGACTTAGCACCAATTAAATGATGCGTCTTTCTTGATTTCAGGTCCACTTGAACTAAACTGTCACATGGTCGTTTCATGCACCGGTTCATATCGACATAGATTGCCTCTGGGGGTAGATCTCGAGCGGAGGTTCTGCTTGCCATAACGAAAATGCGGGGCAGAACTCGTTTTAAGTACTTACCACCAGAGTGAATTGGATGTTTTCAGAGACTAATTGAACCCTCTACAAAAAGCATCCGTATTGATAATACCACCCCAGATTAGCCTAAGTCGACACCAATTTTCTTATTTATTCCTGCTCTTTCCCCGCACATACTGATCTTCAGGACGACGTTCCGCAATATTTATTCACGAAGTCATCAAATTCCCGGTAAAACAATATGTGTTTGTATAGTATGCTACTAGATATACCAAGACCAATTGTTTGCCGAATTCATTGATCAACTAGCTAGATTAGTTTTGGATATAAATGGGCTAACCTGTAAAGTCTTCGCCAGCTTGATCTTTTAACCCTAAAGTACCTGTGGTTGGATACCTAAATTATATTATTAGGCACTCCCGTGACAGACTAGTGCAGACTGGAGGTCAATTTTCTTGCATTAAAAATTATTACATTGGCTGGAACACCGATCTTCCCTTAATTCGGATATTAGGAGACAGTAACCCTATTAAAGCCGTTTGTAACAAATCTTACGATCCTCCATGCTGTCCCCTGTCTAAAAAGAAGTCCTTCCGCCGGGATCAGTTGCAAACTTACAAGACAGTATTGCCTGCTTCAAGGCGCGTTCAATGCTATCGAACTAAGACACTGACATGAGTTTGCCGTCACTGCCATGAGGCAGAGCAACGGAGAAATCCGAGTCATCCGACCATCACAGGCTGTACAGTTGAGCGAGGTGTTTGGAAAAAAAGAACTCGCCTGTCCGCCAAAAGTGAAAATTGGAACGCGGCATTCAGTTCTACCTGCGTAACTAATATCCAGTATCGAGAGTTCGAGGTATGTGAGTACACTCCTAGTATCCACCAACTATAGCCTCCACAGGGTAAAGCGAGGCGTTGGAAAGTACTAGAGCGGATGAAAAGTCATCGGCCTTGCAAAGCCCTTTGAACTTAAAGTTCAATCAAAACTGAGCAAGGAGCCCAGAAGGTTTCTTGGAAGTGATCATGACTGATGCGATCCAGCGAAAATCACAACGGAATCTCTCAGTAATATCTCCCCCTGATAGTCATCGACAGACAACAGACCTATCAATTTCCAAATACTATTTGTCTACTGTGGCTTAACTGCGAATCACAGTGTTACTTATTTTGATGCCATCGATACTAGTGTGAGTAAACCTCGTTGTATGCCCCAGATCCATCTTGTCCTGCTGACTATCATGATATGAGGCTTACCTCTATTTGGAAATTTCGGTAGAATTCTAGCCATCGAGTACTGCTAGTGCCTTGAATCAGGTTACTGGCTCAGATTTATATGGAGCTTTGGCTCTTATTGAAGCTAGGGCCCTTGCCCCTCGCTATGTTTTCAGGTCTAGCCACTATTTGTCCATTCTCGTCGGTGTGTTAACTGAATGTCTATAACTGGTCAGATGAACATGGGTTACCTTACCCTGATCGGTCTTCGCAAAATTCACTTCAACCGAGTTATACGCCAGACTGTGGCGCCAACGGAGTCGACACCAATGACCTTGATTTCAACCCTGATATGTTAAAACATGTTAATTGGACAATTAACTCGAATATATGTAGCCGGAAGGGTTCTACTTACTTTGGCAAAATCTGCTTGACAAAATCTGAGGAATCTGCTTCATGCGTGGTGTTCAGCACCGAAAAATAGAATTGAGCCCACAACCCCAAACCAAGTGCCACGAAGACCACACGACGTCCGAATATTTAGGGTTATTTGCAGAGCACATTTCAGCCAAACGATGGAGATCCTCTTGACCGACCCGAGGTACTGGTACATAATGGAAGCAAGCAGCGAGTAGAATCACGAAGAGAGCAACAGAAAGATATACCCACTGCACATATATGACTTGAGCGATATTATGCTCATCGGGAAGCAGAAAACTTTCAGCAATTACTCGCGAAAGTGCACTTCCCACACTTTGAAACCCTTGCGCAGTCAATAGGGAAATTTCAGAATACTCGAGTGGCCACAAAGAGCGAGATATAGATTTGCTATAGCCTCCAACATGCCTAATCCAGACAGAACAAGGAAATTTGAAACCACGGTCATTGGAAATGACACTGAAATAGAAGCAGGCCAGAAGAGTAAAGCCCCCGTAGCATATATGTACAGCGCTGAGATGAATGCAGTATCAAAGCCAAGTTTCTTCAAGACGAGTCGGCCCACCAGAACTTGAACAGCGAGATAGCCTAGCCAGTATAGTCCCTAGCCAATATGTGCGTCCCATGGACCAAAACGGGCAATCCCAAACTTCAATCTAAGAGTGGTTACTAGTCCATATGATGGCCCCCATAGGAAGAAATATGTTGTAATAAAGATGTTTGGGGGATCGATTTCTTGTTGGTAAATGTGAGCATTCTTCTAGGCCTCAGATTCAAGAGATTAAGAAGTTTTGATATTGGTTGGATATCGTTTCTGGGGTCCTAATTCTCGTTTCTTGGTGAGTACTGTCATCATTTCACCCTCAGGCTCTCGCAACCTGCTGTGCTGCTATCTTCTACAGAGTGGTCAGTATGAGCATGGTCCCCTGTAACCCCTCCTTGAATTAAATTCGGGCTGATCTGAGCGGCAAGAGGCTTGAGGCTTGGAACGCAAGCGCATTAACGTAAATTTCACTTCAACAACCGCCCACGTTGTGGAATACGCAGCATACCCTGTAAACTCAGCTGGACTTTGTACATGAAAGCAAAGCTGATGGCTGAGTATATCTTGAATGCAAGCTTACAGGTATAAACCTCGTGTGAGATATCTTCTGTGTGATACGAGTGAAGTGCTTCCAGTCGAACTCTCGCTGAATTCTGAAGGAAGGCGACCCGAACAATGTCCGTCACTATTACCAAGATACTAGCCCCAAGAGTAAGCACCAAGATTGTTCGTTGTCTGAATGGAAGACAAATTCTGGTCAAAAGCAAAATTGGTATGAAAATAAGGGCGATATCCGTAGCTATTTCGTAAGGCGACGTAGATATAGCTGATATAAACTTATTGGTACACTCTTTTTTCGTGTGTTTCTTCAATTGAAACACCGCAGATACCGGCTTACACTGGAAGATGGTAGCTATCATTAGCCCCAGGCCTACAGCACTCACTATAATTAAAAGGACATAGTTTGCCCTATAGAACACTTTTTTATCTTGTGTGAGTGTAAAATGAAATGTCAAGATCGAGCTTTTGGTAGCCAATGAGGATAAATTTTAGCCCCTTTTTTCAGCAAGTGATCATCCTTTTGGTACCGTAGTAAGATCAGAGGGAGTCACATAAAGGGCATGAAAGGCCCAAATAGATTTGTTAATCAAAGCTAGGTTGTCATGTCGAATTTTGTATTCATGAAGCCCATAGCCCTTGTCCAGAGCGAAGAAGAGCGAGGCCACCAATCCGCAATCTAAGATCTATTTAACTGAATCAGCATTGATCCGGAAAGCAGTTCTATTTTATTGTAACTTGAACGCGGCTAGGGTTGCATTATTTTGACGTGTTGAAACCTACCCATGCTAGAATCATTAAATTACCAGGCAGCAGAAGTCTCCTGACAACGAAAAGTGCTGAAATCACACAAAGGGCTACAAAAAAAACAAGCAAACACCACGAAGAGTACGGATACTGCAAGAACAGTGCCTCGCCGATCATCCATTATTTAAAGGAGCGAAGTCCATCATAATCCTCAAGATAAGAAGCATTATTTATCTCCGAGTATGAACCTATACTCCGAGACAAACAGCTTCTAAAACGCCCTCGCAATGACGTGGTAGTGAGGGAGGACGGAAGTCATCAATTGGGGCGACCATTAGGATGAATGACGATTACACAAACTTTAGGGGGTAAATTTGACATCAGATAGGGATATACGAGGATTTATCTGGCTCAACCATCAGCTACCTGTATAAATCTTTGAATTAAACAGTCTATATACGATCGCCAATAAGTGCGGACATAATGAAAGCTAGTATTGCCCCGTCTTTCTTCTTCTACTTTCTATTTCTGTCAGCTGCAACTCCGGCTAACAATCCCTCTCATTACTATGAATCATATGGACTATACGAATGGGTGAGAGCTTTCTACGCCTGCCGCATTGTAAGCAGTAAATGAATCCTTGAAGACATCGTTATCTATCAAGCGTATTCCTCTGTAGAATAGCCGGATACATCCCCGTTCGTAATGAGATCGCTTTATAGAGAGAACTGAACTCTTCTTAAACGACTATCTACAGGAGACAGTTGGTTGAGGGTTTGAGTCCCGATTC
Organism: Talaromyces amestolkiae; assembly: GCF_001896365.1. Classification (NCBI taxonomy): domain Eukaryota; kingdom Fungi; phylum Ascomycota; class Eurotiomycetes; order Eurotiales; family Trichocomaceae; genus Talaromyces; species Talaromyces amestolkiae. The sequence continues at coordinate 94,677 of NW_024468061.1, forward strand.
TAATTTAATTTACCATGCCTTTGGCTGTGAAAGAAAACCGCTAAGATCAGTAACGACTTATGATATTTTCCAAGGCCATAGTCTAGGCACAATGCTCGCATCTTCAAGTCAATAAGCACAGTTGGTGTTTACTATGACTTCCAGAGCGCACAGAGCTTTCTAAAACGAAATAACAATTGATTCAATGACGAAGCATAAGGCCCCAGTATCATCCACTTGTTAAATCATGCAATATCGCCACCGTGAATGTCACCCTTGATGAAGTTTCCCAGCTGAAGCAACAGTACTCAACAACCTAAAGCACGGCTTCGGTCTGAATGGTGCCGACTTTCTCCGAGTCATGGTTTGCAGGAGCGTCCATTGCGTCAGCTAATTGACGAACCTTCTCCGAAGCACCAGCGCCTCCAATGATAGCTCCATCGCCATCAAAATATTTAACGATTTCTTCCAAAGGAGTCTCCTTGGTTTCGATGTAGAACTTCCAGACTACGACAAGTTCAACCACCAGCCACACACAATATACGATGTAGTACTTCCACTTGATGTGTGCAATGGCGATTGGGTTCACGTATTGGTTGAACCACAAGCTCAGGTCGACGCAGAAGAACATCAGAGTGAGACCCTTGGCACGGAGATGGTAGGGAAGGATCTCGGACGAGTATGACACAAGCATACCGCTGAAGCCAATGTTGTAGGCTATGTAATACAGGAATATGAAAGCGATGACGGCATTCGCGGCTGTTTGGTTCGTTCCGCCGTTGTCGGCTGATAATTGGAAACGAGCCAGAGCGATGGTTGTGGAGGCAAAACAAGCGATCATACCGACGCAAGAGGACAGGAAGAGCTTGCGTCGACCAAATTTATCAACAAAGAAGCAGATACCAGTAGCGGAGACGACGTTGACAGCACTGAGGATCAGGTTGATGGTCAAGACGGTGTTACTATCAGTGATGCCGATCAGTGCAAGAACCTAAAATTGTCAGTTGTTTTTGCTTACGCCCCAATGAGAAGGAATAGCGGCACATACCTTAGGCAAGAAATAAGACACAATGCCGTTGCCGGACCACTGCGAAAAGAAGCCAATGGAGATCAAGATGATTGAACGGTGACGGTTCCCGGGGGTAGACCACAGTTCAGACCAAGAGTTATTTTCAAGCTGCTTCTCAAGCTCGATAGTTTGCTTGATCTCGTCAAATTCAACATTCACCAACTCATCATCTTCATCTCCTTGAGCGTGCACATATGCCAGGACTTTCTTCGCCTTGGCAAATTTGCCTTTCGAGATGAGCCAACGAGGCGACTCCGGAACAGTCCTTTAGGTAACACTGTCAATCTATCTGGCTATCATGATTTATAGTTGGTATCTTACCATATAAAAACGAGCTGGCAAATCGACGGTATGCCCTGCAAAAGACAGGGTACACGCCACGACCAATCACTGTGTTGGATGCGGTTCGTTCCTACATTACCATTAGCACGTTATAAAATCTAGTTAGCTATATAGACACTTACCCAGGGCAACACAGGCGCCAATCAAACTTCCAACATACCAAAGAGAGTTGTAAATAGTAGTATAGACAGCTCGATGTTGTGGATGAACCAGTTCCGCCACCAAAAGAGGCGAGCATTCCTAAAGAGACAGTCAGCCCCAAGAAGCCCGGGTCGTAAGGCCAGTGCGACTTACCTGTGCAATACCGAGACCAAATCCGAGAATGATCCGACCAACGACAAATAGCGCGATACGATAACCAATGGATACCATTGCCACACCACAAATCATAATCACACATCCGAGTACCACACCCGCACGTCTTCCTAGGATATCAGCAACGTAGGGAACAACTGGGATTGCAAGCATCGATCCGATTGACATCGCCGCAGCTAGTAGACCAAGAGTACTAGAGTTAGGGTTGTTGTATGCTGCATATTGTCAGTCTAATTGTGTTGTTTTTTTCGGGAATGAAGATTCTTACACTCATTCCAACTGGTCATCGCTTCCAGACCATTCATCAAAGAGCCATCATAACCTGATAGAACATTCCACTTAGTAGCTATCTTCGAGTATTATGAGCTAGACTTCTTACCGTTTGTAGCTGATGTGATCATGGCAGCCCACAAGGTGAGATACACAAATCGCATTCCTTTCATTTTCCACCATGACACTTTGGGCCACTCGCGACCAGCGAGTTCAAAGGTATCTTTTCCCATTGTGACTTGCAGGCCGAGTGTTTTCAAGATGTAACAGGACTCTGCGTTGGAACTGGATTATGTGATCGCAATATTAATCTTAAAGATGTTCAAGAAAGACAAATAAAGCTCGAAGCTCAAGGTCACGCTCCTATTTGAAGTCCGGGGTCTGGCATTGCGGGGAAACTATTCTATCTTCAATATAACCGGTCAGCAGAGACAAGTCTGGAATTCTTGGTGAATACTTATCTCCTGTAAATCAATTGGCCAATGGTAGTACACCGTTAAATGGCTAGACCTCGGGGCTGGATAAAGCAGTAAGCCACGCGGGCAAGAAAACAACAAATGAATGGCGGTGGTTTCTCCCGAGGCCTAAAATTCAGCCTAATACCACGTTCGCCACGAAATTGAAGCGGCGGGAGAGAAAGTAAGGAACCGGGGTAGGAATAGTCTCCAGATTAATGGGGAACCGAGACCGTTGCGCGGAGTATCGGAAAACCAAACTATTCGTTAGCTCCTCGTCCGTGTTGGGTTTGCAAAAAGACATCGTAAAGCGTGACCATATTCTCGGCAGAATTCATTGTTCCCATCGTAGTCTATTTAGATAGGCTATAATCAAAGTCATTGTTGTGGATGGGCGTAAGGGACAGAATTGCTTAGTCTGGTTAATGAGGCTCTCACTCTCTAGAAAGATACACATAGATTCCCCACAATGCGGCTAAGATATTTAACGGTTCGGGAGGTGGGGAGTGGGCTTCTGTATAGTGAACAGTGGTCGAGCTCGAAGTACTGGAAAAATAGTTATACTCTTCGCACGGACGAGTAAGTCTTGAAACAAATTCATTTACCATGCTTCTTTTGCATTTCAGCCAATGCGCCTGTGATCAAATAACACCTCCTAATACCTTCGTCAACACTGCTAATGACCCCCATCGCGTTTCTGGAGTTGTATTCACTGCTTTCAGGTTTATAATCTTGTAACTACCTATCTAATAGGCTAAATAACTTTGACACGGAGCCTGTAGCAATAAACTTATTTTCGTATAGTTCAGCCCGCAGCGTGCTCTACTTGATGTTTCTCACTATGAAAGGGTCCAGGTCAGCACTTTATCCGCAAGCCAATGAGATTTCTACGAGCAGCACCATCAAGCCGAATCGAAATTCCATTGCAGCCTTGCATGGCATACATACACGTGGCTGTGGCACCGATTGTGTCCTATAGCCGTAGCAGATCTCCTGCGCGTCAAGCATGACTACCTTCTCCATAGATGTGTATTGCAATTGTCACGTGGAAGACGAGACGGCAACTTTTAGCCTTGCGCGATACGGCTTGGAAATTCATAGCCAATAACTTGAACGCGGAAAAATACTTGTCGTAGGAACACTAATAATGACTAAATTTCATACCGAGATGATAACAGCGAGCGGGAAGTGCACTTTTACAGAGTAAGAAGCGCCTTTCTCAAGCTACGTGGGCATTTAGGCTAGCTCTCCTAACCGTGGGTTTGCCTATGCGTCAAGGTGAGGTTTCATTTTAGGCACTTCGTTGACACGTAGCGCGGCAGAGCAAACTCCAGAACCACTTTTATATACGCGCTTTTTGCCTGTATTCAAGCGTAAATTTTGAATATTTCGTGATAGATAGGCTTCCGGGTTTAATATAATTTGAAATTCAAAAGATACGCGGCATATCATCGAGTTATGGTGCATGTGCTGCTCGATGAGAAGATTGATCAGCCGACCGGATATACACAGTATGATTGGTTGATCTTGGGTGCGGTTGCTGACTCGGTTAGATCCTCCAATCACAAACTTGTATTCTTCGAAATTACCTGACACGGCTTACACGGACCTGGGGCGCGCAAAACTGTAATTTTACAAATATTTACCATACCGGTGATTTCTTTTAGATTAAGTCGCCGGTCATCGACAATAATAAGGAAGCTCCCACATCCAAAATTATGTGACGGCAACACTGCATACGATGACATTTCAATCGTTTAGGACTGAGATCTACCATAAAAAGTAGTCAGACTCACAGCTGTTGACGAGCGGCATTCAGGTGTTGCGATAAGCGGTACCTGCGACGACGATACGGTGAGCACCGTGACAGCATGCCGCGTCCAGAATTGGTTCAAGAAGTGGAAGACAAAACTGAAAAGCCAAATAAGTCATAGAGGGAACGACTCCTAGAGAATAGCATAACCATAAAACGTACAACTAGAATAATTGAGTGGGTACATACCTCCTCGCGTTTTGGCATGTATGACCACGGTAGTTGACCACGGGAGTGAACGTTTCCGCACGTGACGAGATACAAAATTTGCATTTCAAATTCTTGATTTTTTCTTTCTGCACCTTTAGAAATAGTAAAAGCAGGAGATATCAACTTATCGAAGTGACTGGGCAGACTTTATTGTGGAGCTCTAGAGTCCCTCGGAGTCTATTTCCGCCGACCGTAGTGTCTCGGTAACCGCATGCCAAAGAGCCCTGTGAATGGCTTCCACAGGGGCCGATGAGGAGCGCCATGTTCCCGTGGTGTGGAAGCTAATTTCGGGTACGTGTACGAGACTCGACTTAGACTCCCGGTCTATCTTGATGATATTGAAAGGCGCTCTACCACCGACGATAGTGATTGCCATGTATGTCAAAGTCATCAATTCAACACGGATTTAGCTAATATCTTTTAGATCTCAAAGTAATGCAATCGCAGACATAACCTTGACGGTGGGCTATCTGGCTGCCCTCATGTCCGTGACATCACAATGTCTCATGCCTCGTGCCAAGTTTATCAAGATCATGCTGTTCAATCTTTTGGCGGTGTGTATCGCTGCATCGCTGTGTTGCTTGGCCAATTATTCTGCTGTCAAGGCGAGGCAGCACAGTACCCCTAGTGATGCTTCCGAGAGCGCAAGGAATGGATACAACAGCGATGCATGTGCGGTTGCAGCAGTGTGGCTTTTTGTCCTGATTTGGTTCGTACATAGTTTTGTGTTGTGTGTGCGACACTAAGGCTAACTCTGGTTGACTCCAGGCCCGCGAATGCAATCCGTGCCTGGCGACCTATGGAGCTGCAGGACCCAATGGTATCATTTTCCATTTTCTCAAGCGTCACTATCACCCGCATTGGCACCTTCGTCACCACTTCTGAAGGCCTTGAATTCATTTCTAGACTTTTAAAAACCTTTCTTATCGGGTTTGCAATCGCTTCGGCTGTGTCATTGCTTATTCTGCCCATAACCAGCAGAAGTTATGTCTTTCAAGACATGAGGGAGTATGCATCACAGGTACAACATGTTCTACAATTTCAGATTGGTTTCCTGAAAGGGAGTTCCGCATCCACGGTGTGGGTAGGGCAGGGACTTCTGAGTCGAACCCGGACCGCGTTGAGAACAGAGGATAATGGGAATGTCAGTGGAAACGGCGTGTCTCCAGGCTTACGCGAAATCAAAGGAGCCTTAAACCTATCCATGAACAAGCTCAATGCCTTGCATAGCAAATTGCATTCCGATTTGTTCTATTCTAAAGACGAGATTGCCTGGGGCAAATTAGCCGCGGATGATCTTACCAAGGCCGCTGCCTTGTTTAGGGACATACTGCTGGCGCTGTCCGGCATGTCAATGTTACCAGACATACTTGAAATGATAGTTCAAGAAGAAATGTCCAACGAAGTCAGGGAAACATTTGATAACGAAACTCTTTCAAAGCATGCCGAGGTACAAAAAAGCGTGATGATGCTTCACAAACAACTTGTGGATACCCTCCATTTGAGCTCGGCAGGTATGCAATATTTTCTCCTCACATTCGAGCTTATATCTGCGAAGCAGTTCAATACGAGAGAAACCGAGAACTCGAACACGAGAGATGAAGAATCGAGTGGAGAGTATCCGAATCCACTTCAAACCAATTTTGTAACCGAATATGAGCGAGTGCTACAGAATCTCTACAACCAACAAAGAAATGTCCCGGAAGAATTGTCGTCTATCAGGGCCTTTTCAGATAATGGAGATCCCGATGGAAATCTAAATGCAGAGTTCCTAACATCACATACTGATGTGCGGCAAGACTTCTTCCTGCTTCTCTACATGGGGCAAATGCAAAGAATACTCCTAAATTCGATCTTCGAACTCGTCATATTTGCGGATAGCAAAGTAAAGGACGGAACAATGAAATCTAATCGATTAATATTCCCTAGAGAGGAATCAGTTCGAAATTGGTTTTCTCTGAAGACGGAGCAGAAGGAATCAGAAAGTGGTATTACGGGGCAAACGAATCGGCCAAACGATAGCTCCTCTACGAGGGGCGCAAAACAGGAAAATTCAATTTCTTGTTCAGACCCCGAACATCTGCTACCAGTCAATACCTGGGAGAAAGCAAGTAACCTTTTACGATACATTCCGCAAACGATTCAATCGGAATTGAGCGTCTTTGGCTTTCGCGTCGCCGCTGCCTCATTTTGTGTCGCCATCCTAGCGTTCCTTCGCCAAACTCAGGAATTCTTCTTCCACGGACGATGTATTTGGGCAATGATTGTTATTGTCATTGGAATGTCTCCTACAAGCGGACAAACTTTGTTTGGTTTCATGGCGAGAATTATTGCCACGACTGTCTCCATGATACTAAGCTTGATTGTTTGGTATATTGTTGATGAAAAGACTCCTGGAATAATTGTTTTTTTATATTTTGCGAATGTGTTTGAGGTAAGACTTGATTCCAGTCAAACTCTCCATTCTTCTGACTTTCTTTGTTGATGATAGTATTATTTTTACGTCAAAAAACCACAATACTTCGGACCCATTGTGATCTCTATTGTGACCCTGAATGTCATAGTTGGGTATGAGCTTCAGGTTGGTATCCATCATTCTCTATCTAGTCCATATTGACTAACACGCTGAGCGACAGGTTCGCAAGCTTGGAGTTGAAGTGGCCACTTCAAATGATCAACCGTATTACCCCATATACATATTTGGTCCGTACAAATTGGCGGCTGTTGCGGCTGGCTGTGCTATTTCCTTCTTCTGGGTCATATTTCCATATCCTATAACAGCCAAATCCAAGCTACGAAAACTGCTTGGGCATGGCCTTTTTATTCTTGCTCAATTCTACGGCGCTATGCATGAATCAATTGAAATATGGATGAGAAGTGGGTTACCCGATGGCCGCAACAACGCCGCGAACGCCTCTCGCAGACTCTCTGTGGTGCGTCGCAAGCTCTTCAAAGAGGAGATGGTACTTTTGAATACACTACGTATGCATAGCCATTTCACTAAATTCGAGCCACCAATTGGAGGAAAATTTCCCAGGGAAACGTACGACAATATTATCTCTAAGGCGCAGCGTCTCCTCACCAGCATGTCCTTGATGGTTACGACTACCCGAAATCTCGAAAGACTATACCCGAGCAACAAACCAGAATTGTCTACATCTTCAACAGCTGAAACACCTGCAGCAGATACTTCGGATGAACAATGGATGTCTCATCTTGCCAAAATTGCGTTCAAATCGCCTGACTTCAAGTCTCACATTACCTCGTCCCTTCTATGCCACCTTTCCGCATCGATCATGAATGCCCAACCACTTCCTCCATACATGCGTACCCCAGAATCATTCCCTCTAGCCCGGCGAATGCAAAAGATTGATAAGGAGCTTCTCAACATTCGTCATGTGCAGGATCCTGCCTTCTCGGCTTTTGTGTCGCTAGAAGTGCTGCGGTCAGTTCTTACGTGGACTTTGAAAGATTTATTGAAGTGAGTTGCATTTATAATTTCTATGGTTTTTTACATTTTTTAACATTTCATGGTCAATTTAGGGATGTGAAGACATTGGTGGGTGAGCTGAGTTTCGCATTTGACGTCGAGCAGCCGGAGTCAGCGCATTTATTGTCCGACGAAGCATAAGCTTCCGAATCCAGGTATGTTATGATTGGGTATTTTTTTCCCTTTCAACTTTCGAGAAGTCCAAAATAAAACATCCCTAGTAGAGTTATATGTTTGATCCATGCCGTCCAACCCCCGCGGCAAATAAAGCTGCCCCATGAACGCCCTCCTGCATTATAACACTCTCTCCGTTCCTGAATTCATTCTTCAATGCATCTTCAAATGAAGTGGCGTCGTAGGCAGCATAATAACATGACGCCCGATCAACGTTCATGCAGATTTGCGGAAACGCAAGAAGCTGACTTGCAATTTTGGTCGCTTCAGCCAATGCCTCACCCTTACCAACTATCCTGTTCACAAGCCCCATCTGCAAACCCTCCTGTGCTGTGACAGCTCGCCCTGTCAAGATCATATCCAGCGCTCGACCCAAGCCAACGATGGCCTGCAACCTCACGGTGCCACCGTCAATTAGTGGTACGCCAAACCGTCGACAGAAAACTCCGAAAATAGCGTTGTCCTCAGCGACACGAATATCCGCGATGAGACTCAGTTCCAGCCCACCTGCAACTGCATACCCTGCTACAGCGCTAATCAGAGGTTTGCGCACCTGGAGACGAGAGGGTCCAATGGGGCCTGCATTTCGGCCTTGAACGCGGTCGGCTTCAACATTAAATCTGGGTCCTTTGTATTGCCTTTCTCCGTCCTCGCTACCTTGAGTAGCAGAAGTCGATGCTTTGGCTACTTCGTGCAGATCGAAGCCAGCGCAGAAAGTTCCTCCGGTGCCATATAAGATACCAACTTTCTGGGTCTCATCATTTTCAAAATCTAGAATGGCATGATAAAGCTTCTCGGCTGTTGAATGATCGATTGCATTGCGCCTGTGTGGGCGGTTGAGGGTAATGGTTGTGATACCTTCCTGGGTTTTCGAAACTTCGACAGAGTTCTCGCTTGACGACATCCTGTATTCTTTTTGATCACGATAATTCTAATTCTGGTTATGAAAGTATAGAGGAAGTGATTGATTGAGCACTGAATTTTTAGGTGTAGGAGTTGTCTGCCTATTTCTTCGTGATATTGACCAATAGTTGCGTCCCATATATGCGAAAGCCATAAAAATACAGTTTCTGATAAGTAATCATCAAAGCCATCTTACCATTCGAAGCTACAAGGCCTCGATCTCGGCAAATGGTGATTGTAACTGGACATGTGATGTAAAGTGAGGGGTAATCGACGACGGCTATTTACTATGAAATGCCAGAGCCTATAGAACATCTCCTAGATGACTCAGATCTCTCACGCTTGATCGTACCTGAAACAGAACTGCCTCTCCAGCACTGTCTAGCGTAGAGCTGTTCTTAGGCTTACTGTATGACGTTCCCGGGAACTCATTAATTAAATAAAAGAACAGATCATCTTTGCCAAGTTCTAGACCATTGTTCAAAACTTTTCCGAAAAACTGCACTTGACACTTTTTAACCCAAAATTACATCAGAATATCGTACAAATTCTACTCCTAGTCTATAACCCTCTCCGGAAAGCTAAAATCAATCCCACTTCCTCAGTCTCCAGGCATCTTCAGCAGTAAGGAGACGTTCCTTCACGCCCTCAAGATCACGACAATCGATCATCACATCGCCTTCTCCGACCGTCCCCCACATCTTTGGAGCTCCAGCAAATTCCCAGAACTTCACCATAAGGCCTAGCTCAGTCCCCCACATTCCATGTAGCTCTTCGAACTGCTCGAATGGAACTGATAGAACTTGGAGTTTCCCCTTTCCTGCAATCTCTGCCCATCGGGAGAAATAGTCCTGTATCTGATACTTGCCAGTCGTTACGTGAACATATCGACCCCCCTTGGATCCGCTCGCTGTTCGGGGGTATGGATTCTGCAAAAGTCCGCTAACGGTAACGCCGATATTACTCACTGAGCCCAGTGAGGGAAGGTAGGACAAAGGACTTGCTGGGAGGACCAGCAACCATCTTGAAGCTGGTTTCTGTTTTGACATAATATTTAGCTCACCGACACAACCCCTGTGTATCATCAGGAAAGCAGGAAGGTGGTAATCTTACAGAATAGACTGGAGTAAAAGGCGGATAGCCAAAATTTGATGGATAGAACCCAGTCAAAAGGAAGATAGTCTTTGCGTTCAAGACCGGGTCGTTCTTGATATATTCATCAATGGCTCCTTTCGCATCGAAATGTGGAACCTCCACCTCCCCATTTGTTAACTTGCTCGCAGCAGGTAAGGTGCTCCAAAAATAATTTTCGAGAGTGGGAATCTTCGCAGCGACACGGGCCAACCTCACACCTCGATCGTACTCAATTTCTTTGGACTTTTCAGGCCCTATCCCAGTACCAAAGGGCTCGTAGAAATCTGTAACGGCGAAAACGGCGTGTGCGCCGACGAAAGCTTTGACGAGGCTATCTTCATCATCTAGGTCTGCGGTTACCATTTCAATGCCTCGCTCGACTAGTCTCCTAGCATTTTCGCTGTTCGTATTTCGGGTAACGCCTCGGATTTTCCATTCGGGGTTCGCAGACAAGGCATCAATAACCCCTAAGCCTTGTAGGCCAGTTGCACCGGTAACAACAATGAGCTTGGACATTTTGGGGATTTAAGCTTGAAGATCTCCGTTCCGGATAGTGACTTTTCCAGATTCAAGGGTTGTTGTGAAGAAAGTTCTGGATCTTACATTCATTGTAATACTGGTAGGTACGGGTTTATATACCTTCAATTGAGATCGATAATCTCGTTTATCGTATTCCATCATCATCTTGCATCTAGCATTAGAAATTATGGTTTGAACACTTCCTAGTGTCGGCGGATTCTCTGATTACTTTCTGCAAGCCAAATGCCCGCAAAGCCCGCAAATACCCGCAAGAATACCCGCAAAGCCGGAGCAGATCGAAACGAGTTATGCTTACTTCTATCGCTTACCATTCGTCTTTCGCAGATTACTATTCGTTGCTCCATGTACTTATCCTACCTATGTAAGTTTTAATTATAAGCTAAACATGCGTTGCTTGTCTGTCTTTGACAATCTGGTCCTGAAATCTGTAGAAGACGTCATTACAACTATCCCCTGTTCTTCGGTGATGAGATTGTATACATTCGTAAGCGTCTAGAGATTACAAATCAGTGGTAGCTACAGAAAGTAAATACGTAGGTGCCAGGAAGCCTGAACGATGAGTAATAGGATCATATATATTCTAAGGTTGTTCAAAGCATTTCCAGATGACATCTGAGAGTAGATTCTCTTTTTATTCAAAAATTCGACCTACTCGTGAATTTTACACCACAATATCATACAATCATTATGGAAAATCTCAAATTGATACTGGTTATCGGAGGAACCGGTGCGCAAGGCAGTCCTGTTGTCAATGGTCAGTCTGAGCCAGGTGGCATTGAAACAAACCTCACCCGTTCTAAAATGATATACAGCCCTCTCGAACAGCGGCCGGTACAGCGTCCGAGTACTGACTCGAAATCCAACTTCGGATCAAGCTATAAAGCTAGCTGCCCTACCGAATGTCACGCTTGTGCAAGGCTCCCAGGACAGTCAGAAGGATCTTCACGCTGCTTTTACTGGCGTTTACGGCGCGTGGGTAAACCTTGATGGTTTCACGATTGGCGAAAAAAATGAATTATTCTATGGTATTCGAGCATACGAGATAGCTAGGCATCACGGTGTCAAGCATTACGTCTTTGCTAATACCGACTATGCTTTTCGGAAGGGTGGTTGGGATGAGCAGTATCATTGGGGACATAACGATGCCAAGGGCCGCGTTGGCGATCTGATCCTCAGCCATGGACAGTCCACTATGAAGACATCACTCTTGACAACGGGACCGTACATGGATATGCTACACGATGGAATGTTTGTTCCTGAGGAGCAGGCCGATGGTTCGTTTGTCTGGGCGAACCCCGCGGGTAAGTTATTTTCTATTTCGTGTAAAATGACTTTTTTTGTCAACTGGAAGAATGTTAATTAGTTTCACTCTATAGCGGACGGCAAGATCCCTTTGATTGCCCTCGATGATGTTGGGGTTTATAGTCTATGGATATTCGACAATCCATCAGAGTCCGCAGGCCTCGACCTGGAGGTTGCGACAGATCAAGTCAGCTTCGCTGAAATTGTGGCAACTTTTACAAGAGTAACGGGTAAGAAAGGCATACATAAGCGCATGCCCCTTGCGGAGTATCTAGAGAAAGCAGAGCCATATCCAGGAGCTTATTCAAATTGGGCGGTCAACCCCAATGTTCCTCGTGATGAGTCATTCATGACATGGAGGGAGAATTTCTCGGCTTGGTGGCGCTATTGGAGTGAGGGCAAGGGCGCAACCCGTGATATGGCATTCCTTGACCGTATCCATAGCTCTCGTATTCCGAATTTGGAAGCGTGGATGAGAGCAAAGAACTACGATGGGCGGCCACGTTCGGTTCTCAAAGATCTGCACGATGTTAGACACGCGACATTGGCAGGGAAATGAATTCCATATGGAACCTGCTGATTTCTGACGCCTTAAAGTTCACAGCATAAGGTTTCGTTATTTTAGATATTAATCCAAGTCGCTCACGATTTATTTTAGTCATATTGCTTATTCTGTAGTTTAGCGACTCTTAAGAGTTCTTATCAGTGAGTGCTTGTCAAGACTTTCGGAGCTTCGAAATGAGGCGTTTTCTTACTGTGTATATAACCACACTACCAACAGGGTTTGATAGTTCACAAAACTATTATAGTAAATAATACTTGGTTGTGCATGAGTAAGGAAACTCCCTAAAATTCCCATGTAATACACGTACAACCCCGGCGGTCCAAGAGATCTCACTACGGGCAAGAACATATTGGCAAAGCAAGAAATTATATTATTTGACTAACAATAAGTCTGTGAATCCATTAATTTATCGAGACTACTCATCCCTCCTTGAAATATTGCTGCCCACGATCGCGAATCTTTTTCACAAGACCCTTGTCACTAAGCCCAGCAGGTCCCGTCATGGTAGAATCGAACACCTTCCGAGGTCCTATGGCATTGAGCAACCACACGATGAAAGCGTTTGTTCCCTTCCAGATATAGCTAACACTATTGTCACCTAGAACCTTGGCAACAACCTGCTTGGCAAACACATCAGGTGTGATAGAAGATTTAGCGCTGTGATCCGTCCTCTCCTTGACCTTGCTCTCCACGTCAGCGTAGAGACTCTGAGGCCCAAAGTTGACGTTATCTGCAGAGCGAAGATTGGTTGAGACTTCGCCCATGAAGAGTGTGACAACTCGAATTCCAAAAGGGCTGAGTTCTAATCGTAGTGTATCAGAGTATGCTGACACGGCGGCCTTGGTTGCGTTGTATGCAGATGCGAACGGAAAAGGGAGTCGGGCGAGTATTGAAGCGACGTTGACGATTGTGGGAGTGGAGTTGGAATTGTGGGCAGCTGCAATGAGGAGAGGTGTGAACGCTGTGACGACGTCAAATAGACCGAATACGTTGGTGTCGAACATTCTTCGGACTTTTTCGGGATCAGCTTCTAATGCCGGAGCCTCGTACACTGTGGCAGGTTTTAGTATTTGTTGAGATGGAACAAATTCATGCGATGCCGCCATCTTCCCCAATGGGCTTGAAGACTTACTAGATCCAGCATTATTGTATAGATAGTCTAGAGTACCACCAGTACGTTTGGAAATTTCGTTCTTTAGGGCTGTAATACTCTCCGACACGGTAACATCCAGGGCTAGAGTTTCGATTCCATTTTCTGACAGATTGCTCATCGATTCAACAGAGCGAGCAGTTGCAAAGACTCGTAAACCTCTCGACGCAAATTCTAATGCCAGCGCATTTCCAGCTCCACCTTCCGAGCAGCTAGGAAAGTCAGTACAAGGTTAGATTGAAGGTATACAGGCTAATTGACGTACCCTGTAATAAGAATGGACGGCTTCTTGCTCGCGGACATTGTTGTATCTTGATAGCTTGGGTATTTGACACGAACTCAGTCGAGTAGGGTATATGCTATAATTGTTGCGAATGAATTGTTTTGCAGTACTCACGAAAGGAGGGAATTATTCTGTTTTTAAGTCCAGGCGATGGTGATTAGTAAGAAGCAACGCCGCAACGCTAACGGAGGCGACCGCTAAAAGTCCGCAATGTCCGCTATGACACGTACATCTGTCGGCAGGCTGATTTGTAACTAAAGCTAAGACTGTAGATGCCTCAAAATTATCAATTCATTTCAGGGCTTCTGTATTACAAATTATATAAAAAAGGAATATGCACTAGGTATAGAAAGCGCCAATCATTTTGAGTGGACGACACATACAAGCAATCGGAGTCTGAAAGATGCAGATCGATGTTACTTCTACCTCATTCTACTGATTGGTAAGTCGGGGCACAGATGGAATATTTGTAAGCTTGATTATTCATTTGAGTATATCCGAATGTCTTTCAACAGAGCTTAGTTTCGATTATATGATCATTTACTTTGTTAAATTGTTTACTCTGACATTTGCGACCGTGCCGTGCCAGGCCTAATTGACTCGTGCGGGTAGCCTGTAACCGGATTGCATCGCGAAATATAGTGACAAGAAGAAAATGCTTATATCCAAATTATATTTCAGCTCAAACTAAGTATACTGAGTCTATTACTCAAGTCACTATCTCTCACTATATTGTATGTCATCTCCTTGGGCAATATTGGGACCAGCCGAGCCTCTGGCCATGAAACTACTACCGGCGCACGAGACTCGTACTTATATCGCATCCACAGCCAACAAGGCCTCTTTTGCGTCCAAAATAGTTTGGTAGATACCTTCGTTTGATGTTAGACATCCACTACTTGGATTTTTTTCATGCAATTATGTTTTGTCAAGTAACTTACAAGCGAGTGGCCAACGGCTTCGTATATGCTCGAGTAACCAAGTCAAGGTGGCTTTAGCGCTGATAATCTCTGCCGAGGGGTTGCCTTGTCCAATTTTCATAAGCACCAAAAGGCCTTGGTAAACGACACCAGCAAGAAAGAAGGTACATTGGCCCTGCAGTAGGTCTACCATATTAGATCCTTGTTGAAGTGCTAGTGAAATTCGGCAAAGCGTATCGATGGCACTCCGTGTCTCGTCAAACATATGTGTCTGCACCTCCTGCGCAGATTTCACACCCAGCTGCTCCCAAATATGTTGTTGAAGGAGGAATAAGCCACTACTTCCACGGTCAGAATCTCTCTGCCGGCGGGAAAAATGCCTGTAATAATGCTTACCTGTAAGAGACTAGGCTTTGACAGCAGAAGGATAACCTCCGAGCTGTAATTTCCATCTCATTTGCACGCACCAAAGCTTCGATGGTGCGACAAAGCTGTACTATATCTGCTGGTAAGCTACCTCCATTGAGATAGTCAGGAATGACAGAGAGAGATCTGATATTGTCGAGAATTTGACTGATAAGGTATGTTGCTTGAGCTAGCCTGCCGAAGTGTCCGATTTTGAAAACATAGCCTTGGGAAATGGTGACAGCGTCCTCTGGTTGCGACGTCTGGGCATATCTTCACGTTAGATAATGATTGCATATCTTTGTGTAGAAAAGGAAGAGTAGAAGGGAGCCTTACCGCGTCGGCGAATCGTTCATCATCCACGGGAAGAAAATCTTCAAATGTTGGATCTGCCGTCGCCAGGATGCGAGAGGGATTCGACAAGTTCAGGAATCTATATATGAAGAAAATATCAGCCCTGACGAGTACTAAACTGTCATATGGAAGCAGAAAATTATTCTTCATCACGAGGGTAATGACAGACCGGTCCAAGATCAAGACGCCCCACCAAGCCCTACGCTTCTCCTCGATCTCCATCCATGACACCGCACGATTATGATCGCCGCCCATTCTGTCTCGATTGATTTTGTCTAAACCCAAAGCAACACCATAACGGGCACATGCGCCAACTGTCAAATATGCCCCAGGGTAGATGGCATCGCCAATCTCAAAAATTGCAATCAATATACCTGCCTGCAGGACTTGAATACATAAGCCTTCTGTACTCTCCACTTCCGAGTAGAATTTCTTAGTCAATCGATACAAAGAGGTCCGCTCTTCATCACCATTTTCACGGACCTCTAAGCAGCACAGCTTTATGCAAAGAGCTAGCAAGCTGGTTGGGCGTCGTAGGGGAGATAGCGGATTAAGTACAGCGTTGAAATAGCTCTTCCGACTGATGATAGGCATCCAAGTGATCTGAAAGAATTGGAGAGCCGTCTCACGCAGTTCTTGTCTATCACCTAGGCTCAGTATAACATCTTCGGGAATTTCCAAATTCGGGCGCGGAATTTCTAGAGAAACTTCCCGAAAGAGATCGGGTGCTAGGAAACCGATGGCAATATTCACAGTAACAGACGATGCCGAAGGCGCAGCGACTAGATGACTAGAGATTATACCATTCTTTGTCGAAGTGGGTCTCGTGATGATCGAATTGGACTCGTTGGCAGATTCTGCACGATACGGACTGTGTGGAGGGGAAGCGGAACGCTGGCCACGTCGTTGAGGATAAGTGCATTTCCATCCTTTCCGGGTGCAGAGCTCGCATGAAGGCAGGTTCTTGTCGCACCGGCGCTTACCACGACGACATAAAAAGCACGAATGAAGAGCTTTTGAAGTCATGGTTAGCTAGAGAACGGGCTGGTGATGATGGATATGACAGTCTTCGTCTCCAGCTATGCGGGGTTTGCGGAGGTTTGCGGGTGTCGGGGAATCTTGATTCGAAAAACGACTGGATGGCATTTTCTAGCCAGCAGTTTAGTCAGCAGCCACATTGTTTTTAATTTTGGATTACTAGTATATTTTACCGCATACTGTGGGCTTCATTGAAATGTTCATACCATGAAATACTAATTTTAGCATACATGTTTAACACTGCATCCGCTAGTCTACAATAGCAAGGCGTATCTCTCTCGCCGATACCTACCTAGGTATATACTTCATTCTATCCTCGCAATGTAATACACTCTCAGTATTTGAATTTGAAGTCCAATCTCTTGTTTCCGTCCAATTCACGCGCTGCCTGGTCATTTTGGTATATTATCTTTTCCTCCTCAGACATGCCGGACCACACTTTCTCTTTCTGCCGATTCAGATAGCGTAGATATTCTCGCTGGACAACGAATGTCACAAGAGAAAGAGCGCAAATAGAGATGAGGACCTTATTGCCCCTGTAATAATATGGCGAATCATCACTTCGGTAGATTTCTATAATTTCTATCAGTCAGTATGCTTTTATGAAACTCTTTTTAGATGAGGAAGGGTCAACCTACGCGACGAAATGACCGATCCAATCTGAACAATCACATTATACGTAGCAGTCGTTATAGCCCTCTTTTTCACATCAAACGTGTTCTCCGAGATCCACGCAGCAACGATTGGGTGGAAATAAGGATATCCTGATATCATCGTAGTGATTGCAAAACGGCCCCAGTTGTCACCATGCGCTGGCAAGGCTAAGAGCGCAGCCAGCAAAGGTAGAGACCAGAATTCTCCGATCAAACAATGGAAAGTGCGTTCGTCGAACCACTCACTGCTCTTGGCTAACAACAGCATCAGAATGATCTGCAATACGGCAGATGGGATTGATAGCATATTTGAGTCGAAAGTTGAAAAGCCTATTCTTTTTAGGGTGAGCGAGAGGTATCCCTGGACTGGACTTTGCGGGATGTAGGCTACGAGGCCAATGAAATAAAGCCCCCACATCGATCTGTCGCTCAATGCATTGCGAATATCCTTGAGGGTCGCGGGCTCGCTAATCTCGGTAAGACCTTTGGACGGATCGTCACGGAGGAGTCGCTAGCTGGTTTAGTGTGACTATTCTATAGACTTCAGCGAAATGGATTGACTTACATTGATCATGATTACCTCCTGGCGCTCAGTGTACCATGACTTCGGGTACAAAATGCTTTTCGTATTCGTCGGAGAGCGTGGCAAGTAAAGCAGACTCTTTGGGATTCATTAGTCTATCGATGTGGTACTGGTGGCTGAAGAGTATGTTACTCACGATAATTCCTATTCCGAGAGTAAGGAGGCCCTCGATCAGAAATAGATAAAACCAGCCAGCCCTTCCATTTACACCTCGCATCTGGAGAATACCTGCGGCAAGGAGGGAAGAAATGACTCGTGCAACCTAGACATATTTTAGATGAAGGTCACGATATAGTAGTGAACAGAAGCTGCAACGACTTACATTCAGTGTGGACCAGAAAAAAGCCAATCGTACTGACAGTTCATGCGCCTTGTAGAAATAAGTGGCAAACAGGATCGTTCCAGGGATGAAACCTCCCTCGAAAGCGCCAATGAGCGCACGAGTGACATAGAAAGAAGCACGGCTAGTCATGAAGGCTTGGGCCCAGGATACCATACTCCAGGCAATCATCATAGTCGGCAGCACAATACGAAATCCGTATCGCTTGATGATTAGTTGAACTGGAAATTCGGCGGACAAAAAGCAGATTAATTGAATGGTCGTTCCCTGATATCTGATTAATACACTGTCTATACCAAATCAGTAAAGCAGGCGATTAGCTTACATTGTTATAGTCGTTCGTAGTCATTTTCAGATCTGCGAGAAGGTTGTCCGTCAAAGCGTTCGAGAGGTTGCCTCGATCTAGCTGCAGCCCAAGGAACTAAAAGACATCATAAGCATTTAAATGAGGAACTGAGAGCGAAATCGTGACGAACCATGATACAGACCCAGCTGAGAAAGAACAAGTCTGTTTTCCATACCACCGCTCTCTCCTCCTTTGGAGTCCATGTTGCCCTCGGGTCAAAGCGATGAAAGCCTTCGTATGAAGGATGCGGCGCAATGACCTCGGAGAGATCCTCAGTTATCACGGGCTTCACAGGATCATCTCCATGATGTTTTGCGTTGAAATCAACGGATTTATCAGCGCCCACAGTTTCAATGTCGGTCTCCATTGTAGCGGTCGGACCACGTTTGAAGTGAAAGACCGATGAAGTAGTACAATGTCATTTTAGCAACAAAATAATTGATTCGACCCAGCTGTAAGGTTATTTATATTCAATTTGATATACCTACCACCGGGCCATTGCCTGTTTTGATCCGAAGTTGATATTTTCAACATGTGCGTTGCTAATCGCTTTCAACATCAACACCAAGATGTCG
Source organism: Talaromyces amestolkiae (assembly GCF_001896365.1). Lineage (NCBI taxonomy): Eukaryota > Fungi > Ascomycota > Eurotiomycetes > Eurotiales > Trichocomaceae > Talaromyces > Talaromyces amestolkiae. Next base: position 113,885 of record NW_024468061.1, read on the forward strand.
CAATCCCAGCGAGAATGGCGTTGAGCACTAGCGCAAGAATCTATAACTTTAAAATAAACGGTAAATCGTAAATTGGACATGGAGCCTAGAACGTTACACAATGATAACCCTCTCTCTACGTACTTTACTACATGTTCTTCTTCCCCGCACATTATTCGAAGTAGGACATCACGGATTATGCGATCTTTGAGCAAGAACTAAGGTGCATCAGTCCCGGTTATTGGAGGGCTACTTGAGTAGTAGATTTGACAGAGTAATGAAATAATTGAATGGAGTAATAATGATCCACATGCCCCGCCTTCTCATATTGGACCACAGGCTTGTCATCCGAGAATTTTCCCGAGATAGCTTCCGGACTCGTTTAGCTTCGGAGGTACGGACTTCGGAGGTACGGAGGACATTTACGGTTAAGGGATAGCTAAAAGTTAGTTCTGCGGCTTATTGAGTTGACTTCCTTCTGGGGTTAGTAGATCTGTTGCTTGGGACTCTAATGACCATTCCTTCATCTTTCACCAATTGTCTACGAGAGAATCAACATCAAAAATCATAAAGAAAGAACCGAGACTGAGGACAAAGATGCCTGCTATACATCCAATTGATAGACCTAACATCCGAGGTGGTCACGACCAAGCTCGACCGACTATCAGTGAACCACTTAAATATTCCGGGTCTCTTGACAATATTAAATATAGGGACCTGACACCAGTCATTGGTCGAGAATACACAGGTATACAAATCGCGCAAGTTTTGGATTCAGAAGATCGTGACCGCCTGATTCAGGACATCGCGACAATAGGTAAATGACACTGTCCTAATATTGAATGCGAGTATGAGCTAATCTCTTTCAATATATATAGTTTCTCAAAGGGGTGTGGTGTTTCTACGAAGTCAAGATGTGACGCACCTTCAAATGAAAGATTTCTGCGAAAGACTTTCTACTCTTGCCGGATGTGTAAGTGGCCTATATTATCACCTATTAAATACAAAATCAGTATCATTGACAACAAGACGATGCGGAACAGCCTCAGAGTTCTTCGCTGCATATCCATCCTTTAACAGAGGAGGGAAGCGAGCTAGGCGACCAAATCAGCCTCATTAGCAGTGAGAAGCAGAAGAAAGGTGGTGGTCTTACTCATCAATTGAGTGATACATCTCGTTTTGCCTCTGTCGGGTGGCATGCCGATATAACATTTGAAAATGTCCCATCCGATTATGCCATACTCAAGATCCACACTTTGCCTGAGACAGGAGGGGACACCCTCTGGGCGTCCGGGTACGAGATTTATGATCGCCTATCTCCGTCAATGGCACAGTTCTTGGAGGGACTTACCGCTACACACGATGCGACATTCTTCCACGACGAAGCTAGGCGACTTGGGAATCCGTTGCGAGAGGGTATCCGAGGCTCTCCGTTGAATGCCGGATCATCTCTTACTGCAGTTCACCCTGTGATTCGTACTAATCGTAAGTCCTTGGTTGTGCCGTTCAAATTATGACCAACCTTTCTAATTGCACCATAGCCGTAACTGGTTGGAAATCAGTCTTTGTGAATAAAGGCTTTACCAAGCGCATAAACGGCGTCACCAAAGATGAGTCGGATGTACTATTGCAATATCTTTTCAACGTGAGTTTACGTACATCAAGGAACTGAGACGGCAATACTAATTTGTTATGTAGCTCCTTACTCAGAACCATGATGCCCAAGTTCGCTACAAATGGAATAAGAACGACGTTGCTATATGGGATAACCGGTCTAATTGGCATTGTGCCACCTACGATTACGATGATACTAGAATTGGTGATCGAGTATGTAGTCTTGGTGAAGCGCCGTATCTGGATTTGAATTCCCAGTCAAGGCGACAGGCTTTGGCTGAGAAATCCTAATCTCAACAACCTTAGGATTTTGTAGTATAATGAAATACCTTCTGCTATGGCCTCATCTTATTACTTGATCGAATTACTGAAGGGTCTACACATTTCGTGCATAAATTGCTGAATCGATTTGTTATTTGCATGCTGGCAAGAGCCATCGTGGGTTTTCCATCGACCACCCCGTAGCCAAATATGTCGGTGGATAGGTATGCATCCATCACAATCTTGAAACACTACCTAGGTAAATATGTAGTTAGCATCTTGTCGGCGATTCTATATGAATTTGGATGAATTTTGAAATTAATTCAAATTTTTAATCCACTGAGAACCTTGGAATCAAGGTCAACCAAAAAAGTGCAAGTATCAGTGCGCCTCTTCCCCCGATATTATTCCCGAGCCCCTCCTCTCCCCGCTCGACGAATAATAATTTTTCTTATGAGATACGTGGTTTTGTTCAAAGTCACCTCGTTAGCGACTTAATATTTTATTAAGATTCGTGCAAAGAATATAGTCCATTTCCATCACATATTATTACAGACATTCGCTTTCCGTCGTCCCTCCCAAAAACAACACAATGGCTTGGCCCAACAAGAATAAAGATATGCTTTATCGTCGAGTCGGTAACTCAGGATTACATGTCTCGGCGATTGGCTTAGGAGGATGGGTTACGTGAGTTCTCTCCTTCGATTTTAGAGAATTAGGACTGATTGAAAGCGCAAAGATTCGGTGGACATGTTGGAAAAGGTACAAGAATAGCTGGGAGATTCGCGCCGGGCAACGAACTGAATACTAATGAACGATATTCTTAGAGGAGACGATGCGATGTATGAAACAGGCATACGAATGCGGTGTTAATTTTTTCGATACCGCGGAGAGGTAAAATTTCTTTGCTCAATCAGATGACTGTAGTTAACGGTATGTTGCAATACTAGCTATGCCAATGGCGAGTCTGAAGTCGCAATGGGAGAGGCCATTCAATCCCTTGGATGGAAAAGAAGTGATTTTGTCATTAGCACCAAGGTCGGTAATGAACAACATACAAGCGTACAAAATGGTCACTAAGACACTCGAGCAGCTGAATTGGGGTATGGCAAATGGCGAGATTCTGATCAACAACCATGGTCTTTCACGGAAACATATCATTGAAGGCACACGCGCTTCTCTAAACCGTCTGCAGTTGGAGTATGTCGATATAATATACGCACATAGGCCTGATCGTCTTACTCCAATGGAAGAGACAGTTCGTGCCTTTCACTACGTGATTGAGAGGGGATGGGCTTTCTATTGGGGTACTTCCGAATGGTCTGCGGACGAAATACAAGAGGCATGCGGAATAGCAAAGAGTCTGGGATTGATAGCTCCAATCGTTGAACAGCCGCTGTACAACTTGCTGGATCGAAAGAAAGTGGAGGGTGAATTCCAGCGATTGTATTCTCGCTGCGGATTGGGTCTGACGACATTCTCTCCGTTGAAGATGGGACTGCTGAGTGGAAAATACAACTCTCACCCCACAGCGCCGCCGCCAGGATCCAGATTTGCAGACAGCAATGACAAATATGTCAAAAGCGTTCGCGAAGAAAGCTATGGAAACGAGGAGTGGACCTCTACTATTCAGAAAGTAACCAAGTTGCAGGTACGTGAATTCCTACTCCAAATAACAGACCAAAACTAACGAGAGAAACTATGCAGGATTTATCCGATCGATTGGGCTTCAAGCTTTCCCAATTGGCTTTGGCATGGTGTTTAAAGAATTCCAACGTGTCGTCCGTCATAACTGGCGCCTCACGTCCTGAGCAAATTGTCGACAATGTCGCGAGTTTGAAATTGCTTCCCAAGCTCACAGAGGAAATCATGGAGCAGATAGACGCAATCTTAGAAAACAAGCCGCCATTAGATCCTATCCGACAGGACTAATTGCTTTATCAGTTTCCATGTTACACTGAATAGATGAATGGTGTTTGTATAGTGGTACTTTTGTAATTTATATCTGATTGACCAAAGAGGGTTTACTGTCCATTGAATTACCATAGGATGTAAGTAATAGCGGCATAGGAGATTGCTGATAGACAGACTCAGCATGATCTCGAATGTGCCGGACTAGGTGACATGCTGATAGGGCCGTTAAGAGCCGCAAATCTATGCAACCCGCTCAACCCATCTTGTGGACTCAGATTACGAAGGAAAAGAATCAAACTCCATGACAATAATGCCAGAAGTTTGAAAATCGCTCAATTCAGAAGAGCGCTTCTCCAGGACTATCGTTGCCAAGCTCATAATGGTCTGGCGTGAAAGGAGTCAATGTGGAAACTGATCCTTCATTACTGCCCACGAGTAAAGAAATGACGGGATTCAGCGCCGACTCGGATATTTCTTGCGACGAGCGCATGGTATCTTGGCCTATGTACTGGTCAAATATGACTGGAAGCCTCCCCAGCGAATCGATGTCAATACTGGGAATGTTGTCGCGGTGTTGATCAGAATAGTCATCATTGGCGGATCCTAAAAGTAGACTTGTTTCCATAGATGATAAAGCATCATCAAAGGTTGGCAAGGATAAAAGAGTCGGTCTCTGGTAAAATTTGTCGTCGTCTCCATCAAGCGAATTTTGGGGTTGTTCATTGTTTTTATTGTCGAGAAGAGACCTGTTTGATAGTGGCGGGCAATATCCCGTTCTAGCATGCACCTCTGCTGTCTTTTGGCACAGTAACTCTATAAGACTTTTCGCAGCTTTGTGTCGAAACGAGGACATCAAAGAATCTAGATGCGTTAAGATGCGGCTTGGTGATAGATCGTTTGTCCAATTTGGTAAACCGATAGGGAGCGTTGCCAAATGTGATATTGAATCAACAACCGAACTTGCAATTTCTACGATTTTCAATTGCTGGTCATAATGTTAGGCACGTTTCACTCTGAGGACTTTGAAATAAGCTTACTATTGTTAGACCATGGGCTTCAATGGCCGATGTAGGTAGCCTGACAACAGTGTTTAGAAAATCCGACGCCGCACTAAGAGGGAACGCAACAGATACAGCATTGCTTGACGAGGATGATGGCGAATGAAGCTTCCACAGAATCATTTTCATCCAATGTCGCGTTACATATATATCCACTTTCTGCACGTCTGAAATAGGGACCTGTTCCTTGGCCACTTCATGCAGTTTTCGATGGAGGGTCTCTACAGTTTGAGAATCAAGAATAGCAGTAGCTCTAACCATGGATGAAAAATCAGTATTATCACCATCTCCTATAACAGCGAAGAGTCCAGCCTGCTCAAACGTCCAGAAGAGATTTATGAGCTGAATGAATGCTGGGAGCACCGATTGCCCATCATACCAGCTCGTTGACGGAAGTGAAATATTTGTCTTTATAATCACAGGCATTTTATGGAGGAGACAGACGCCTCGTTCTGTAACGAACAAGAGCCACAGTATCCACCGACGGAGATCGATTTCTTCTGTAACACGATCTGTATATGATCTTTCCTGGTGCAGCGACATGAGTTGGGCTATCGAAATCGATTCACGCAAATATAGCAATGACTCAGCGCATCCTGGTTGTTGATTCTCGTGATAAATGTGTAAAAAGAACAATATTCGGATAGTGTTCAGATTAAGCCGGCTCTTGTACCGTATGATATTACACGCTTTCTCACACTCGTACACCATATCACTCGCTCGAGGTATGCATGTGTATTCGCCTTCTTTCTGGTCGAGTCTTAGCTGAGCGACTGTCGCGGCGACAATTGATGTGGCTAGGGCATAGGCTTCTAGGTAATCATGGCTATCTTGATCCCCCTGTTGCAGATCGGCGATCAATTCATCAGTGTTGACGATGGGCCATACGGGAAACATCTTCAAGTGGTATATGTACAGTTGCGGTGCGAGGGTACCGACCGGGATGCGGTTCCACGTCCTGTACAATACTGGCAATTAGAGATCGACACTGATAAAAACAAAAGGTGCATGCATCGATATACCTATGGCTTATTGACACAGCCTGAGCCGGATCATTCTCCAAGCCAAAAGCACCATTGTCATCAACAGACTGATGTCGCTCCTGTCGCTGTATTCTCTCTATGATATTCCTCGTCGTCTCGCGCATGCGACGTGGTCCTCGCGTCTGCACGGTGCGAGAAAATGTACACGCGATCTTTGTATTGGCGCAAGACAGGCAGGGCTGGCCCCCGTCGCATTTAACTTTGCGAATCTGACATCCGTCGCAAGCTCGCTTCGTGCGAGCTATTCGACTTCTCGGAGACGAAGACATCGTTTGCACTTTCTAGACATATCGACCTAGTCTGACTGTATACTCGTAATCGAGCCGATTGCTAGAGCTCGATTTGAGTTCGTCGCGGATTATTCACAGTAGAGAATTAAACCGAGGAAGACGTTGGAGGCGTTGAACGAGAAGAAGAGCAGCAATAACGACTTTACCCCACTCAATGTCGCCATTTCCGATGGTCACCCAGGTCCAATGGGCGTGTGAGGATTCGTGTAAATCATATTAGCGCCAAAGCACAGATTTATTAATAAAAACCTATGAGAAGGTTCTTAACCCTAGTGCGTAGGGATTTTCGAGAATCTCACCAGCTCTAGCCAGGTGGTGTTGGTTGCTTCAACCCTAATTAACCTGATCGACCTCCTCCCAAAATACGCACATAATTACAGAGACAATATGTCCGTTTTGCCTATAGGCATTTCAAAATATCACTATGCAAGGAAGTCTTTGAATCTGCGATCTTGACATGAAAAAAGTTGTCGGGGTTAGAGCTCGCTAACTCCGAACACATGTGCAATGCCATCAGGAGAATGTCTTATTGCCGTTACGGCCGCCATGCCTCGATCTGACACGCCGACTAAGATGTTTGCTTAGTGTTACTATCGAGATAACCTGGTACGATCATCTAACGAAACCATAAGGAGATATGAATTCAGTCTAGAGAAGACCTCATCAGGCCTCTTGATGCCTCGTATACCTGATGTTTTGTCCCCAACTACGGAAATAATGAGGACTCTATTCGGCTTCATCAAGGTCAAACGGAATCATCGACGCCTATTTCCGGAGTTGTCTGAATGACAAGTCGTACTACGTTTGAAAATTTTGTAGTATAAGAGTAGCACTGAGGTATATGAATGGATATCTCGGCATTCACTATTAAGCTTCATTGCTGTGGTACGAGTAAGAGTCAGTTTTTCCTAAAAAGAAAGTTTTGTCAAGATGCCACGAATCCTTGTACTTGGTGCCACGGGATATCTGGGTAATCGTATTGCGAATTTGCTCGTTCAAAGCGGCCAGCACTCGGTTTACGGTGTGGCTAGATCCTCAGAGAAGGCCGTACAATTGGCAAGAGATGAGATCACCCCCGTACTTTGTCTCGATCCGGTGAACAACCCAGAGCAGTATCTATATGTGATTCGTTCAGCATCCATCGACATTGTTATCGACTGCGCCCAAGCACTGCAGCAAGCTCACAGTTTTCTCGAGAACATCAAAAAAGTCGGCCAAGAACGCTTGGATGCTTACCAAACTCGCGGCACAAGTGGCCCCAAGTTGGGATTCATTTACTGCTCTGGAGTCTGGGTGCATGGTTCATCGGACAAGGCCGTCACTGATCTTGACCTCGTAGGCTCAGACACAGCAACCCCACCACCGGAGCTTGTCGCATGGAGAGTCGACCTGGAGAACGCGGTTCTTGCTTCAAATAACGTGCTAGATGTTATGGTGTTACGGCCTGCGCTTGTATACGGACGTCAGCCGGCAGTCTGGTCATCTTTCATTGCACCGGTTTATGAAGCCATAAAAAACAAAACAACGGAATCTATTCACGTCCCGCTAGACCCCAAGTCAAGACCTGGTCTGATACATGTCGACGATTCAGCTACAGCATTCGTCAGCGCAGTCGAAAAGTTGCCTCTTATTTCTGGGTCTGGCGTATATCCCGTTTTTGATCTCGTTACCAGCCAGGAAAGCATGTGCGAGATCTTTCAGGCATTAGCTACTTGTTGGGGATTTCAGGGTGAGGTACGATTGGTCGGACACGGTGATGATATTGTTCGAAAGGCTGTAAGTACTACATTCCGTGGTAGCTCGGCTCGTGCAGAGCAATTGCTTGGATGGCAGCCAAAGAGACTAGGTGGATTTGTGAAAGATATGGAGATTTATGCTGCTGCATTTTCAGCACACTTCAGTAGCCATACTTGATTTCTCATATTTGTCCCATTGTTTGGGAGTATTTTTTGTCAATATAGGTTCCGAGGCATGTGTTGACTTTTGGTTGACCATGTTGTTTGGGATCTAGTGAAAAGTGTCTGTTCTACCATTTTATGAAATAGACTGAGTGATCTCCGATTAGGTTAAAAACAATGCTTACAGTATGCTAATTGTTTGATACATTTAACATCAAAATGATAAGAAGCTGTCGGAAGTGAAAACTCATGACGATAGATGGAAATCAATGCCCGCCAAAGCTTCGAGGTCATCAACCTAGTCGGTCAGTTCAGAATATGACCTGGCAAACGAGATGGATTTTGAAGACTTACATTAAGCCTATCCACTCCTGCATCTACCAACTCTTGCCACAAGTCAGTGCTAGGAATGTCCCCTAAAGATATATTAGTTCGCAAGTCATGCCTATAAATGAGATGGAACATACAATATCGAACAAGGAATCCTTTCGCATGGCCTGCATCCAATTGTTCCGTTAGCTTCTCTTGGTTTGAAGACGATAGAGGCGCCGATCCCGAGCTAGTGATGGCGCTATCAAAATCGGCACTTGAATAGTATGTATTGGAAGTATCATATCCATCCAGTGACTCATTTACACGACTATCCATAAACATGTCATGGTTAGGATTGGCTGTGATATTTGTTGCTTGGGCCCAGGGTGCATTTCCGCTGGTGACAATGGTGACAGGGCGTGATGCAAATTCAGACCCATCCCAGTAGCTCAGATAGCCCGCATCCCTAAGGGGCTGCAACGCAGTGTAGACTGCGTCCCAGGTCGTGGTACCGTCGCTCTTGAAGTCCACAAGAAGCACGAGGGACTGGTTTCTTCTCTGAGGATAGACACCGTTTCCGTTACCACCGTCAGAATTTTGCGCATCTAGCAGCGCAATAAGCGGATTGATATACAAATCTTGGATTGTCGGTCCACTGTCTCCTGGGTCGGTGTGTGCGACGCGTAGATTGCCATTATGCAACCACACGTCGGCTTCAACGCTCATGCAACCAGCACTGAGTGCATCGTATAAGGGAATATCTCTTGTGTAGTCATTATGGCTATGACAAGGCAAGGGTATCACGTCGGATGTGAAGGTTAGTGGAAACGGACTTAGAGCCACATTGCCGCTGCCACCTAACGCTGATAACGCTCCGCTCGTATACAGTTTATCGACGGCATCCTGAGCGGGTGGGACGTTTTCTCCTAGGGCATGGTAGGAGATAGCGTCAGAGCCAACCTGCCAGGTACCCCCCTTGGTATCAGAATGCTCACTGCCCCAACACTTAGAATTGTCGTTTGATAGTTTCTGTAGATAGGAAGTGCAGTTTTTTACTAGCCTTTTGGTAAGCACAGTACTTGCTATATCATGTTGTACATATACTTACAATCAACCGTGTGCGAGGCGGAATTTTGCTTGTTGTGCACTTCAAAATAGACATAACCTGGAATCCCGTTTGTGGAAGGATTACCTCCACCGTCTAGAAAAACGTGAGTTGCTAACGAGAGATAGCCCCCAGCTGGTACGGTCTGTCCGCTAGCCTGTTCGCAGAATTCGGTAACAGCAGTTAAATAGCCTCGCCTCGGGATCTCACCATTGTTTGAACTCACATCATCCCGTGCCATCCAAGCACTGCCGCAACTCGAGATGTAGTCCGATGAACGTTTCTCGTGCGGCGCCGCTTGGCAAAGGGATAAGAAGGAGAGAGCACCGAGTGTGACCAGAATTTGCTGCATCTTGCTGATACCTATGTTTACTTTGGCTTGTATAAACACGAAAGAAGGAAACTCTATAAAAAAAGAATCAAAGTAGCGGGCATGACGGTTCCTGCAGGAAATTCAGGAACCTTGTTTTTCCCAACAGTAAGTCACCATGAGCTTTACTCATTGCGGGGGTGATCTCCATTGAATCGCAGGGTATGATCATATGGCAACTTAAGGTTCCATCGAGCTACAGCATGTTAGCGTTGTGAGCGACTCTACTGGACACGTGGGTCTAAGTAATGATTGGGACGGCCGGTTGATGCTTAAAAATATCGTGGGGGCCATTCGAAGTGTCTAAATGCTAAGTTACTGCAAAGTAGATTTTATGTTTGGATGTAACTGTCCTGAGAATTGAGGACATAAAAACTTGGAGACGGGGCTCCCAGCAGGCATTACAGTCATCGAACATGGTTTCCCGGGTGTAAGTACCAATCATGACCTGGAATGTCGCTCACTTGGAGCCGTTTAATACGCGCAACGTAGAGCTTAAATAGGAAGGCACAGCATTAGGTTCACCTACCGTTGCTGGTAAATAAATGCGATGTTGTATAATTCGACAGACAGTGCGGTTCGAGTGTATCAGCGCGATAAATCACCAAGAAATAATAAGATGCGAGGGAAATAGCTTCCTATTATCATGCGACAGAGGCGTTCTTATCGTTATCCAACCCCCTGAATATACAGGGTTCAATTGGACACATAGGCTCGGATGCGTCGCGGCTAGCTGCTACAAACAAAGAGAAAGATAAGACTTCTCTATTTAGCTGGTATTTTATTTTTGATTATAAATGTGATGCAGTAAGCGGCATATCTAACACTGTTAGTGCATAATTTTCATTTTCTTTTTGTGTCCCTAATTTTCATCCATCATATCTTCAAAATTGGGTATTCCTCTGACTTTGCTATTGAATCCAACTGTTATATTCGATGCAGGGCATGAAACATACGGCTCSTGAATCACCAAACTGTTCGCAAAATGGGCGAATTGTGTTCTTTTCTCTGTTACGCGAGAAGCCCGCAGAAGATGCAGTCGCCCCCCCTCCCGATGGAGGATTGCAAGCTTGGACGCAGGTTTTGATGGCCCATCTGATTCTCTTCTGTACCTGGGGCTTCATCAACTCTTTCGGCTTCTTCCAAGCCTACTACGAGGAAACAATGAGTGTTGACGCTACTCAAATTTCTTGGGTTGCGTCTGTCCAGGTATTTCTACTCAGCTTCATCGGAAGCTTTTCTGGTCGCTTGATGGACGCTGGGTACTATCGCTATTGTCTGGTCGGTGGATTTACCTTTCAGATCGTAGGGATCTTCATGGTGTCACTGTGTAGCAAATATTGGCAGGKGTTCTTAGCCCAGGGTATCTGTTGTGGAATCGGAGACGGACTTCTCTTCTGTCCTACGACCGCTTTGATAGCCACCTACTTTGTGAAGAAACGCTCCTCTGCGCTGGGTATCGTTCTATCCGGCTCTAGCACCGGTGGTCTGATATTACCCATCATGGTCCAGCAGCTCCTCCCAAGAATAGGATTTGCCTGGACGGTACGCTGCATGGGTTTTGTTGTTCTTTTCTGCTTCATAGTATGTTTGGCATTGGCACGTACGAGATTGCCGAAACGAGTAAGTGGCCGGCTTGTCGAGCTCAGCGCCTTCCATGAATGGTCATACTCGTTGTTTGTCATTGGTGTTTTTCTTACCCTCTGGGCTGTGTATTTCAGTTACTTCTACGTGAGTTGCCTTTCCATCCCTGGCTAACGTCGGTATCTAATATATCCTCGTTAGATTGACTCCTTTGCTCTCGATGTCATCGGAACTTCCAGGTCCGATTCACTCACCATGTTGTACATCATTAATGGCATGGGAATACCAGGTCGTATCATTCCTGCATTGATTGCGGATCGGTATTTTGGTATTCTCAACACTTATCTCGTACTTGGGATCATTGCAGGGATCTTGCTTTTCTGCTGGATGGCAGTGAAGACCTATGCGGGGATGATTGCCTTCGTTGTTTGCTATGGCTTGGTTGGCGGAGGCGTGCAGGGGRCTGCCTTGTCGTCTTTACCCACTTTGACCACGGATCTCAGCAAGATGGGCGTTCGTAGTGGCATGATCTTGTCTATAGTCGCCTTTGCCTGCCTGACGGGACCTCCCTTAGCCGGGGCACTTATTCAATGCGACAATGGATCATATACCTACGCCTGTATTTGGGGCGGAACATCGTTAATCTTGGGGTCATTCTTTGTGATGGCTGCTCGTTTAGTGATGTTGAAAGCTCCTTGAAAAGGTATTCTAGCGCAGAGACTCTACACCCTTATTTTTACCACCATGCCTTCACCGATGTAATTTCCAACAAGCGGAAGAGTACACGTTATACATGCAGCAAACACCAATTTCTGCTTTATACCAATTAATACATGGACAGCAACTAAATCAAACATCTAATACCTACAAAGTAGTGGGTTATATCTTGCACACTTCCGTTCCTTCAAATATCGTCGTATAGCCTAATAACCAACACGTTCTTGATGATCATAGAATTTGTATTGCTATGGGCGAGATTAACGGGCTTATGCTCTTCTTGCCAATTGTATTTGGATAGTTACCAAGTACGTACGCCATCACCGCGCCACTCGGAGTGCCAATAACTGCGTAGAACTCTGGAGCCACCCAGTGAGTCCACGATCATCGAGCTTGTCAGTCAATTATTGCGTTTCTTTAATTTACTCCACCGGAATGAATCAAAAAAAAAAAATCCCAAACACAGTTATTGGAATACTTAGGGCAAGTAATGCAACATTTCTGGGCAAACTGATCGACAGCCTTAGGGCAGTAAAATGAAACTGCTTGAGAAAGTAAACGACGACATTATCATACTGCAAGTTGAATTGCGAGAAAGCTTACTTGCACAACGTGTCATCTAGCAGTCAAGTTATATTTTTGTATCCATTGTGATGTGGTATATACTGTTTGACCTATGAATATAATTTCCATCTACGCCTTTCAAACCACCCCCTAGACAGTGGAATCATAGATTTACTATGTGTCACGTAGCGACAAGAAAAGCAATACAATAGTCTCGCGTTTCAATTATGTCCAAGGGACCATATAGGATCAATCGCTATGATTCGTGATAATAGTCAAATAGAGCGTGAACTTTGTGATCAGCTTTGAGGAAAAGGTCATGAAATCTACTCGATGATACGAAAAAACAAGTATACCAGACATAAATAGTTGTACTTGAAGCTCATATGACCGTAGATAGCTATTGCTAGCTAGACTCTCTTTCTTCATCTACTTATCCGTAACATTTTGTCAATCCGTTGGTATGTCTATTCTCCAAGCTAGCAGCAGGACGGCAGGCCCCTAGTTGAATCGTCTCCTCGGCAAAATTCATCAGATGCAATTCATCATTCGAGAGACTATCAGCCCGGGCTATCCGCATTTAAAGACCCTTCAGGACAGTAGAGTACTAGAAAAGGAACTATAAAGATACCAATGAGAGTTCCACAGGCGCTAGATCTCTCTTCCTACATGTTCCTAATTGCCGATGAGAATTGCGAGATGTGGACCGCGTAAAGAAACGGCCACAGTCCTTGCACTGATGCCTTTTCGCAATGCCTCCCTTTTCGCGGAGATGTCGGCGATAATTGCCCGTGGATGAAAATCCTCGACCACCACAATTATGATTCCAGCATCTGATTTCAGACTCATATTCATCTGATCTATCTTTCGCACGTTCCTGTGGTTCTATTTCCTTTGATTGCTGTTACATTCGGAGAAGATCCGTGCCTAGTGGTGTCTACAATGTTGGTGTTTGGGTAGGATATGAACACAACAAATAGCTCGTTGTGATCAGTTGCGATAATGAAGGCCAGAGGAAAGAATTGCGTGGCGTATATAACAGTGGTGGATCAGTTTCGGAACACAATATGGCATCAGGATTGGAATCCATATCAATACTTGAACGTCGTTCAGACTCCACTGTTTCGAGCGTATAGAGGTCGTGCGATTTCCTTTTGCTGGCTCGGGGTCTTGTCTATATAGAGTTTTAATTGCAATATTCGTATATATTTGGAAGAGTGACGATAATCCTTAGTTGCCTAAGAGGACAATATAGAGCTTTAATCACGGGAGACACTTGTAAAAGATCAGATCAGTTTGACAACGTGCTTGACTTAGATATAGCCAGGCTGAATTTCACCGTTCATCAATTAAAGCCACAAAATAGAAATGATCAACTATCCAGAAGAATATTCCGGAGCACTTTGTGGAACCTGGGATAATATAAATGACTATACTTTATGTGTCATGGCGTTGGAGCAAGTGATTGGCCGTATATTCAACGTCGAAGGCATTGCTTCTATTTTGTAAGATTGTTTTGTCCTTTAGGCCGATAGTATTTATACGATCTGAACCTTGTTGGATTCACAGTCTGTCTATGACTACATTTTTTGCCCCCAATTCGTTACTTCTTCCGGCTTTTCTTCACGAAGCATAATATTCTATTATTCTTGTCGGCCTTTTATCTCATTACCAGTGCCCTCCACAGTCTCAGACCAAGGCAATTGACTATACCGGTTAGAGTAGGAAATATGGTACAAGGTTTGCGTAGTATTGCAGCTCGTTTCATTGAAATCATGGTACGGTCTTAATCCGAAACGCCCTTCATGTATCCGAGGTTTGTTCTAATGTAATCCTAGGCTACTTCCACGGCGTGTCTGTCATGCGCTAGTAGGGATTTGTCTGTCTGAGTGTTTGTTATTGCTGTAATATCCGCAAGAGTGGGTGTGACCTGAATAGTGCTAGGCAGAAATCTCTCCTCGCTAGGAGGGTTCGAATGATCCGGCTGTCAAAAGGGGAACTTGGTTTCAGTTTGACTGCATGAACGGAAGTGAGGTTCCGGTACAGCCGAGATTGAATTGAACTCATATATGCGAGAAAGTTTACGCCGCTTCGCTGGTCGGAATTGATAGCTGATACACCAGTGACAAGAGCACGAGATTTTCCTGTTGAAGTGTGGGAATGGCAGTCGTAGTTGACAATTCATATAAATCAACTTGTAGGCCTCGGATCAACGTTGAACATATCTTGAAGTAGGAATCTGTTGTACAAAGAGGCCGATCATGCATTAGATGGGAAGAACTCAACGAATACGCTAGGTATGCCGCTAGGTACCAGCGACTAAGAAATCAATAAAAACATCCCGGAACGTCTTCCTGCAGCTGAGGTTATCAATGCAAGGTCATGCCTCCGAGCAGTGCCACCTCTGACATTCGGTTGATGAAGCGTTTGCGCGATAATTCCCGAGAGAAACAACTGACCCATGAGCGTCTACATGACAATATCCAATGCTATGAGGAGAATCCCTCTCACTCGGCCCAACGCTCAGATTAGAATGTTTCGAGTATTTCCGATTGCGGGGCCTAAAGCGCTGTGCCACAATTGTGCCCTCCTTCCCTTGATTTCAGGTGCAATACTCGCCGTAGTCTCCACCACCTGCCACCATTCCTAACAGCGCCGCATTTGTTTCTTTAATTAGATAATCTCATTTTTAGGGATCAGCCACTGGGAGTCAGTCTCGAGTGCTTTTGTATCAAAAACTTATGTGGTCCCGGAAGCAGCAAGCAGCACGACGTATCATACCAAGTATAATAATGAATGGAGAAACGGGACACGGTTTGATGACATACGAGCTACATTTCAATCCATCCCAATAAAGTGAATCACTGTATAGTGCTGGCGATATATTAGATCAGTAAATTTCCTTGTATAGTCTCCCTCTTACTAGGTAAAGAAATTATCGTCTGAATGGCCGCACGACTACTTCAGTAAATAGGGATTAGAGAATTTCTATGTTTATAATGTACATAAAAAGGTGCAACAATTAGAGATTATCCTCCTCTCTATTCACTATCATCTTTGGCCCGTTCATATCGAGAATGCTCCAGTTGGATTGTAACTTGCCGCTCGGTATATGTTTGTGACGCCCCTAACTCTTGGAGCTACAGCGAACAGTCAGTTACCAAGATCTTTAATACCTAGGTATCTAGGTAAGGACACATGATAGACGAAAAACACTTCACCTTTGTTGCAATGAGAGCGAATTTCTTTCTTTCCCAATAGTCATAGGCCTCATGAAGCAGCTTGATCTGAAGCCCTAATGTTAGAACTAACAAGTGAGTCATTATCATAAGCAGCACACTGACATCTGAATCTCTCCATGCCCCTGCCCGTTTTCGGCGGCGGAGCATGCGCATTTGGAGACTCGCATTGCTGAGAACCTTTCCAAATCGCTGAAAAAATAATCTGGAGATTTCCTTCCAAGGCACATTCTGTGATCGGAGGCTCTGGATGAAACTATTCTCCTCCTCTTTTTGTAGAATTGATTTGTGTTTGATTTGATCTTGCGTGGTTTGCCGCCTGGCTTTATTCGTTCTCGGTTGAGGCTGTATGCTCTTAGTGTGTATATTGAATTTTGTTGGCGGTAGTAGATAAGGGGATACGTGTCCTGGATCCAATATGTTGCTGAGCATAATCGGGCCATCCAACTCAAATCCATTATTTGGATCTGCAGTAAGATCAGGTAGCAGAAATGGGGCATGATGCGTGGCGACCCTGCTTGATCTATCATCTATCACGTTGTCTAATAAATTTTGATTAACTTGGCCATAATCCAAGCACTTCTAAGTTTGCGGATCTTACCTTTACTACCTTCCAAACACATCAACGGATAATTGTGGGCTATCATGTTGATATGTGTAAAATTGTTATTGTACTGCTAGCAGCAATAGTTAGAACGCATCAAGCGGTGGCAACAATTGTAGAGCTGCATACAAATTGAGTATTCTGGTTCCAGATATCTCCCATTACCCCCAACTCTCCGATACTTTCAATATGAGTCGTCATGGTTGTACTTGATTAAAGAATATCGATCGTGACAATCAACACAAATTGACATTAAAACAGATTCGCGCAGAATTCCACGCGCTTAAACTAGGGGATGATGTTCTTCTTAAATTTGGCTTCGCTTAGATCAAAGAACCAGAATGAGCTGTAGTACTCAGATCATAAGTAGCTACCACCATCGCACCATTGTCGCAAAAAATCTCTAATGCGGCACTATGGATCATGTACCCATGTCGAGGACCACTTAAAAGCAATTTGTGTGCCACCCCTGAAGGTTGACGGTCACATTGAGAATGCTTGTCTAGAGCCTGAAAGTCATCTTTACACAATTCGAGTCAAGACTGCATATCCAATCTAGATACACGATGCTCGGTTTGTGAACGTATACCTTTAGCCTGACAAAGAAGAACTAATCCATGGAGCGTACGATAGATCTAGACAAATCAAAGAATCTGCGGCGTCAACTGATCCGTATATAAAATTCAGGAAAGACCTAGACTAAAAATTCAGTCTACGGGCTACAGTTAGAGACTTCAAGAATCACCAAGCGCCGCGTTATGCCATGTGGGTTCTGGAGGGGAGCCTCAAACATGAGATCGACAACGTGACGGAGGGTTTCGACACACTGGATCAAATGACAGACAATAAGCAAAACTAGTAGGCTTCAGCCCCCATTTCTGATCTTACGGCATCTATATCGGTATTGCGTTGTGCTTACATTACCTAACAAGTGTTAGTCCGTGCCGTGAACTCGACAAGGTCTTAAGCAAACAAGCAAGATTGATTGGATGAAGAAGTTGAGCAGCTTGGCATTTCCTGTGTACCCTTGCATTTTTTCAAAGATAGAGGGGATACCTTCAAAAATACACGAGGTATTACGCCGAAGCTGTGATCCCTTCTTATTGCAAGTTCTTAGAATCTCGGCTGCAAGGGTACCCTTGATTCCCTTGTAGTTTCTAGAAATTGTCGGCCGTGTCTTATTCGCCGTGAGTCTATATTGCAATCAATGACGGCTGATAAAATACGATAAACAAGAGTTGTATAAATAAACTGGACGTTAAACAATTTTACTAAATGCTTTGAAGCAGAGAATTATGTGATATCTATTATTTACTTTCTTTTGCAGAGTCTATGCGGAGCTATCGATTATGTGAGTTTCAAGTAACTTACACCCTGTCAGTATACTTATCAGCTACTTATGCTTACTCGATTAAAGAAATGTCTCTGAATCTACTTGAATCAAGAAACCACAAGAATCAAGAAATCTAGCTGCCTAAACAGCATAAACTATTATACGGTCGTACCGCGCTTACAACGGATACCTTGCACATTTCTGAGTAAACTACCCTCGTTACTGATGTTTCATTGATTGCCTAGAGTATAGTCATTAACCACGCCGGGCATTTGACGGCACCTTGACTTAAATGGCAGCCTTGATATTATCGTCCATTAAAGATCGAATCATACCGGGGTTTTGACGAGGCAAGTTCCATCAAATGCATGGATAGCATTGCGAGGAACTTTGGTAAGCTGCGATGGAAATACCAACTCGAATCCCTAGATAATCACCCTTAGTAGATTGAATGAGCCCAACGCACCGTAAAGAGAGGCTATTCTGAGGTTTTACAGAGTGCGGTCAAAGAGTACAGGCACCATGATACCAAAAATTAAGTATAACGAAGCCGTACTTTCTTGCAACTCGAAGGACGTCTGAAACTTTGGAAACACAAATACAGACTTATAGCAATTTCAATGTTATGACAAAAGCGTCTGGTTCTGGAAATCAAAGCTCCATACAATGGTTGATGCTGAAGCGGACTGGGAGAAATGGCGCCATTCTCTCGACTGCGATCTTCCTCACCCTTTCGTCCCTGCCTGACTTGTACCGATCGATATCTCTTCCAATTCACCCACGACCGCCAACGTGATCGAACGCTATAGACCTGAAACAGTTGAGTATCTCTATTTTATAAAGTCCCTCTTAGACCCGAAAATTACCTTTGAGCTTAAGGATTTATAGTCGCATCATACATTTTCCTTGATGGGACTAAATGACTTCTGTGATAAGGTCGGTGGGACGCATGCAATTGTGGATCCAGGAGAGAAGCCCGGTTGGGAACCAAGGCCAAGGCAGAGAGGTCCGTGTTGACAGCACTATGGACAATGGTTTAAAATGATAAAGAGCGATTCGTCACATGAAATGCGCTTTTTTACCCGATTTATGTAGACGAATGGCTTGACCGTCGCCGATACTGTCGAGGGACTGTTAGGGCTATTCAAAATCTCTCTTATCCAGCGGTTAATTACTCGGAACTTCACTACCTTCATCTGCGATGTATGTCATTTTGAATCATATGTATGCTTTTGAAATAGAAGACAGACAAACCGAGGGGCTTTTATGGAAGGTTGCTATCTCATTGCTGGTAGTCTTGTAGTTCTTCAAGAACAGCATATGTGTGATTTCATTCATTTTTCATTCATTAAACCTCTAGCACAATGAAAAGCTTCAAAAATTGTAAAAAGTCTGTCAAGGTTTCATACAAGGAAAAATATCGAAATACAAAAGAAATCAACAATAGGAAAACTGACATTAATTGCGACTCAAAGCTTACTATCTCAGTTTCTTGGCTTCGAGACAGATCGTCGGGTTTTCTCATTCCATGAACACTTGTGACTGAGATGACATTTGTACCTGCCATCTACCGTGCAATGCAACAAGCTTCGTCTCATCATTCCTGTACCGTTTTGCGTTCTGTTTGGCCTTTGCCACCTCCTCTTTGTGGGTGTGTACGCCTCGTTCTTCATATGCTTGCGGGTATTTGTGATTGAAGCCTGTGCGAGCTTGTGAGGTTCTGAAAAAAAGTAATGTCAGAATCAAGCAGATAATATACGACGTAAACATTCCCTTACGCGTTGGACACAGTCCGACCCGCTATCGCATATGATATTCCGTCCTCTATAGCTCGTCCATGATCTTGAGTAGGAGCATAATTCCGACCAACTTGCGTTTGATTCGCCTTTTTGACCCCGGCACGGTTGACTTTATTACTGTCCTCTAATACTTTATACTCGTTGTATTCTGCGGACATCTTGTTTGTCTAGGGAATTGGACGTACTTCGTATGGAGTGGAGTATTGGTGTTTTTGGACAGGTTGTTGAAATGTATGAGCACGATGACAGTACTCTTGACGGAACGTAACTTCGTCTATTCTTTTACCGGATTGCCATAGTTCTTTTGTCTGTCTGGTGTTCCATATCTCCTCCTGAGAAGGTCCCTTCTCGAAGTGTGGGCCATGATAACTTGGAGCTGGAGCTGGGGCATAGCGACGGCCCGATTCAGGATATCGTACTTCGTAAAGTGGTTCTGTCATTGTTTGGGACAGTTTCTTCCTGTCATATTGACTCGAGGTATGGATGTTTGCATTGGGGTGAAGTGCTATCTGTGCAGCGTAGGCAGGGGTTTGCTCCACCTGACGATTTCTGCCAAAGAGACCCATGGCGACTTGGGAAAACGAGCAATATAGTGCTTAGAAATAAGAAGAAGGTTATATACTGGATATTTTGAATCAGTAAGAGTGTTTTTGTTTTTCAATGGCATCAATAGACTCTTTTTATTTTAAGCAAACCCTGATAAAAGACCGCGCAGGAATAGGAACACACTATATAGGTAAACATCAGAGGTGGGTAGGGACATTTTCGTGACATTTCAAAATTCGGCATATTGTTAACGCTGATTTACGCGCCTAAACTATGCGAAGACTGAAACGTATCGAAGTTGCTATCTATACGAGAATCGTTTCCAGCGGAAACGCACATGCACGAGCTCAGGCAGGCTAAAATAGGTACGCGCTGCGAGGTACCCATTAACTTATCAAAGTGACCTATTGTGTTTCCGTAAAGATACATAGGTATTACTGGTATGTGGCTCCCTGTAGGAAATGTATGGTCTAGTTAAGGCCAACTATCGCGTATTCGCCAACTACCAGGAGTAAATGAGAGAAATTAAATACTGGCATTATGCTGAATGTGTTGAGAAGTAGTCAATTTTACAGTTGGACAAGAAATTTTGATTGTTATAAGCGGCCTCGGAGCCTGTAGAGTGTCACAGAGTGTATGTTTCATAGATCAAGCGTGGGCGCTTAAATGTGCCAGACGTTTCTGTTTTTAGATTCCTATCGGAAAGTGGTATTTTCCGGCCCGAAGTGGTATCAATGGCTTCAACGCCCTTTCCTGTTTACAATTCAATTCTTTTTTATCCGACCAAAGGCATCTTGCTTTCTGACAAGCAATTTACATAATATTTAAAATGACAAAGTTGTGACTTTGAGAAATGCAGGTCTTGCCCATTTCCTCGTCCAAGCCGACACTCGAAGGTCTTCCCAACGAGTTGATAATTCTCATTCTATTCTACATACCGGATCAGGCTTCTCTCAAGTCAGTCGTCTGTTCATCCCCAGTATTCCATCAGGCATATCTTGCAGTACGACAGCCAATACTGTGCAGTATTCTGAAGACTCAGTTCGATTCTATTCTTGATTTCTCAGAGGCCATAACCGCCGTAAGGTCCGAGGGTCTCTCATTTCATAGTCATAAAGAAGAAGCCATTTGCTTGTTAGATAAGTGGCGTCGCCAAGAAGAGATTGCTAGCATTGCGTCTATCAAGTCAAATCAATCAGTTCCATTGCATACTTTAGATGAGATCATCAAAGTATTTCGACTCTACCAGGAGCTGAATTACTTCCTGGACGATTATGCACAGAACGCGCCTCGTCCCTCCTGGATAAAGCCTACTGAATGGCACGCGGGAAAGTTGCCTCTCGTGTTATCCTTGGTCGAAAAGCGTCGCTTCTTGAGAGCTCTATGCCGACTGCAAATTTTCGCCAATGTCTTAGGGTACCCTGAAAGGGGTTTTGATCTTTCGACCAAAGATGAATACTGGAACGACGATGCTGATACGGAAATTGAAAACGAAGCATATTCCCTATTCTATGGTACACTCCCTCTTTGGGAAATCGAGGAGATGGGATGTGTATGGTCGTACCTCATGACAAAATACGGGCCCATTTCTGAAGAAATTTCGAAAGATTTACGCAGGCTTGTGAATGACACCGGGTGCTTCCTGTTCCGGCAGATCCTTCCCGAATACCAACGTCCACCAGACGGCTGCCATCTAGAAATAGTCAGCCAACTCGATCGCTTCAATCTCTATTTTGACAAATTGGCCTCGATCGGGCCAAACTTCCTTTATCGCGTGCTTCATGCAGAACATTTGCTCCAGCGCAATATGATCATGGCAAATGCCAGAGATCCATCAGAATTACCCTTCATAGGCTCCGGTCTTGGGATCAACTGGACTAATAGGTTTCCATTCATTTATCCGGCAGACCGCCACGAGCCGCCGAACTTTCAACAACTGTGGTCCATATTGCCCGCGGTTGAGCAACCCAATCTTGGCTGGAAAAGAGCATGGCTACTCCCAGGAATAACAGAAGGAGAAGGACTAGAGGATGTTCTTTTCTATGATCGTCCGAGTGAAAAAGACTGGGATTGGGGATATGCTATATGGGACGCCGAGCGACTAGAAAAGTGGAAAGCTCCTTTATTAGACGAAGAGTTGCCAGTACAACGCCCAACATGGCCCAGAAGCCCTATATGACCGGTCACTGAATTATTCTGCCTCGGGAATATCATTCACTAGGTCCACGAGATCCTTGGTGATAATATCATATTCTTCGTGACTCATTGCGTCTCAGTGAACAGTTTACCTTGCTTAATGTCTCATTTACATTTTTCGTATTGTCTAGTGTAATTTCCTAGATACATTCTTTTTAGGAAAAACTCTCCACTAAAACTCCATAGTCCCATTTAGCGTTCGCACAATGTTCCGCGAAGTAGCCACAGAAAACATTAAGACATTCGCGTTCACCTCATATCGTTCAGCACTCAATCAGTCCGAGTTTGATCTCACGATCAGCAACTCCTGACAATCAAATCGTATGTAAGCATCATCAGTGATGAGACTTAAGCGTTAGTTCCTTTCTTCTTTGCGGCAGCCTTCTTTGCAGCAATCTGAGCTTCGGTATGGTGAGCCTCTCGCTTATCCACCCAAGAACCAAACTCGTCCTCAGTAGTATCCCAAGGACCAAATTCATCCGCCTCCTGAGGTGAAGCTTCACGCTTAGGTTTGCCTGCTTTCTTAGCCGCTGCGGCCTTTTTGGCTGCGATTTGAGCTTCAGTGTGATGGGGTTCTCTCTTGTCTACCCAGGAACCGAATTCATCCTCAGTGGTGTCCCAGGGTCCAAACTCGTCAGCTTCCTGTGGGGAGGCTTCACGCTTGTGGTTAGCTGCTTTCTTGGCCGCAGCAGCCTCTTTAGCAGCAATCTGGGCTTCAGTATGGTGCGCCTCGCGCTTGTTGTGTGCATTCTTCTTAGCTGCTGCTGCCTCCTTGGCGGCGATCTGGGCTTCAGTGTGATGGGCTTCCCGTTTATCAACCCATGAGCCAAATTCATCCTCGGTGGTGTCCCAGGGTCCAAACTCGTCAGCTTCTTGTGGTTCCGGTTCACGTTTAGGTTTGGTATTGGCTGCCTTTTTCGCGGCTGCTGCTTCCTTGGCTGCTATCTGAGCTTCAGTGTGATGTGCCTCTCGCTTGTTGGTTTTTGAATTTTTCTTAGCAGCAGCAGCCTCTTTGGCAGCAATCTGAGCTTCGGTGTGATGAGGGTCTCTCTTGTCTACCCAAGATCCGAACTCATCCTCGGTAGTATCCCAAGGACCAAACTCGTCAGCTTCCTGCGGCTCACGTTTCGCATTTGCTGCGTCCTTGTCTTTTGCACCCTTATGGTGATGGGTTTTGGTGGTGGCCGTGGAGTTTGTGGCTTTTCCCTTGGCAGCAGCCTCTTTGGCGGCGATCTGAGCCTCAGTGTGATGAGGGTCACGTTTGCCGTTCTTCGAGGCTTTAGCAGCAGCAGCTTCTTTAGCCGCAATTTGGGCTTCAGTATGGTGAGGGTCACGTTTTCCGTTCTTCGCATTTTTCGCGGCTGCTGCTTCCTTGGCTGCGATCTGGGCTTCGGTGTGGTGACGGGCGTCGATGGAGGACACAAGTTGGGCCCATCTGCTGGCTAGTGTGGAGGGAGAGCCCTGCATCAATGTGTATCAGAATATTTCTTGAGCAATCATTCATACCAAAGTACTAGCTTACCACATATTTTTTCTCAAGATCACGAGCCTCAACACCAGGTTGAAAGCCCTGAACAAGTTGACTAGAAGCCAAGAGGCTCAAGAAAACAGCTTGAGACACGGGGAAGCGCATATTGAATATGGAGCATAAAATAATAATAAACGACAACGAAACGATAGAATATGCCAAGAGAATGGATTGAATAGAAATTCAAGAACTGACCAGCAGTTGAGAAAGAATAATTGAAAGGGAATAGAAGTGATGAGATGGGTAAGATGGATAAGATAAAGTTCAAATATCTACACCACCATCAGCTCTCTTATATAGATTTTGCAATTTTGATGCCAAGACACATCTTTAATGCTTTTCCGCGAAGCTCCCATATTGCTGTCATTATTGTTGTTGTTCCTGTCTCACAGCTTGACATCCGAGACAACAATCAAGACTAAGCAAACCGCGTGCCGGTATCTCTCTCATAACGTCAGTCTTGGCTGTAACGCAGTTTGAATAGTGCATAGACAGAAAGGGCATAGAGAAGCGATCGTTATTTAGCATAGTAACGTGTATTATAGCTATTAGTGCGAATATCCCATCATGCTGCAGTTCGGGTTTCATCTTCCTAGATAGCGTAGGTTTAAGGTAAGTAACATGTAAAGCCTAGGCTCGAGATTGATTAGATTTTATGCAATGATTGGTGGATATCGTTTGTATCAAGAAATCCTCCCAGTCGATCGTGGGATATCATTGAAGACTGAGCGTGAGGAGGCGGCTCGTCAGGGTTAGCGATGTGCTACCCGAATGGTGTCAAACGCGGCTCAAGTCCACAACTACCAGGAGTTCGGGGCTATAGTAAATCTCCCCGAGCTTGTGAGACGATACTCGTCGCAAACCATGGCCAGCCAATTTGCTCTACTTGCCAGGTCCGCGAACCAGGTTTGAGTCGTTAGACGTCGTGTGTAATATAGTTCAAATCAAACATTTACTTGAGGGTTGGAAATTTACTTATCTTCGGTTCTTCATTGTTTGTTGAATGAGCTTTGCTTTTCCGATTCATTCCAGTTCGATACCACAACATTCCTTCACAATATTCACAGCGCATCACAAGATCAATTGCAATGGCTTTTAAGTATACTTCAATGACCAGAGATCCTGAGCGATCGCCTCTATACACCGCATTCAACCGGACAGAAAAACTCGATGACTTGGAAGACTCTTACGTTCCATTGCCAGACACCACAAAGTACACTGATTCCGATACTCGAATATTTGGCGCAACGATCAGATCATATGGAATTTGGATCGTACACCTAACGCTACTATTGACTTCTTTTACGTTATTCATGTTCGGTACAAGTTCACGAAGTAACTCGACTTTGGACCATGTCCAAAGGTTCTCAGCATGGTGTAAGTCTCATATTTCAGCAAAAGATACGACTTACATGATACACTAACAATCTTTCAGCGCCTGCTGATGTGTCTGTCAAATACAATGATGTCAAATACAACTTTACAAAATCCGCACAAAAGTTTGTTGGATATGGTCCAGAAATTGACACGGCTTGGAGAGAAATCTCTTACGACGGTGCGTCTTGATGCATTAGAATTTTATTGATTCCAACTAACACTTAGAAGTCGGTGACCAATGGATTCCAAAATCTGATCTGGCAAAATTGGGCATGCCAGAATACTCTCTCAAAGTCGACCACCCTGTGACAGGTGAGGAGGGATACCGTGTCGGCATGGAAGTCTTTCATCATCTGCATTGTCTCAATCTACTCAGAAAAGTCACATATAAAGAGTACTATGAGCCGTTGGGTGGAGAGTTTGCTGCTGGTCCTGAAGCTTTACAGCATCATACAGGTGAGCCCGCCTCCATTGCCGACTGCGGTAACTATTTCTAGCTTGCTAATGAAATGACGTTCAGACCATTGTTTGGAAGTCCTCAGAATGAACATTCAATGTACGGCTGATATTGGACTTTTCACTCTTTACATGGTCGAGGGAGACCCTCAAGCGTGGCCAGAACTCAATTCGAGACATGTGTGCAGAGATTTTGAGCAAATCAGAGAGTGGGCACTGGAAAATTCAGTGGGAAATATGGAGGTTCTCGCTTGATTAATCGCTGTTCTAAAGCTCTTTTATCAGATCAAAAGTAGCTGCCAATTCGTCTCATTTCTAATTCTAATATTCATTATAAACTATACGTCAGTAAGCTCCGACCATTTCTATCACCAACTTCATTTACCTGGGAAAGCCGTAGAAGCTCATGCTTAATGGAAGCAGGCAAAGCACTAACCAGTTGTTGCCCGGTGCTAAGTTCATAGCAGGCTCAAACGCTACAGTTTCAGACTACCCCAGGAGTTCCGGGCGCTTAATATGCAGCGTTTCGGATCAGCCTCGGTAATATTAAAGACCATTTCACCCTCTTTGTATAGCTATATTACATGCTATTATCCAAGTAGCAGTCTTATTTTAATAAAGATCTTAGCCGAAAATTGTCCATGGTGGTACATTTCCCCTTTCATTTCACCTAAATTCAACACCAATGTCTCGGATACAGTCCAACCCGAATACACGGGGTTCAAACAATTGCGAGTTTCATGTATGCGACGAGCTTCCGACTGACACTTGCTATGATTATTATTCATATCATCACATACCAGACGAAGTACTCATATATCTTCGCAGAGAGTACTATATCCACGGATACCCCCCTGACCTCTAGATCGCTAGGACGTCAATTTCGATATCTTTTCGAGGAAACATCATTATTGTTCTCGACTCAACACCTTTCATCCGCTCTCATCGAAATTTGTAGAGAACCCAAAGTTACCACATCTTCCACGTTCTCCAAAGATTTAATATGCCGTCATCAAAAACAGAGGATGTCTCGTACCGCATCTTATTCGACCGAGAGCAAGAGGAAGAGGACATTGAAGGGACGGCATCTCCAGCTACGAGAGTCGGCTCGATAGAGTCATTCGGGAAATCATTTCATATACATCAACAGCATCACACACCACCATACATTGAAACCAGACGATCGAGCACAGAAAATTTATTAACGTGGATTCGTTGGTTGCTTATTCTATCACTACAACTTCTCATCATGGTATTCTTGATACGTCCGGTGCCAGAAAAGAGCGACAATTGCGTACTGTCGGGCAAGGAAGGATTTGTCGAAACGGGTGATGATATCAACGGACTTTATAAAACCTGTACGGGCTGCCCAGGTGTTGTTCACTTACCCCTTGTTGTGCAAAAAGCTTACAATCAGTATCGCAGTATCTCATACATATACGTACCTCAAGCCGGAGGAGGATAAATACGTCCCAAATATGACATCGAACGATAACAGAATGGAAGTTCGAAAAAACTGGGATCTATTAATGCCATGTTCGTCTATCACTTCCTATCTATTACTTCTGCAGGCCTCACTTTGCTGACTGCGTCCGTTTCCAATAGTGGGTAGTGGAAGTATTCTGGTTCCGAATTACAAGGAACATCCTCTCCTTGGGGATCCCATAAGCGACGATCCCATCAGATCCGGACCTATCTTTGAAGCATCTTGGACACATGCGTTACACTGTGTAAGTTTATCACATTTTACATGTCTATACAAGAAGTTCATGGTCTGATATTGGTTCAGCTATACTATACAGTTGACAGTTACCACCAGCTTATCGTGAATGGACCAAGTGACACAGACAATCCCTATCATGCTGCTCACTGCTTCGAATATCTCCGAAACAACATTCTGTGCAATCTCGACATGACACTTGAAGGGTCCATGTCCACTCCAAGCGACAAGGAACGAGGGCAACCCCACGTGTGCAGGAATCGTGCCGAAGCCATTGAATGGATTGAAAAGAGAAGAACGGATGACTTGCAAGATATTGTTGGTCCTTAGTTGGCTGGTCCGATGAATGGAATACGATTCGATTTGATAGCGTTATTGTTAACCTGGTATATTTAAGCTTGACACGTAAGCCGTCAAGCCAACGGAGTTTTCGAATACATTACATCCGTCCTCACAGTATACTTTGTCCCTCCGTATACTGAATCTCCACCGTGCCACATGTTGTTTTGCTGGAACACCAACACCCGGCCCGTCTTAGACCAAACCCTAACCGCTTGATCGGGCAGCTCCCACGATGCCATAAAACTCGTCGCACCACCAAGTAATTTATCCTGATCAGCTCCTTTACCATCTTCTGACTTGATATCCTTGCCCTTCAGCTCGTTTTTCTGCCTCTTCGCAAATTCTTTTAAATCTTGTCCTTCTTCTCCCTCGCCGCTCAGGTACAGCTGGATGGTGTAGAATGAAATTTCGCTCCCATCCGGTGTTCGATAATTGCCGTCGCAATGAGGACGAAAGTATTCCCCTCCGATATACTTTAAAAATCGCAGCCGCTCGTTCAGTCGCGTAAGATTGAAGATATTCTTCCTCCCCGCCAAACCCGTGACGCCAAGCTTGTTCTGTAAAGTGACCATATCCCAACTTTCGAAAAACGGCTTGAGTCGCGCCAGAAGCCTGTCTGCGATGTCTGGAGAATCGAAGATGATGCGACCGCAGTTACGGTAGTCGGTGGCCATGGCTTGCTTGCCGTTGCCGATGTTGATCATTGCACGTTCCCATTTTCCATCTTCCGTCGACTGCTCAGCTAGACCTAAAAGTTCTTGGCACTCGTCTTCGGTCATGAAATTATCGATGACCGCTGCGAAGGACTTTTTGTATTCTGGAATCGGTGGAGTTGTAGCAGTAAAGTCGATGATGGTGCTTGTTACATTGTGCGGAGCTTGTGGCGAGAGGAATTCTGGCCGAATGTCGACAGACATTGCTGATATGCTTTCTGGGTATGTTCCTTCTGGTTCCTTTGTTGTATCTGGGACTTACTTGAAATTATTCGTGAGAAGATAATGAAAGAATTTGTAGATATTATCAGTATTTGAGGAGTCTGCCAGGACGTCTGCCTAAATGCTCAGACCATACGTGTAAAGTTAATCAGATACCAAACAAAGCCCGTTGACTCAGCCTCACAAGCTGTCGCAAAACAAAAAGCATCGCACTGAGGAAAATATGTTGTCCGAAACACCTCCCACACAGATCTCATGACATATATCCATGAGCTTCGTGGTTCTTTTGTATGATATCGACTTTTTGATACGCTAGGGAGCAACACCAAACGAAGGACGCGACACACACGACGGAAAACAGACATAAGCAATGCAAAGCGCGCACCAAGCATGGAATTTATTATGTAATTGCCAGTCCCGACCAATCAAAGGAAGGGTTCTTGATTAGTCATTCAAGATTCAATCTGAATCTGGCCAATCACATCCAAATTTCTCAGATCCTCCGAATTGTGTATATATTGCCTCATTCTGAAGAGCTTGTTGCCATTTATAGAGACTGCGCAAAAGCTAGTCAGTAAGTAATAACGATCACGATTGATTGATCGACTTTCTTCACCCAGATAACGAAGTTGATGAGCACGTCGCTTCAGATAAGTGGATCCCAAATTGCTTACCTAACTATCATTTGACCAATCGGATACAGAGAGTAGGCTGACTAAGAAGACATTTCCTTTTCCGAGCCAATCGGATCAGAGGCTTATACTTGCACTCGATGCTAACGAAAATATATATTTTCCCCAACGGACGACACAACACCTTCAACCTGGGCACAACATCACAAATATTCGTCGCGTCATGATAGAGCAAGTCTGGAAATTATCTTTAGAATAATCAACCAAAACCACTAAATTATCCAATTGACGCGTAGTTTAGTTACTATGCGCGTCTGAAATCCAATTCTCAAAAGCGCTGCCTGGGATTCAAGATGATACGGAAGCTCCATTGCATTGAAGATCCTTTGACGCGTACAATAGCAGCTAGTAGGTATCTGGGTACAAGTTATTGAAATTTTGGTCCACTACGTCCTGAGATCTTCAAGAGTTGGCTTAAGAACCAAAATAAAAAAAAAAAAAAGTTTCGCTGCTTTCAACAAAGTCGCGATGATAGTGCTTGTCAGCCAAGTCCAGCTGGACACAATCTACTTCCTATTACTTAGGATCCTTTTGAAGGGTATATGATGGTATGTATAGCAACTCTACTTATTGCATGAGACTGACAGGTGTCTTTTTGATAGACATGATCATTGTCTTTAGGGCTTCGTATGATGAACGTCTACTGACTCGACACCCATCATTTACACATAAAACACGCGCGAAATTAAACTTGTCACCAAGGATGAACTGAAAAATCAAATAAGTTGTAGATTGCCTGAAAATAATCCTGAAACATTACAAAAGACTAATCAATAAGTGGTAGAATGTGCCTATCATCCTTGAATCCAATCGAATTCGTTCCCCTTAAGACGAGATAAACATACTGCATCGGACTAAGGGCGGATTTAGAACGAACAAGTGATACTATAGCCCGACACATCGACCGGAATAGCGGCATTCGGATTTCCATCTAGATCAATATATGTGTGCTCCGGAGTGAAGTAGTCAATAACATTGTTGGCCGATTGAAAGATGGTGCACTCGAATCCCTGAGGAAAAGCGATGAGTTGGCTGGACGTGGCAAGAATCTTTCCATTCGATGCAAGAGAGCTGGTGCCGAAGAGGCTTTGGAAAGTCTCAACAGATCCGTCGATTGGAACTGTAGCGGCGGATTGAGCACCGGACTGGTCGTTGATGATTGTGAATGTGATCTTGTTGGGKTTTTGASGAGCCACGAAACTACTTGGCATAGCAGCCACCGAGGTGGCGAGGAGAGCGAGAGATGAGATGACGGAGAAGATCATTTTGAGTTTGAAGATAGTATCGAAGCTTGCTTTTTGATTTATATCGTAGACTGTCTGTGGTCGTTGTGTTCTGAGATGATGAGATCCATCGACATCTGGGGATGTCGAGGCTTTTTATAACTTTCCTTCCATCGTGGCAAGTTCAAAAATCCAACCCAGGCAATTTAAAACCTGTCCATCAGCTGACAGAGCATGTCTGAGTTCAATAATGCAGTGAAAGTCTCGATAGCCTCGTAGGAAACTCCGTCCGATGCACTAAGAGAGATCAACCATCCATGACGTCTTGCCGATTCGTCCGAATTGCACCTGCTGCCATCTTATTGAATTCCAAATATAGAAAAGAAATAGACTCAGCCCTTTCGGATCAGGTGAACATCGTATGAGAAATTTTGGGCCGCAACAAAGAGTATTAGTACATTGCCTCATAGACAGATTGTTTTAGAACAATCTATATCTGATCATCGTTCTATGCAGTCTTGGCGTGAGAGCAATGAATCGCACAAATTATACAATAGTCAGAATACGAGAATTTGTAACGTGATCAGCTCAAAGCCACGTTCGCTGCTTTTCGCCAAACAGATCTAAGACAACTGGGTATATCCTCAATGAATATGGAATATGCGGGACGTAAACTCCGGATACGCTCAGCCCCCGATGGGACTTAGATGAACCAAGACAATTTTCGATTTAAGTTTGGAAAGTCAAAGCTACCGGAACTTGACCTCTTATCAGGGTCCAAAATTTCAGGCGGACTGTGCTGAAATGCATGAGATCGGAGTCTAATGATTTTAAAAACGTGGATCCCATGACACCTGATTCTCCGGGGTAAATTCACCCAATCGGCGTTTACATAAGGGCAATTTATTCAGCTTCAGCCCTATCATCTTGATCTATACATCATAGATACTTTCCCCCACTTTACGGTCAATTGCGTACTGAAATTTATCCGTAATTCTTGCTGTGTAGGAAGCAATATGGAAATCTTTCTCGTTTACGAGTACGTATTTTGAATCTCGTATTCAGCAAGCTGGAATGTGGCACTGCCTCCAAAGTAGGGGGCGTAAGCCTCGTTTTTTTGCACCGCTGTTTGTGCCTTCTATTCTTTTACCATACTCGGGCCTAGGGTGACGTGTCCCTTTTTAAAACTTCTCGGGACTTGATTAATCTGCTGTTGATGCCCATTAATATACTTGTGAAAGCGTGGAAATTTTTACGTAAATGGTAGTTAGTTATGCTAAACAAAATGTTTAATTCCAAACGAGCGAGTGTTTTAATCAAAGTGCAGTAGGAAGACGTGATCTCATTAAAAGATCTATATTTAGATGAGTTCAACGGAGCTACAGGAGGAATTCACCCTTGGTCTTGGCTAGTTGTTCGTCATAGTAAGGCTGGAATGCCAACCATCCTTTCTCTGGTCCTCCAACCTGTTGTGCTGCATATTCTGCCTCTTTTTCATCGATGATTATCTTCTTGTAACCGGCTGCTGACGCGGCATCGGCCAGAAGCTGAGCATGGCAAGTCTTATCAAGACTGATAAACCAAAATGCCGCTTCGTCAACACTTCCACCGACAGTAAGCAGACCATGGTTCTGAAGAATAGCGGCCTTTCCATTTCCCAAGGCCTTGACGATACGCTTGCCTTCCTCGCTATCCAAAACAACACCCTTGAAGTCTCTGTAAACACCATGGCTCTTATAGAAACGTAGAGCGTCTTGTGTGATCATGTCCAGCTCCCTACCAAAGCAAGAAAATGCCTTGCCGGCGACACTGTGGGCATGACAGGCGGCATGCACATCGGGACGGGCTTTGTGAATTTCGGAATGAATAGCAAATGCTGGGGCGTTGATAGGCTCATCTCCCTCGACTACCAGTCCGTCCTCGTCCACTAAGATTAGATCGGACACTTTGATTAGCGAAAAATGGGCTGAGAGGGGGTTGATCCCTAATGAAGTCAGTAAATCCCTTCAGAGTCACTAGCGTTATAACTACAGAAACTTGTACAAGTAAATGGAGAAAACCTACAGAAATGATCAGTGAGAATAGGGTCGCGAACTGAGATATGCCCGGCAACACCCTCATCAAATCCACGGTCTGCGAAGACACGGAACGCAGCAGCCAAATGCTGCTTGCGGTACAGTCGTTCGTCCTCCAGGTTTTCAAATTTTGGGTAACTTCTGATCTTCAAGTTTCGGCCATCCTTTGTTTTTCCGAGTACCTGTAATTGAGCCGGCTTGTTGGTTCTGTTGCTGGCGTCGACTGACTTTGTCGGCGCCGGAACGGGCACAATGTCTGGGGTTAAAGACGGAGCCATGGTTTGTTCAAAGCGGATGTAGTTAGCTCAGTATTTTATCAAGAAGCTTATCATGAAGATTGCTACCTAGGATGTGAAAATTTATTTCTTCGACAATGAGTCCGTCCTGGTAGGTGAATATTGAAGAGGCATCTTGCCCCTCAACTCGGATTTATGTCCGAAACTAAAAGTACTTGCCGCCTATTGGGTGGTGATGTGAGATAGACTAATTTTCCCCATGAATCAAGTCTCGGCATCAACAGAAAAATGCGGAGTACAAATAGCAGCACAGGGATTGTGGCTGATTCGAGAACCCGACTAGAGTTTCCGATATGTTCGCCTTATGTCAATTGGCATGTGTCTTTCCAATCTCATATATCAGTTTACGAATCATTGGGGTATATGTTGGACATGAAATTTGAATCGCCTGATTCAAATTCATTGGTTGTTTCCTGGGAAGTCCAGAATTGTGTATATTGGGCCATGTATACTAGAGCTATTGCATCTTGAAGCAGCATTTGCGATCGATTTTTGGCCCACAGGTTGATGCCATTTTAGAAATATTCACAGAGGCCACTGGCCTCGCCTAATTCGTATCTAGGTGGCAAATAATCCTTACGAAGATGCATAAGAGCTTGATTCTTTGATATTATATATGGCATTGATGTTCCAATTTCAACCATGCTGTACAATGTTATTTCGTGCGAGTTGCTGTCTCAAAAGATTGCAAATGCATTAGGGGGACTTGCAACGCCGCCGATTACCTACATTCAGAGCGATTAGCATTAAAATTCACGGAGGACAATGAAGTCAATCTCACCTTCAGAGGCATACTGGACAGGAAGAAGGTGTATCTTCCAGTAACTTTGCAGTGCTTTGAGAGTGCCTCCAAGTCGAACAATTCGCCAATGGGGCAACCCCAACCAGCCAGTACCCATTCATGTAAATTATAGTTAGGGTCTGCATGTGCACCACGGATTGGCGCTCTTTCAAAGCTTGGTGCGTCTCCTGCTACCGCACCAAACTGATGCTGCCACAACCAGCGGAGGGTCTTCTCTGAGGCATCGACTCCGATGAAGTCAGGAGAGGATCGATGTGCTAGATCCTTCCTCTGACTGTCGTTCAGCTTGTTGTAAGCGGCGGTAAATCCACTGCGAATGAACAAGATATCGCCCTGTTGAAATTGTATCGAAAAATAGTCCACTATAGATTGAAGCGTTTCAACACTGATCGATGTCGAGGAGAGGGCCTCAATGCTAATGCTCTTGGATGCTGCCCACTCCACGTAATCAAGTAGAACACCGCGGCCTGTTATCCCACCGGCTTCGGCAACGGCTAGAAAGTGAATCATTGATCAGTAACAAGCTTCTGGTTTGACTACGTCGAGCGGGGGATTACTGCAAAAAAAGAGCATACCATGTAGTCCAATGACATCGGAAGATTCAATCTGTTCTTGTGTTCTATTATTGTAGAATCGCTTGAATTTTTGATGGGCTGGGTTCAGAAAAGCCCTGGCATCAGCTGGCTAATCCCATTCTTTTAGATAGGCAAATGGCTTGCGTTAATCATACCGTAATGCCGGAAACCATCCCATTGAGTCGAGCCCTGTGTATTGAAGTGCAAGATGTCATCGTTGATACAGTTCGGAGCCCTATGAACAATTTCTTGTTGAAATGGATTCCTTCCAAAGCTCGGATACGATGGCATGCTCAAAGGCCAGTCTAGAGAGATCCGTACACCTGTCTTGATCTCCTGCGCTGCCTTGACAATCACGCCCGGCGTTATCAAATTCAACGTTCCCAGCTCATCATCTTTTCCAAAGCGACCCCAAGCATTTCCAGGCGGGCCTTGTGGGTCCAATGGAAGTTGCTCAAATTCAATTATGCCTGCAGAACTCATAATAGAGGAACAGACAGAGCACCGTATGAGTTTTCTTGAAGTGACAGCTAATTTGGTATACCGAAGTAAAGAAAATCGGGAAACTTCTAAATTCGCTTCAAATTATCTCGGGGTAATGCGGATAAAGCTTGCTTGCTTGTCGTTCTGGACACTTTTCCGAGCCTTTTGCCGCTTCCGTATTTTCCGCATATGAGATATCCGATGGCTTCGCTCAATACGATTTATCAATTCTTCTATATAGAATACCAGTCCACGTGGAAGTAGGCTATATACATTTTCCGCATCCCAACTATGGCACCGGCGCAATGCCGGTAAGAAAACGTGATCCAAGCCTGTCAAGCAATTGAAATGAAAGCGTACACAAACTGCGTACCATTAAGCAAATTGTTTGACATGCTATGGCAATTTGAAGCCACCTGGCACAAGTTTCTGGAAAACACCTGTGGGATCATAGCGCGAACTAACTTCCTTCAAAGACTCTATCGATGACTGACCATAGCTGGAGAAGACATCCTGAATGCCACCTGCGTAGTTCCACATTCTATTCGGTAAAAAAGTTAGCAATACTCGTACGTTATGCTGTCAAACCTTTAAGGTGGGGACTGTAAAAATACTGACATGTATCGGTGTAGAAGTCCTCGAGACTTGGAACCTTCCTGAAGAGAAGTGAAAAGGGAATTAAAAGAGTTGACGATTGTCTCGTTGTATGTATTCAAGGATATGCCAAAGTAGAGGACTGTTACAACGGGTGGTGTTTGTTAGTAGTGGCTCTCTCTTTGCGGTCCTTGAAAGTTAGGTATATAATTTGGGTAGGCTCACTGCTGAGGACATCTTTTGTGCCTGCAAGGCCGAGGGAATTGGAACCTTTTTCTACACCAGCATTCATCATTCTTGGGGTGAGGGGCATATTGCAATGGAGTAGGGTCAATCCATCTACGTTTCCGAATGACCGTCCCCATTCTAGGAACGAGTACCACGCAATACCGTATTCTTCTCGGTCTGCATATATGGTGTACGTAAGCTGTTCCTGGCTAGATTTAGCGTTAGTATAGACGAGATACTCATGGAGGAACCGATGATTGAATCTGCAAGTCGAATACTTACTACTGACCATCGCCTAGACCAGCGTCGAATTCTAGAGCCAGAGATGAATAGTTGGCCTGACGAATTGTATCGGAAGATGCCGTCAGGTCATACCATCCCTTCATGATAGGTGGCAGAACACTGCTATTATGGTCATTGTAGTACAAAGGGGTCAGAGTAATTACCTCATCAGTGGTACCAATATACATAACAGCAGGAAGAGCATGTGTCTTTACATCGAGAACAGCCTGCCTGACGCTGTAATCGTACGTTACGTCTAGCCATTGTTCGGTCTGGTTTTCAAGAGTCTGAATTTCGCCGCCTACCACGAGCCCACCTTCATAAAGAAGTAGGTCATAACGTGTGACAACGGCAAAGTTGTTACCACCACCCTTGAGCGAACGGAATAGATCGGGAGCGTTTGCTTGAGAAACGTCGACGAGAGTTCCATTGGCAAGGACAACTTCGTATGTTTTGACATTGTCCACCGCAAATCCATTCTCGTTACTCAGGAATGAGAAGCCTGCACCAAGAGCAAGACCGGTACCAACAGGGTAAAATCGACCGCACATAGGTACGACGTCAAATTTGTCGCAATAGGTATAGACATCGCCCCATACCGCACCCGGCTGGACGGAAACATACGGAGTATCAACATTGGTGTGTACGCTGATATTCTTCATATTTGAGAAGGAGATAAGAATGCCGTCGTTAATGTTTGCGGCTCCAGCAACAGCAGAGTGGCCACCGCCGCGAATAGCAAACTGACAGTCGTTGGCTACAAACAATTTGACTGCATCGGCAACATCTTGCGAGACTGTGGGTTGAAATATACAGCTAGGTGATAGCCATTCGGTGGTAGCTAGATGAGACAACTAGAAGTCAGTGTGCTGTTTTAATGGCGCTTTCCCAAAGTTGGAATACAAATGCTTCGGGGAGCGACATACACCAGAACATCTGATCATTGGTGGTGTAAGCGGAAGTTCCGTTTGCTGCGACTTTGTCTGGGAAGGCTTGAGTCAAAAGATTGCACTCCGTCGTACCCTGTTAATAATCTAACTCCAATCGGCTGGGATTGGGGTCACTTACACATTGTGCTCCTCTAACAATGGTGGTGTCAGTGTATGCATTTGCAAGACCAGGCAGGCACGAAAAAGATAGGGTGGCCACAGAAAGTGACCGAAACGAAAGTGCCATTGTACAAGAAGTGACGTTCCCAGAAACAATCAATTCCAATGCGATTCTCTGCGGGCGTGACGTGTCTATTCTCTTATTCTCTCGGCCATGATGGGCAGCTCACTGATGACACTATATAGTCGAACCAGCAACCAGGGACCTTAAGCAGGTACAATTTTCCACTCTGCAAAACAAAACATTCTAGAACCATAGCATGATCAATACAATCACTATGCTAGGGTCCATAAATTATGGCTACTCATGACCCCTGTCAACAACGTGCTCCCCGGTCCGAGACGCCGAGTTGCGGGGCAGCTGAAAATAATAATATCAACGATCATCCATTCAAGATGGAAAGTTTCTATTACAGCTTGGGGAACATAAAAAGCAAGTAATACTTAAGTCTGGATCAGCCCAAAGAGGGGACTCATTTCGCCGAACCGAACTACATACGCACTTACGAAGGAATTTCCGGTCAGCAGAGACAATCCAGCACCTAGGCTCGGAGAAGACTCCGCGCTCACGGCGATCATCTAGGTAGAATATTTTATAGTTTGTCAAAACGAGATCTTAGATACTGTTTGTTGTAAAATATCTATTACTTATTTGAAATCATTATGCATTCATTACCTTAGCAGTCTACTCAATATAAATGTAGAGAATGAAGTCTAGGAGCAAGGATTAAATAGATAGCTAGGTATAGCCTTGAAAATATACACTAACTTCCCAACACCTACGCAGTTTAGTCTAACTCTTCAGCCTATATTTTACTTATCTTATGTTTCATATATTACCCGATCTCTTCTTGTTCCGACAAGGTGATTTGAGCTTTTAATTTTCTGATTGCCATATACAAGAAGTGTCTTTGCCAACGGGCTCGGATTTCCGTGTCCGTCAGGTATAATCTATCAATAACCCGAGTTTCGACCTAGAAACATGAAAGTCCTTTTGGGCATAAATGTCGAAACTCTCATGCCGCGGCGAGAGCGCAGGTCCTCTGGCCATGATGCCTCCTCATATTCTTGGTTCTCTCAAGACCGTGTACTTCATGATCACTCGCGCTCTCGCTTCTTTCAGTCCAGCTATCTGCAACACCTGAGGCTGGTGGTAAAGTTTCTACATTCGATGGGAGTTGGGCGAGCCGAAACAAAGTTTTTTTGGCTAAATGCCAATCGTGCTGCGGAGGATGACATTGGCTATTGGAAGGATGCGAACGCGACTAAACCGAGACCCGAGCCACACGGATACGGTAAGTCTAGTCTTTAATTTTGGAGTCTGAGTTTGATTGGCTAAGCAATTATCTGGAAGTATATTTTGGTGTAATGCTGGACTGGGATTGGCCAGTGTGCCTAATTTCTGGAAAGTCTTTCATGCAGGAGAATGCACGGTTCACCGAACAGAGATAGCTGAGTTAGTAGAGAAAAAGTACATCACTCTC
Source organism: Talaromyces amestolkiae (assembly GCF_001896365.1). Lineage (NCBI taxonomy): Eukaryota > Fungi > Ascomycota > Eurotiomycetes > Eurotiales > Trichocomaceae > Talaromyces > Talaromyces amestolkiae. The sequence goes on from NW_024468061.1 coordinate 152,512, forward strand.
GCGAACAGCATCAAGATTGAGAGTGATGGCCTCATCTCTTACACCGCTAGACCGCCCAGCTATACAGTTTTGAGGATTCGCTTTGAGACAAAGCCGAGTTGCCCCCACAGACTGAGGTTATACAGCCGTCTGATCCCTCCAAATTTGACCGCCCAAGGAGAACGTTCAACTTTCTTTCTTGGTTAGATACGCTCTGTTTATACGCCACTGATAGCTAATGTGCAGGCGTCATGGGGAATAGCATACATGCTGGGCATGATTGATGTGCCAGATAAAGAGGACATGGAAGCCGACATTGCCACCTGGACTGCATGGACCAGAAAGCGATACTTGGAACAAGGGCGCAAACACGTCTGTTCTATTTATGACTATCTCGCTATGCATATATATTCAAAAAGAAAGAAGTGATTTTACTGGCTGATTTTTTTACTGGCTGATATACAGTAAATTGATACGCTTCGCCTAAATTTCGGTCATAACACGCGCTGCGAGGGCAACTCTGTATTAAAGATGTTTGTACCACGTCGCCCTTCGAATTATGATGGTTTGACAAAAGAGGTTTTGCAGGCGCAAAGAAAAAAGGATGCCCTGGAAGATAGTGATGACGACGAAGAAAGTATGATTTCTTCATATTGATCATTTGAGGAAACTACCTAGGCGCAGCTAAAATAGGTACACATTACAAAGCTTCTGAATTACCTGTCAAGTCTTGAATTCGAGGTATCAATGATAAACCTACAGATGATCTTGACTCCCATCTGATCTTGATCATTAGCTTCATCTTGATTCATCTGATAGAAGAAAATAATCGGTTCAGAATCTAATTAACCTGTCAAAAGAAGAGCGCGGGAGTTGTGGGTTCTAATTTCATGATCTAAACTATATGCTCGACAATCTATTTTCCTAACTCCACAATACATTGACTTACAACATTCAAAATCTTGAAACTTATCATTTCCCAATAGAATCGATAAGATGAATGACAGTGAGCTATCAAGTTGAGATCATAGCTCAAGAAACGAGGTCGGTATCCTGAGCAGCTGAAGGCGCTGCCTCGTCTGTTTCTTCGAGAAGATGATATCCGTTCACCGATGCGACAACGTCCTGCGAAAAATCCGAGTCAAAATAATATCGCGCTTTAGATGAATCGATACTTACATATATGCTATCTGGCTCTAATAGCCGCGATGACCAATTCGATAGGATTATAGCCAGCATAAAAGGAACCAAGTAATCAAATCTTTCGGTAATTTCAACAAGAACCACAATCAACGTAACTGGAAGTCGGGTAACACCACATACAAAAGAACCAGCGCCAATCAATGCATAAGTACCTGGACTGATACATGATGAGCCCTGGATACCTATTTCATTTGCGCATTCGGCGACGAGCATTGGGAGTCCCCTCAGGGAAAACGTATCTACAAATAGTTGAAATACGTGCCCAACAATCTTGCCAAAAAGAGCCCCGAGAACCATTGTGGGAACGTATATTCCAGCTGGAACTTTCAGTCCGAATGTAAGGACAGTGAAAACCCCTTTGATGATAAAAGCAGCCGCCAACGACCGTATGTGTGCTGGGATACCGTCTAACGATGGACAATTGTCATGAAGGTGTTGGTCTGTGTGAAATTTTTGACACGGTGTCGTCAATATTGCCAGTGCTTCTGCAGCGCTCAGCTTAGTGAATCGATTGGTATCAGTAATAAGACCGGTGAGGACAGCTAGTAAAGCAGTTTCAAACATCGGATGGCGGGACAAAATGGGGATCTTTCGAGCGGCTAATAATCGAAAACGCGCGGATTTGACAAACAGAGAGCCTAAGATGCCCCCGCTTAAACCAATACATGCGTAAATCGGGATCTCGAGAGTCTTCCACGTGACCATACTATGAACGTGAAACATGACGATTGCCTTCAGACCATAGGGGTCCAGATACTTGAGGAATGTTGCTGCAGTCTAGCTCTCATGTGTTAGTTATGTGTGTTTTCCGTAGCGAAGGAACTTCTCCTGGATGCTTACTATGCAACAAAAAAGGGTTGAAGTAAACCTTCCCGATGAGGGCTCGAGGAGTCTTGTTGTTTGTTAATACTTGGGTATCATGATGGAAGTCAAATGAACGTACGGCAGCTCTTCAAGTACAAATATTAGCCCCGAAATTGGTGCACCAAAGGCAACACAGAAGCCTGCTGCAGCCCCTGCGTTGTACAACAGCTCAGACTGCGCGCCACACAATTCGAACACATCGCCAATAGTACTGCTGATACCCGCTGCAATATGTATATATGGGCCCTCCTTGCCGAGACAAAGACCAGAGGAAGCACTCAGTATAATACCAACGATTTTGCTTAAAGTTGTATAGAGATCAAAGTAGCCTGGTAGTTGAATTCCTTTCGAACGCAATTTTAGTTCAGCCACACCACTTCCTGAGACAGGATAAAGTATTGTGGATTTTGTTTTGATCTTATAAAAATTATCCATTAGCTGTTTCGGTTGACAAGAAAGTGCTGCAAGCATTAAATCATACGTACACCATTGATCTGCGAATGCCTTGACAGAGTGATCATGGCTGAGGTGGTTGCAAATACAGCTCCAAGCAAAGTCCAGGAAACCCAGCCAAATAACATGCGGCTGCGACGGTCAGATATATGGAAAGCGTCAGACCATTGTATCCATGACATGCAATCCGAGTCTATTCAAGTAAATTAAATCTTCAGAAATGCAAGATTGTTATTTTCAGTCTACTTACTATAAGAGCAGCATCTTTGACGGTTCCACATAAGATTCGCTGTATGACATGTGAGCATCACTTCTAACATTGGTATTTGTATAAAAAGGCGGACTTTGAAGCATAGATAGAATACATACTTTTACAGTATCCATCTTTAAGATCAAAAAGAAAAGGATCAACAACTGCAACAACGTATCCCATCAGACCGATGAGCAGACCCGTAAGAAGAAGCAAAGGCCATATTTCAAATCCTGCAACGACTTCTGTATTTATCGTTAATTACTATAGATTCAAGAATTCACAGTGTTGAATATGCATACTAGGTGACAGATCATAGGTGCTGCCATGTTCCAGGGTTCCATCAATCAGAAAATCACCATCTCGTGACGTCCTGTCGAGATAACTTTCATTACCAAGGGTACCGTAGCTTCTGCAATCGGTTGATCTGGTTCCTTGAGAACGACTCAAGGAGGACACTGTTTCAGGATGTGGAGATTGCATCGCATCAGTCATGGAGGCACGAAGGCTCCAACCCCGATATGTTTTGACTTCTCCACGTCATGATAAAACTTCTTTTATGTCTTCTGGACATCTGCAACTACTCTTTTACAAAATTTGGCTCATATTCGGCACGAAGAATGGCGATCTTCCAACCGTAGTCGGAGTCTCGGACCTGCAGTTGTTATATCCGGCGTTCCACACTGGCCGACGGCCCTTGTTTTTGTTATCAAGCTGATTGGCAGCAGCTTTCTTTGTTGCAGGGAATATTGATCAATGACTCATATGAGTAGCGTCGATCTCATTGGGGCCCGTGGCAGGGATCGGCCGACGAGTCCCGTAGGTGCATGACACCGGGGGTATCAGAGCCTGTCACATATGATAGTTAGCTTGGCCAAGGCCGCTAATGCATGGTAAGCTGTTTGCATTGAACCCTTGCTAGCCTTATGTCTGTAAATCGTACGTAGCACAAGTTATGTAGTCAACCATCATATGCTAACACATTGTTTAGTAATGTTTTCCTTTTTAGGCAGTACGCACAAATTTGCATTGTTTGCAGATAAGGCAAACAACATTTCAATCCTTGCCTTATCAACTCGAAAGGCCGTGAAGCTCAATGAAATTTTATTCTCCAAATTAGTTGTTCACTCTAATGATTGTTGATCGTTCCAAACAAATCAAGATGGCATCGGGGAGCTCTGAGATTTTCAACCATGCGGACAGCGTTCCAGCTGTGCAAGCTTCGACTCACGGCGAAAAAAGCGAGCAACTGGCCGCTGCATTGGAGGAAAAAGAGCCGTCACCAAGAAGTGTTCATGGTATTCGCGTATGATTCAGAAGCCCATCTAGTGCGAGCTACTCAAGAGCTAATCCAGCGTTCAGTGGGGATTGGCTGTTTCTGCCATTCTATCATCGACGTTTCTATTTGCCCTAGACAACACAGTAGTACGTTGAAACAACGATCGATTTCGATTGTCCTAGATCTTGTTCGTCCAGATACTGAATCGATTCCTGAATAGGTTGCCGACGTCCAACCTGCGATCTTGAATACATTTGGCAAAATCGAGGATCTTCCCTGGCTTGGTGTAGCCTTCGCGCTTGGTGGTATCGCAATTTTACCCTGGTAACTCGATGCTCCCACTTGCGGATCACTTGCCGATGACGATCCATCCAGGACTGACAAGTCATAGGGGCAAAGCGTATACCGTATTCAATATCAAGTGGTTATATATCACGACTATAGTTTTGTTTGAAGCAGGCAGCGCGCTATGCGGAGGCGCGCCGAATATGAATGCTTTGATTGTTGGAAGAGCGATTGCGTAAGTAGTATATGACAACTATGGTCACTGCTCATCAAGTCATAATGCTTATCAAATTTTTAGGGGCCTTGGGGGATCTGGTATGTATTCCGGGTGCTTGACATACTTGTCTGTCACAACTAGTACTCGTGAACGACCGTTATATATGGCCCTCGTTCTTCTTGCCTGGGGCCTGGGTACAGTTCTTGGACCTGTTATTGGTGGTGCCTTCGCTGACAGCAGTGCAACATGGCGATGGGTAGGTGATATCCTGTCTTCTTCAAGATTCGAATCAAGGTCTAACATAACATGAAGTCTTTTTACATAAATCTAGTCATCGGCGCCGTTTTCTCACCCATCTATTTTTTGATGTTACCACAAATCGACTTTGGGGGAAATTTGTCACTCGCCCAAAAGCTAGCCAAGATGGATTGGGTTGGCATGGTGGTTTTCTTTGCCGGCGCTACATGTTTGACTATGGCCATTAGCTTTGGCGGCACTACCTATGCCTGGGACTCGGGCTCTGAAATTGCCTTCTGGGTGGTTTCTGGAGTGTTGTTAATTGTGATGATATTGATAACGGTACGACCCATCTTAGTGTCGAAGACAGATCGCCTATACCCTGGTCACTTTGTTCGCAAACCCGAACTTGTCAACCTGCAATTGCAACTCTTCCTCGTTACAGGCGTGATGATGGGGACTGCATATTACATACCATTATACTTTCAATTTGCTCGCGAAGATTCAGCGCTGAGAGCCGCCGTTCGTCTCCTGCCATTTATCGCAATGGCAGTCAGCTTTTGTGTCATTAGTGGAGCACTAATGCCAAAATTTGGCTACTATATGCCTTGGTACACATGGGGCAGTGCCCTGGTGGTGATTGGATCTGCACTCATGTATACAGTGGATGCAAACACGTCGCCGTCGCATGTGTATGGATACACCGTTCTTCTCGGCATTGGGGCTGGATCTTATCTACAGGCAGGTTATGCCATTGTTCAGATGTTGGTTCCACAAGAGGAAGTCGGCAATGCCGTTGGATTCATGAGCGTTTCTCAGGATCTGGGCATCGTCTTTATCCTCGCTTTAGCCGGCACAGTATACCAAAATCTAGCGTTGAAAAGACTCACGCCTCTTCTTGCCGGTCGCCCCGCTTCAGACGTGATGCAGGTGATTGCTGGTACCAGTAATTCTGTCTTCAAGTCGCTCGATCCAGACCTCCAAAGAAAAGTTGTAGGCGAAATCACCCGATCTCTGAGTGCGGTTTGGGCAGTTTTGATAGGCGTGGGAGCCTTGTGTTTTATTCTCTCCCTTTTCTTGAAAGTGAGTCTGATCCCTCCTTGTGTTTACTCGTGTAATAACATAGGCTGACTTTTCATACCTTACAGAGACAAAGAGCCTGGCCTTAGACTGCCTAGAGTCAAGGTTGTTGCAAACAGTGCGACTTCCCGTCTTCACAAATTCAAAATTGTTCCGTCATCCCACACTCCATGTAGGTTTAAACATGCTTCATCGTTTTACAGCATCGATCCAGAGAACGCGCTAAGAAAACTTATAAGGCATCCTTTGCTATTCTGTCGAAGCTGTTGGTATCATTTCTACCTGAACATTTTTAATTATTATGTCGGTCATAAAACAGTTTTTGGTCACAGAGATTGCTATATTTGTATTATTATCTTAGCCAGCATAATAATTCAGTATACATCAATAATGAAACTGCCAGCTCCCTAGTATCTCTCAGCTTGCGGACAACTCGGCTGCTTGTATGCTTTAGTGCTCTGCAATCATTTCGTTACTTGAGGTATATGGACCCATAACAACGACTAAATTTGCATCTATTTTAAGTCAGATATGTATGTTGGCCGCTGTCTAGATCTATAATGCATGGTTTGGATAGTATCATTCAATTCGGGGTATCAAACCGGATAAAAATATTACGATCGATATGTAAAATGTGTATTTGTATAAGCAAGCTATATAGAACGCGCATACTTGCTATTGTTTCCAGCAAACACTGGACGAGACATTTAAAACTTATACTGTCTTGTTGGATAAGCCTCAAAGCGGTTGTAGTAGGATTGCGATGGCCCGTAGTGAAAAACGAGTGAGTTTAAGACCAGGTTTCCTCTTTCGCATCTGACCATTTAGTCCATATCGCAGCTTGGGATGACCTCAGAGATGCGCGACTCGACCGTAATAGAGAAGGGATTCTGAGTAATGACAAAACGGCCGTTGCCGACAAACGTCTTGTTCTCGAGGTGCTTGTACTTGGGATTTCCAGTCCGGAAAGTGTGGACGGTCGCTGATATTGATGTCATTAGTCTTCGGTGCTTGTACCGTGGCAGATCCACGTAATCACTATGAGAGGTTGTACTCACAAGAAATACCAAAAGGAAATGTCTTTGCATTGGGGTCCTTTTCGAACATGTCCAGAATGGGCTGGCTAGCTCTTGCGACGCCAGTATAACCACAGTCAAGAACCTGCGCGTTCGCTATTAGATCTCACCTAATTTCACAGAATGGTATTGATTGTGACCGAGACTTACGACGCCATCATCGGTTCTAACATGATCATATTAGTCTGTAACACTCCAACATATGACAAGATATAATCAACGCTCACCTGGCTAATAGTTTCAGCTCAGGGCGAGCGTGCCCTCCATCAGGATCGAATACAAGCCAATCAGATCCATATTCGACATTGGCCTCGACTGGGTGGTCGTATCCCTCGGCGGTTGTTAGGGTGCCGGAACCGGTCTCCTACTTCAGGTCAGCAAAAACCATGGAGTAGTATATTTGGATATGGGAAAGGTACCCAGTGAATCAGATTGCTCCCGCTCAGAATTGTACCTGAGTAAAGGTTGAATTAATCATGGTTCCCCCCTTCCTCTCGCTATCGATTAAAATGTTCACTCACCGACAGGTCTTCCGGTAGTCACTTTAACCTATTGCATATTAATCATCCCATCTCCTGATTAAATCTCATAACCTGCGGGCTTACCTTGAGAATATAGGCAGGTTTCAATCTCGGGTAACCTGAGAGATTCTTGATCTCCGGCTCCGTTGACAACGGCGAGAGGTTGGTGAAAACTGGTGCAGCCATTTTTGTGAAAGTAATTAGATGTCGGTAAGAATATGATTTCTTGGTTGTTTTTCTTGTTCGTGAGTAGGAAAAATGCGAATTGAGACCTTTTGAAGAGAAGAAACATATCTCGTTTTATAGACGAGCAATCGAAGCTTTCGTCTGCTAATACTGCTTCTACGCCGCCATACATCTTGTCTCTAAACCAAACAATCTTGCGATATTGGAATGGATGAAGCCAGAGTATACTGACGCGGACATCTGGGGCTATGGACTAGGGGTCGGGCTAAACGGCCGACGGGGAAGAATATCGTCGGAGATATCGCTTCTGTAAACACGGAGCACTTTGCCGATTAATAACTCTGTAAGTTTCTTTTTTCAACAATAAATAAAAGAAGTAAAAAACCGGAGCTGGGTCTTTTTTTATTTGTGATGTGGTTTGTGAGGATTTCTCGTTTTACTCAGTAGTGTCGACATTCCGTTATTCTTTCTTTTTCTCCAATAGTACTATCGTTACTGGTGACAAGTTTCAAAATGATTTTTAGCCTATTCGTCTTCCTACTTAATTTTCTCCTATATTCGGGCACTTTTAGTGCGCCTTTGGATACATCCAATTGTGCTGTGGATAAAGAGTCATGCTCTTGTCCTTCGGACACGTCATTTTATGAGTGCACCACCACAGCTGTGATTGGGGCTGCATTGGAAGATGTCCAGGCTCTCACGGGTGACTGTAAGTCGAGGTTGTAATACTTTTATGAATTTCAAGTTTCGCCAACACATAATCAAATTTAGTTTTTCATACGGAATGGATGGGCGTTGCGCCAATAAGTACCAACGGCGATAATAATGTGCTTGGTTCTACACGCACATTGAACGTCCCAACACAAAAAGGAACATATGAGTTCACCGAGGAGGTTCACTTTCCTTTTTATCCGTTTAACATATGATACCTCTCTAATATATTGGGATAGCTACTCAAACTCGATCATAAAGGCGATGGCTCTTACACGTTAATGTTTAAGCAACAGAACGGTCAGTCAAATCCTTGGGCAAACTTTACAAGCTAGTATCGGCCATCTCATTCTTACTGCGTCTATAGTTCCTGTTCGGTACGACAGAGAACATGGGCCGGGGTCTTTCTCTGGTTTCTGGGTCACTCGCAGTACGCATTATGACGGCCCTTTCCGAACGAGGATAAATTGGAATGTGTACGCTTGTTTGACTGGAACTGTGGGTATGTGTATCGAATCAATTCTAAAGGTATTTCTCCAAGCAAAAACCTAAGCTAATATTGTACAGGATTTCCGGAGTTCCATAGGTTGGCACTCAATAACGCAACGGCAACGCTTCAAATGATGGGAAAAATCAAAGGCGTCAGCGAGCCCCCACATTCGGATTGTCAACCGTCGGGAAGTTTTATGCAGACGTCTGTTGCCGAGCAATTTCTCGACAAGACAACCGAGGTACTACATGGACTGCGTATTCAGATCGATTTGTAGGGCCTGGCGTAGGTGTACAGGGCCAGAACTGAGTATAAAGTCAACGGCTGGCCATAAGTCGCAGAATAGAGAGACTTGGGTCAGTGGACATTAGTTTGAATCCATTGATTTATTTATCAATGTCACTGACCTTTTTTTTCCGTCACCTTTATGACTTTCCGCTTGTATCCTTACTTTCTTGATTGTAATTGCATGAACAGAATTCTCTTTCTCGCAAGTGGACTGCAAAATACTTTCTCTAGTAAGCCCTTAAAAGAACAGACTTCACAATTTGGGTGTTTCAAGTAAAATTCCTCTTGTTGATATGATGCAACCTACGGTCATCCATTTCTAATTCGGATCTACTTAAAGTTCATGCTTTTCTCCTCAGATGACATTACCATTTCCGATTGAGTACCCAATAACTGCCCACATTATTTTGATGAATATCATTATGAAGTGATGTTAAATTATCTGCTTTATCCAATTTGAGTAAAGGTTACCCCATTTATTTCGGCTTCCCTTTCAACATTGATCGCACGAATACGTTCATTAGAAGCGATTTATCAGCACCACTATAACAATACTCCCGAATTATAACACACTATATCTTGTCCCGATCGAGAATTTCAGTATTCATTATGTTGGCTTAGGCATGTGTATCGATTTTTCTTTTTTCCCGAAGAACAACATTCTATTTCGTTGATGTGGCAGGGGGTCCCATAAAACCTTCAATTGAGCAGAAATATTTCTTGGCAGTTGCAGATATTGCAATTGAAACCGGATAAGTTGGTGTTAGTGTCGTAAACTAAACCTTTAACGATAATAACAAAATATGCACAAGGGCCTGGCTGCGAGAAGTGTCTGATCTACTTTCGGCACAACAGCCAATGTCGGACGACTCTCAGCGCTATCACCATGGATTCGATATTTTGTCGGACCACTTTCCCACCGAACCTTACACTAAACATAATCTTAACTATATCGTCAGCCCTAAGCTAACTTTCTTAAGGATCGGTTTGTTAGTTCTAAACTAATGCATAACTAAATTCTCCACCTATGCTGTACCGTATTTACAGTATGTATTTCAGCGCTAAGGAAAATACACATCAAATACACGAGACGACGGCTATAGCCGCATCAGTGATTATATTACCTATGCAATAGCGGGGAGCAACGGAAATGGGAGAAGATAAAGTTAGGGCTTTCGCTTTTGATGACGGGGAGGAACGGGATACTAGAGTTAGGGCACTCCGCCCCTAGATCCCGAGGCGACGGGGAGGAACGGGTAGTCGGTGCGGCTAATTACAGGGCTATCCACCCTCGGGCCTCCGTGCCACCTCGCGCGACGGTGCGTGTATAGTTCATCAGGGGGGATGAGAATGGAATCATCGGACCTTTAGCCATGACCCGTCGTACGTACACCCTAAACAGTCATATTTCCGGTATCTAAGCTGCAATTAATGCAGCATTGAAGGCGTAGTATGAAATTATTGCCATTTTCACGATCTCTTGACCGCTCATCTGTCGTTAGGTTCTTGGACTGTCTTGAATTGTATCAACCTTCAAGATCTCAAAGTCCAAAATGCCCACAAATGAGACAACTCGCCTCTTACATCGGTTCCCAGAGGTAGAGAGACAGCTCCCAGAGGTGGAGCGACACCAAGTAGAAAATGGCTCAAACGTGACCAGTATTCTTCGAGCAATACGGCCAGGATTTAACAAAAAATACAATTTTTGGCTATGTACAGCATCTTCACAATTTTCAAGAAAAGCCACTTGCTGACGAGTTGGTGGAAACAGTCTCTATTTTCGGCTTTTGCATGGGCTTCTTCTGTTTTGCACGCTTCAAGTATCTATCTGAACGCGTTCTGGCAGCTGAACTTACCCCCGGAGATTGGTACTGGTTCCATAATGGCATGATACACATTGGGTTTATGCTGCACCTTGCTACTATGCTACCGGCTGGCTTGTTGATGATACTGCAATTCATCCCTCGCATCCGATACAAGGCCATACTTTTCCATCGTCTGAATGGCTATGTTGTGCTTACATTGTCACTTATCGGAAATGCGACAGCCCTAATTATTGCTCGCCATGCTTTCGGCGGTGATATGGGATCACAAACCTGCACCGGATTTCTCGCCCTTGCGTCGACTATCGCCATGTCAATGGCATGGTGGAATGTCCGTTGTTTACAGATTGATTTACACCGAGAATGGATGCTTCGCGCTATGTTCTGGATGGGATCCATTGTCAGCACGCGTATTATCATGCCGCTCATGGCCATAATCCAGACGGCACTAGGCGGATATTTCTTTGCATGGCCTTGTGATGAGATTAAGTTCATCCTCAAAGATCGTCCAGACTTAATGGAGTCGCAATATCCACAGTGCCTCACTCCCAATGGCACAACGAACGGGTGGGTTGCTGTGGAGGGTGATCTGGATTTTTCAAATCCAGCAGGATTGGGCGCAGTTTTTGACACTAATTTTGGAGCAGCGGTAAGTTACTTCCTTCTAATTTAGTTCACTCCAACCGTTTAAGAGTATCTGTAGCTAATCTGAGTGCGATTAGTTGTGGCTAGCCTTGATGCTTCATATGATAGGCGTGGAAATCTATTTAGCTTTGACGCCAGTGGAGAGAGAGCGGCTTCGTAAAGTAAGCTACGAACGACAACTTGCCGCTGGATATAAAAACCCGGGGAACTGCGGTACCACGATTTCTCGATGGGGTGATATTGGTTCCAATGAAACTGCTTGATCGAGAACATTCCAAGAAAGGAGGGCTTTTCTGGACCGACGGTTGACTTCTTTTTTTCTTTCTTTCTCTCGGTTTTTCTCTTTTTAACTTTCACTTTTCATGTATTTACTCCACTTATTTTTATCGCATCGTATATAGTATAGCAAGAGTATACTGAATTCTCCTTTTTCGCAAATTTTAGACATATCATTGTTCTTGCTTGACTTTCTGGTACAAATCCAGGAACATAACATTAGGTCACCTTGCTCAATGAACAGAATCTACTTGAAAGAATAGGACCCTTTCTAGCATTACTTTTCGTTCTACCGTTCAACATATTCACACCACCACCACTGATTGTACGCAACTAACACTGCAGCGAATACAACTAAATTCAGTGAACCCTGTACCGTATTAAACCATAATCAAAGTTCAAATTCATTCTGGTAAGTCGCTCGCGGGTTTGATGTCCAAGGCAAAGAAATCTGTTGTAGCTGCTCTCTAATACCGGCAATTGTCTCATCCCACGATCCCGAGTCGTCATCTAATCCAATCATAGTCTCGTACAGTAATTCCAAGGTACTATAAAGACGTCTCTGTCTTTTTCCTGGGATACTGTTATCCAGTAGTTGACTCAAAACTCGACCAGCACATGTAAGAGACCAAAGAACAAATGTATTTGTTTGTTTCAGTATGTTGATCTGTATTCATGTTAGCAAATTTTTTAGAACGATTGACTCCTGAGGACCTCACATTGTAGGCATCTTTCGAGTGCATCCGGTGCAGAACCGAAACCATTTGGACCGCAGCAGTCTCGCACCGACGATCAGTGTCCTCCCTTAAAGATTCTGGCGCCGAGGTCCTGACAGACATTTCGGCGGCGGTATTGTGGAGATAGATATTGACCGCATAGAAATTCAAATAGACAATCAATGCAGACGCATCACCTGGTAGAGTAGTATTGTTCTGCAGCGGCTGTTGTTGCTGGTGCATTGTCTGTAATCGTTCTTGCTGCTGAACTTGCAGCTGCTGAAAAAGACAATGAGACACAATCTGAAGCTTTTTGTCGATAGCGAAATGTTGCACCCAAAATGGATACCGGTTACCCCCCTCCATTTCTAGGGAGCCGAATGTCGGGGATGAAAATTTTCTATGTTCTTGTTCTTCTTGTCTCTGAGAGATCCGGCCGTGACGATTGCATATCGCTCCCAGTCCACATACAATGACTAGTCCAGCGAACGCAGAAACTGGAGGTAATGGTTTATCAGCGCTGCAGCACAACGCATCGCTCAAGCGTATCACTTTGTCCACCGTGTGAAATTCGGGGGATGTAGCGGTCGAAGGAAGAGAAGTATAAATCTTTTAGAATGCCGATCAATATTTGAATAGATATTCGAAGGCATCAGGGGAAAGGAATACTCACATCATCTATTGAAAAGCTGATAGCCGATTTCGTGCGGTTACAAGCCCATAAATCCAAAATATACGCCACCCAAAAGGTCCGTCTCCTCTCTTCAACCTCAGCTAGTGTTGTCGGTTTTTGCATCTGGAGTCGGAATGCGGAGTCTGCAACACTCTTACTCGGTGATACCTCCTTGTCTATCTCATGCAGCTTCATTAGTCTGGCTAGCCGCAAGGCTCGCCCTAGACTCATCCAACCCCTTGCAAATCCTTGCTTTTTAAACTCATGATAGGTAATCAATATCATGGCTTGTAGAGCATGAATACTTAGAAAGTGGGAGCCTGGGTACTGACGCTCAGCATCCTCCAAACATCGTCTTGCGTGATAGTGGCATGCGGAGACAAGTTCATCGCTTTCCTTGTTAATTCCAGCACCGACCATGGCGATTGCATAGATCAGACTCTGAAATTCTGGAGACTGACTAGAGGCATCCTCTAAGACTGCAATGGAGCGACTACGATCAATCATAGGTAATAGTGGATGTAGATTCTCAAAGTACTGCCGGTGTCTGCGACCACATCAGTGAGCCCGAGAGTCTTGACGTAGGTAATTATTTTTGTTACTCACGGTTCAATCAGCCTTTCCCTTGATATAGGTAGATTCCAGTCTGGATGCATGGGAGGATAAGACAGGACGTTGCTATCAAGGCTGGATACTATCAGATCCGGAGAAGAAGAAACTCCATCAGGAAGAAGAATATGATCACGGTCATGTTCACTTCCTGTTTGGCTTTATTGTTTCCATTAATCTCTTCGTCAGTTTTCATTTATCTTTGATCAATCGAAACTATGGGGAAGGAAAAGATCCAAGGACCAAACCTACAAGTCGTCCAATGTCTGTTTCATCACGTCACAGCTAATGTCTATGCTCCCTAAAGATGACGGGTCAAACGCCACATTTGCGCTCGATACTTCTGCGTAGCTTATTTCCGGTATTTCTGAAAACTGTGCCATATTGTGACTTGTATCCATCCAGTTTAAAGAAGGATAATTGTTGAGATCCATAAGTGGACTGGGATAAGCCATCGTACCGCTATTTGCGAGAGCTAATCGTGCTTCTGCTTGAGCTGATAACAGCATTACGAGAAATCTTAGTCAAAGATTTGGTAGAGTAAAGGGCTTCCTTTCTTCCAGACGACAGGCATGTACATACCTATTCGTGAGTCAAGTTTCATTAATGCCTTTGGTACATCAATAGAGCTCTTGGAGGAGGGTGTGTAATTGCATTTGTGTCGAAGACGGAGGCATCGGCCGCACTGTGGATAGCTACGGTCACATCTCACCTTGCGTTCTCGACAAACGTCGCAGGCAGTTCGTCGAGATTGGCTGGCGCGGGCATCCTCGTCGTCGTTATTGCCAGCAACGGCGGCATTAGGACTAGAATTCTTCGAGCTGGGGTTCTTTGGCTCCATCAGAGAGATTTATGCACTAGCTGGGAAAACAATATCTTTCCAAGATTCTGGGAAATGACGCTCAGATGTAGAGAGAGGCTTTATGATATATGTAGAATAATGAGATTTATTCTTTCAGCTACCCATTTGACATCTATAACCAGGAGCAGCTTACGGCAGTAATTCAAAGCAGATAAGAGGATACTCTGTGCATTTATCTTTTCAGCTCCATATGCTGCGGTGCGTAGAAGGACATCTTTACCGTGACATGCATAAAATCTCTGTGTGGGCTGAATATCTCGTTAAGCACCAAATGCGTTTCGTCCGACTGCTCCCGCCATCAGTCATTGCACACCTTGTTATCAATTAGCCCCCAACATGCAAGAGAGAGCTTGGATATACGTAAATTACTGAAGAGATTGAAACAAATACGATATGTGGCAAGACCAAGACTTGGCTTCATGGCGTTTTTAGAGTAGGTTAAGCCGAGTATTGCAGTGCTTTAGCTCTCGTCTCAAGACTGAAAATTTTATGACGATCTATACCACACAATTTGCATAACTCCTATTGAATAGTTCCAATACTATATAGTACCAAAACTCCTTTCCATAAGCAGTATACAAAAATTGCGTTAAGTCGTTGTACATCATGCTATTGGAAGTTTTGTATTGCGACAGGGGTGTACGGTACCACGCTAGTCATCAGGCTCTATACATAACAGCTAGCACTCGTATGAGAATAGTATGCAGGCGCCCCTCGGGTGATGTGACGATTAGTGACTTTCTAGCTGATAAATCATTCGTAAGATTGACATGACCCCTGCTTTACGTGATTTGCAACGGCAGGACCCGAGTGTGAATACTATCTACTCTGTCTGATATTTGCACCGCAAGCCAACGTGTTTCTTCATACATGACGATTTGATCGTAGACCCTGGACACACATTTTGACATTCGAGTTCACCATTGTGATTTCAATAGTGGATGGAAAGAGGCTGGGACCCAGATGGGCATGAAAGAACCGAGATTCTCAGACAAAATAATGGCTCSACCGTTGGATATAGGTTGGTTTATTTTCCTAATTAGGACCATGCTTGCAAAGCTAACACCGAGTACATGCCACTTTGCCAATTATTTCAGAGCGAAAAGCGGGGTTCTGCAGGATGATGTCTTTTCATGTTAGCTTTAATCGAATCATTCTTGCCCAGACCGGCCACCACCATAGCCATTAATAATCAAATCAGTCTTGGCTAGTGATATGAAGTGTCTTGTACGTGCAAGATACACATCTTCATACAAGAACGGGGAAAGACAATAAGCATTCAAAGATCCCCCATCCAATAGAACCAGGACTACAGGCTAGTATGATGAGATTTCAACGTCATTTATGGTTATCCCATCGGAGCTATTTCATAACTCTGTGTCCGGTCCATGAGATGCATACAGTATTGGGAGCCTAGCTTAAAGTTCTGTTTGGGGGTGTTGGTGTTTGGACACATGCAGCTTTTAATCCGACACGGTATTGACCGGGATAGGTGATCAAAACTCGCTTATTCTTCTGTATCATCCCATTTTTGTATAAATTACCGAAACTTACATTTAATGTGATTTGTTCGATTATCGACTAGCATGCATGCAACAGTACTGCATACAGAGAATCAACAAGTGATTTCCAACAATTATAAGCTTTCATCTGTATGGCTCCCTTAAGTGGAAGCTTGCCGGGATTATGAAACGGTCTGCACGTTTAACCCTAAATAAATTCTATCCGATACTTTGTATTTGCCTCATACAAGTACTCTAATAAAATGTACATTTAGGTCCGTAGGGAACGTTGCAAATATCAAGCAAACAGGGAAAGATTACGACTACGACCGGTAAAAGCGATTTAGACAGCTTGATAGGTGCGCGCTTTGAGCGCTTTGCAGCAACCCACACCTTGCAACTGACACGACCGTCTTGTCCGGACTCATATCTTTGCTTAATGTTTGCCTAAATTGCAACCTGTCTCTAGCGCTCATATAGTTTTTCACAGTCAGCATCCAGATAGTCTACAATGAAACCCTGTTACCACGCAGTTTGGGACATGTGCGATGCTGCGCAGGCTCCCCACCTCCTGCAAATCTCCTCGTATTCGCATTTTCT
Source organism: Talaromyces amestolkiae (assembly GCF_001896365.1). Lineage (NCBI taxonomy): Eukaryota > Fungi > Ascomycota > Eurotiomycetes > Eurotiales > Trichocomaceae > Talaromyces > Talaromyces amestolkiae. Next base: position 169,337 of record NW_024468061.1, read on the forward strand.
GTTCCTGGTATGTTCCTTGTCTGTGAATCTTTGTTATGCAATTCATGATGTGTTGGAACATCCTTTCAATCTCACTGTATCTATCACGATCATACTCAAGCTACATCGTACCTGCCTAGATCGTGTAGTATATGTGCGGCTTCTAGACTAATTCGTTGCACCATCCAGATGTAAAAATAGATACATGTCTTTGTCGCTCTGTTTTACAATAAAATATCTTTCTATATACAGTTAGCATTGCTTTTCCCGTACGATCATGGGAGGCAGCCATTGCATGTTATTAGTATGGCCTATATTAACCATGAGATGATTTGAAAAACAGTTATGATAATGAAATTATTATCCCACCTTGTTCAGCTCCGTTCTATAGGCTCGTAGGATCAGTTGAATTGTTCCCTACTTCATGACGCGGGCGCTGTAGAGTTAACATTAATCTACAGCTACGTATTAGGGATTTTATCTTTACGCCGGATGCTTTTGATTTGATCTTGGAGAGTTGTATAAGCAGGCTAATGTATAATCCAATATTTATTGCCTTTCATTTGTTTTTCCTACCATCTTCGAAGGACAGAAGAACTCTGCTAATTAAGTTGCAATATCTGTCGTGACAGCCAAGTCCTTCCATGCCTCCAAAGCCTTCTTACTCTCTTCCAGCAGTCCTTCAATCATAGCAATGGCATCAGATCCAATGGTCAATCTGACAGGTAGCTTTCTGCCAGAGCAACGGCCTGTCCCAGTCAAGGCTTCAACAATCAAATGTGCTCCCTTAGCTGGGTCACCAGGCTGGTGGTGATTATACATAGAGAACATGTCCTTTTAAGGCTTGATGATCGGAACATAGTCTTCAATGGAGTTCTTGGGGGACACCTTGTGTCCACCAGACAAGAAATCAGTACGAAAGTAGCCTGGCTCGACGACCGTGACTGTAATACCCAGCGGCTCGCATTCGGCACGAAGAGCCTCCGAAATGCCTGCAATGGCAAACTTTGTTGCACAGTAATAACCACAGTTTATGCCACCCTGCCATCCAGCGATTGAGCCCATGTTGGCAATAACACCGGATTTCTGGCCACGCATGTAAGGGAGAACGGCTCGACTGACAGCAATCTGACCGAAAACATTTGTATCGAAATGAGCTCTAGCCTCTTCGTCACTTTTAATTCAGTTAATGATTTGATATGTACCATCAGAAGCAGCTGTATAATAATGATGTGAATGGTCGGCATCAATATACCTCACTTCTTCAATGCCACCCTCCAGAATATACCCAGCGTTGTTCACAAGAATGTCTATGGTGCCATATTTTTTCACGGCCTCAGCAACCACAGCTTCGATATTGTGCTTAGGAGCGTTAACATCTAGTGACACGGTGAATATTCCGGCCTTTCGCAAATCTTCCAATTTCGCTGCATCACGAGAAGTTGCCACGACATTGTCACCCAAGCCGTGGGCAGCCTGTGCAATCGCTTTCCCAAAACCGGAGGAGCATCCAGTAATGAACCAGGTTCGTGCCATTTCCAATTAATTCAGGCAGTATAAAAAGTCAGAGATAGACACCAAGAGATGAATAACAAGCGCTTGGAGAGGGGGGGGAGGAACGAAAATAAAACCAAACAAGAGATTAGAGAGAAAAGTGACGGAGAAATAGGATGGCTGAGAGAAGACAACTGAAGTTAAGGGAGGCGTAGCCCTAAAACTCAAACCCCAAAAAGGCGACAAAGTAAGGGTCTGGAGAACAAAGAAAGACCCCTGTCAATCACATTGTTCCACTACGCTCTGCGGCCGAAGTCACCGGCAAGCGGGCCGAAATGGCGACGCAGCGGCCAAACGGACCGGGGGCTGACTGCCTACTTTTAATATGTGATCTGCCTGCTGTACTGGGTAAATCATGAGTTTACATGTGTAGATTGTGAAGAAGCAGTAGAATTAAAGTTCCGTAAAAACATTTAGTGCAGGACGTAGATTCCTTGCTCAACCGGTCACGCCTTCTTCTAGGCGTGGACTTACAAAACCGTTGAAAACATCGCAGCGACATACAGACTGGCAGCAAGATCACGAAAATGACGACGGAGAAGAATGGATTCAGGGTGATCGTTGCCGGTGGTGGTATTGCTGGACTTGCCATGTCTCATGCCCTGCAATTAGCAGGAATTGATCACGTTGTTTTGGAGGGTTATTCGGATGTTCGATCACATGTCGGGGCAAGTATTGGGCTATGGCCGAATGGTATTCGGGTCCTTGAACAGATGGGATGCTGGAAGGATATCAAGGGTAATTGTGCGCCAATGCAGGATAGTTATAATCATCTACCAAATGGCAAGATCATAAGTGTCAGCCGACTGGCAGATATGATCAAAGTTCGGTAGGAAAGCCTGGAACCCCCCTTCTGTATGAATCTGTTGAAACTCATCTTGTTTTGTTACTTCAGTCATGGATACGACTTCGTTGTTCTCGAGCGCCAATTAGTTGTATCGTCCTTGTACGACAATCTTCCTGACAAGTCCAAGATACTGGTGAATAAACGGGTGTCGACGGTCACGGAGACAGATCAAAGTGTTAAGGTCCAAGTTGAAGATGGATCCACTTATGAGGGCGATATAGTTGTTGGTTGCGATGGAGTCAATAGCACGGTCCGAGAATTTATGTGGGCCAATGCGAACAAGGCAGTTCCGGGATTGATTCCAGCAACAGAGAAGAGATGTGAGTACATGGATGACTATAGAGTTGAAAATGTTGATGATTAGGTATTAATGTCATATTTAGCCCTCGCTACTACATACGCGTGTCTCATAGGTTTTGGTCCCGAAATGCCTGGTATGGGATGTGGTGACTGCCATACCGTTCATAACCGCGGATTCTCTTTCTTGATTATCACACAGCCAAGAAGGACTTTCTTCTTTGTATTCATCAAGTTACCAAAGGTCATGCATTGGCCCGAAAGAGCACGATTTACTGCCGAAGATGCTGAAAGAGAGGCGTCCAAGTTATTTGATCTTCCTATCAGCCAGACAGTTCTTTTCGGAGAATTATGGCAAAAAAGAATTCGTGGCCAACTTATTGCTCTCGAAGAGGTTGTATTTGACCATTGGCATCATGGTCGGATTGCTATCCTGGGTGATTCAGCACACAAGGTACCACCGCTTTCATGTCTATCGAATCAACCCTCTGCTAACTTTCGACACAGCTGACAATCAATCTTGCATTTGGCGGAAACTCTGCCTTAGAAAGCACCGCAGCACTCGTGAACGGTCTCAATCGAGAGCTCAAGGCCCACCCCAACCGAAGGCTGAGCAAGGATACAATTTCAAGGATTTTTGAGGAGTATCAAGAATTACGGAAGCCTCGAATGAAAAAGGTCTTGAACTTAGCATACCAAATGACGCGTCTACAAGCCTGGGACGGACGGTTAATGAAGTTCATTCAGCGATATATAGTTCCTTTAATGGGTGACGATCGTGTAGCTGACCATTTTGCCGGTCTTGTCAAGGGAGGGGTCAAGCTTGACTTTGTCCCTCTACACAACCCTCCTGTCGGTACAGTGCCATGGGATGATGATCTCTCACAAAAGGGCTCTCTTAGCGCTTCCAAACGCTCTTCAACATTTGGCTTCTGGGCAATTGGCCTCATTCTCAGCCTGAACCTTTCTTACTACGTCGTTTCATTGTTTCGAAACCAGAATGGAGTTTTGTCTTTGTGAAGAGGGAAGAATTCTTTGTGTCTGTTGTAAATTATTGCTCAACACACAATTGAACCGTCTGAGATACAATGTGCCGTCCTATTTCTCACTTTCTCTGATGTTTCGTGACAACTAGGTTTGTTACAATTGAAGAGATGATCAATGTTCAGTCCGACTTAGACCTCTGCAAGTCCCATGTAACCACGCCCGTGTGCAACCCTTATCCTAAACGATTACTAAAAATACAGTATAACTAACTAAATGACTACTCAGTCCCATAGAAATCAGTCCCATCGGACTTGCAGATATCTAGTGTCTAGTTAAACTAGACTATCTTACTTATTCATTGGTTAGGCTGATTGCCCTTTCGTTATCAGCATACTATTTAACCGCCATTAAGTGGCGAGTTCTCTCTGATCTAGACGTTTACGAAACATCAGTTTGCGACACAATAGCAATTATAATCATACTGGAAAAAGGCTGAGTAGGCTTGAAGGTCCGCTAATGAAGGTTAAAGCTATTCCAAAGCGCTGTACGTTGAACCATACCCTGACACCTCGTCCAGTAAGTTCCTAAGAAATTGAGTGCGAACGCGTATTATATCGTATCCATCTAAGCATAATAGAAAGAAAATATCTAACATCTGCATACCATACATAACATGGCGCAGGATTGTACATTGCTATTTTCATTTATCTCCACAATCTCCATCAACTGCTAGTTATCATACTTTGCAGTTTCAGTCTCGCACCAACTCCAAAACGCAGCAGCAATTCCAGATCCGCCTTCTTCTCGGCTTCTCATGGCCTCGAGCAGATCCTTTCTAGGGACAGAGATTCTTCCCCATGGGATGATATAAGATCCGGTTTGTTCGGCTTTTATCTCGGGTGACAGTCCCGCGAACAGTTCCGTGTAAGCTCCAAACCTAGGATGATGCAGCATCCATGACTGTCAATGGCTGTTAGTTCCACAATATTGATTTGATGAAAGGTAAAACTCACAATTGAAGCTTCAGCGACTCGAGAAATATGTCGCTGCAGGGGACTCTTCAGATTTCCCGGATTGAACGCCACGTGAATTACATCACGGTGTTTATCTCTCTTAGCGAATTCAGATGCCAAGAACATGTTCCCAACTTTGCTCTGTGCGTACTTGTCTCGCTGACTCCCGGCCTTTTTGGACCATGTGATATTTTCCATATCAATCCCACCAGACGGGGCCCCCAAATCGATCACCAATGACCCAGCCCAAGCAACTCTGACTGACCCCTTAGGTGCTGTTTCGGCCGTTCGAGTGAGAATAGGGAGTAGTTTCTGAGTGAACAGAAAATGACCTAGGCAATTTGTGCCAAGCTGTAGCTCATAGCCCTGTTTAAATTTCACTGTCAGACCCGGAGTCAATATTAAAGAGATGCGAGAGGACTCGCCTGTTGTGTCTTGCTTCCCACTGGTGGCACCATAACACCGGCATTATTCCAGAGAACATCCAGCCGGGTCTCTTTGGCCATGAATTCGTCGGCAGAGGCTTTGATCCCAGTCAGATCATCCAAGTCCAGGTAAAGAAATTCGACCCGGCCTGTAGACCCTGGATGCTCCGCTCGGCACCACGCGATAGTGTCTTGAGCCTTTGCCTTGGACCGTGCGGCGATGTAGACAATTCCGTTGTTGGAGAACAACAAATTGACGAGTTCGCGACCGACGCCAGAAGCTCCGCCAGTCACGATGAAAACCTGCATAAAAATCAACCAGCGCCTACAACTTGAGTTGTTTGACTATGACCGACTTTGCTTACCTTTCCTGAAAGATCTCCGCATTCTTTTTCAGTGAAGACTGGCGAGGGAGGGAAGAATTGGCTCCAGGTTGTACCCATGATAAAGATCCGCCGATAGTAATTGTCCGAAGGTAACGATCCATTTCCCAGCTGGAGAAGGACGGGCAGAACTTACTTCTTTATAGTAATGTGAAGCCTAAAAAGCGTTCATGAAGAATGCGGCAGTGGGGCCGCATGCGGGCCCCACTGCCGCTGGAATGACGAACTTCAGTATTGGATGTCGGGATATGAACAACGGCCGAAATAGTGATGGGTTCGAATAGAAAGACAGATAGTGCCCATGAAACCGGAAGGATGATGGATTTATCGATAGGATATCTGATAGAATGGAGAATGAGAATGTCAAGAGCCTCGTCGTTAGTCTCACCAGGTAATTGCCTGAAGAGGCTAGACAGTATGCAGTCACATGAACCAATCCGAGCTAACCTAGATAATGTAGTGAGCTTCGTAGCATACATAGAGCGTACTTCTGCTGTGCATTCCTGGAAGTTAGCACTGAAGACGAATTGGGAGAAAACAATGCTAACAGATCGTCGCTGAGAACTAACAAATATAAAACGAGGCATAGAGCCCGAACATGTTATGCCAAAGTTTTGTAGTCTTTGGTCCACGAAATTGATTCAATTCGACTTAAATTCGAAGCTACGTACAATCACCGAAGTCCCACCTATCGAGATGTTGTTAAATGAAGTCGACGCATGGACTCAACAGCTTTGAAAATCACACCTCACCTTCTGGAACAGATGTTTCGTACGCGACATCAGACGGTAAATCAGACCAAACCCAGAAGCCCAACGAGAGTCAGAAGACAGCATGGTCAAGAAAGATAATATGCCTCGACGGAGAAGAGCACGGTTTCGAAGAGTGCCCATAGGCAAACCCGGGAAAAACATACTATCGATTGGAAACCGGACCCCGAGATACAGAGCAAATTCGATCGTTTAATGGAACTAGGGATGACCCTAGGGTTAAAAAGCTGAAATCCGTAACACAATGACTTTTTGAAAAGGGTGACAACGAACCGAAATCCAATTCTTCAACCAACACCAACAGAAATAGTGGTAAAACTGAACAAGTGAACTTTGCAAGTTTACCCATGACCATGTCAAAAACTGGGGACGACTCCATGAAGAACAACTGGATCCCGGACACCGTATCAACCATACACATTACCAACAACCGAGCTGGGATCACAAACCTAGGATCAGAAGAACGGCGTTGTAATACGAAGGTGTAAAGTATATGACCTGGCGAAGCGACCTTGTTTTCAACTGACCCTGTTGATAATGCGGTTGAACGAAAAGAATCCAGGCTCTCAGAGGTCAGGTACGTTGAAGGCATGCATACAAATATCCCCATTCGCTGGAAAACTAAAAAAGCATGGAATCGTGTATAACGGCATGACCGACCGGTTGTACAGTAAACGTACAAAGAAGAATTTGCACAAGGTCAAAAGACTGCCAAACTGTTCTATATTGAATGCCACCCCAATTCAAATCCTAGAAACTGCCTGCCAAATGAATAAGCCATGAGTTCATTCGATAGGAATACGCTGAAGAAAGAGCTAGCGCGGATATCGAGCCTGGGGTTACCGTAAGCTAAGAGGCGACGGAAAAACAACTTATCCGCGTCTCCAGCCTCGTCAATTTTTGAATCACGACCGCTCATTCGTTCACATTAATTGTATGTTGCACCTCACACGCCTAGCAACGAGAAAGTTACACCAGTCTGATCGGGAATGGACCGGGTTGCCGCACCCTCCGCTGAACTAGCCGCCAAGGCCTGCGATCGATGCAAAGAGAAGAAACGTCGGTGCGACAAGGGTCTACCGAGCTGTTCACTATGTTCGAGGCAAGCGGGCCCGAGATCCAGCCAAACCTTCTAACCTAGTTTGCTGATTCTCACATGTCTTATTAGACTGGTTCAGACATGCAATTACTCTGAGCGCTCAGAAACTCCGTATGAAGACGAGATAAGACGTCTTCGCTCTAGAGTTCAAGATCTTGAGCAGATTGTTGAAAAGTCCTCATCTAAGTCAACTTTGTCTCCAGAGGAAAACCTTGGTCAAATTGCTGTGGAAAGCCAGCAATCTCCTCACTTTTATACCCAAGCGATTTTCTTAGATCACGAGATCGCGCAACACCTAAGGTATTCGGCGACCACTCAGGACTTTGCTATCCCTGAGTACATTTCAAATTTCTTGGGCGATCACAATCAATTGGATGATCTTGTCTCAACCTATCTGGGGAGCATTCATAAGTGGATGCCGATTTTTAGCAGATTGAAGCTGACTAGAATGCGATTCACTCAGCCACAGCTAGCAGATCAAGCATTGCTGCTACTCTGCATGGAGCTACTGTGCCATACTCCGACCTCGGCAAGAGCAGATACATCACCAATTTATGTTGCTGCGAAGCAATTTCAATCCAATCTACAAACTGCAGGATTCTTATCTCTGAGGACGCTGCAAGCCGGCCTTCTCCTCTCTGTCTACGAGATTGGCCATGCAATTTATCCAGCCGCATACGTGTCTGTTGGGACTTGTGCTCGCCAGGGGGTTGCACTCGGTGCTCACCGTCATTCCGCCTCGCAAACGCCTCAAAACACCTATAAATGGATAGATTGGGAGGAGAAGCAGAGGGTTTGGTGGCTTGTTTTGATACTTGACCGGTATCTATTTTTGATATTCTACCTAAGATTTTAAGTAACTAACTTTAGGTTTCTAAGGTTTGTTACTATCGGACTAGATGAGCGGCCCTTATGCACAGAGGAACCAAGCGCAATGTCATATATTCCTGCGGATGATACAGCTTGGGATAATGGGGTGAGCCCGGGGCGCAAGTTCTTCGCGAATTTTTTGGAAAGCTAATCTAGTAACAGGATATCAGACCTCCAGAGCGGGTGCTCGCCTCAACGCCACCTGATGTCAAGGTCAGCCGGTTCGCAAGATTGGCACAATCAGCCAATTTACTTGGACGTACAATACGACACTGTGCCGATGAAAACCATGATGTTCAATTCGCAGCGACCAATTTCAACCTAATTTGCGGAGCGATTCATTCACTCCTGGAGCTCATTTTGTCCGAATCTGTAGGCGTAGACTTGGATTATACCTCTCTCGGACTCTGCTTCAGGTGATATCATCACATCCTTGATAGCTCCGATCTTGTGGCTTACCATATCCCAGTGCTCTGACGAAGATCGCCGGCCATCATACATGCGACTCATTTTTCCAACATCCTGCTGAATGGAGCCCAGAGTCGGCTAACCTTATTCGTGAAACCACTCAACGTGCCCTTCAAACAATAAAGGACACTACCGCTCGCCTCATTGAATTCGCTTCGGTTCTCGAGGAAGCTACAAACATAGGTATGGAATCTATTTCCCCCCTTGTTCTACATTGTCTATATTACTGCGCGATCACATCGGCATGGCTGGCTGGCGAGTCCGCCGATGAGTTATACATCAAGGGACTGTTAAGTTGTAAAAGAGTTCTCGAAGCGATCGATAATAGATGGAAGCTTGCAGGTAAGTGAAGAGGTCCAATTCGGTTTGTCTTGGAAATTGACGAATAATACAGGAGCATATCTGAAGCTTATCCAGATGGTGGAAAACGACTTGACGAGGAGTAACATGATTTGAATCAAAGACGAAGTGTATTAGGCAGGATTTTGCTTATAAGTTCATATTCTCATCTGCAATAATATACTAGAAATATCGTATAAGTTTTCTTATCAGAAATATACCTAGATAATGAAGTCTTAGTATTTTCTTATAGATTAGATGAGTAATATCCTTAACTTTATACTTATAATATATTCAATTGGCTTCTGTTTTCTAATTCTAAATATGGATTATTCACTAAAAAGATATTATAATCTATAACTCTTTGTATACTATTCGTAATTAATGGATTTGTCATAACATATCCTATACGTTTACCTATAATGGTCACTTGATATCGCATCATCTGATATGAAATGAATCTTGAACTTACTCAAGTACTGAAGAACACGTATATCATTTTGTCCTTTTTCATCATCAGCACGGGGTTAGAATGAGCTTATTCAGCAGTAGAACCATTTAGACCATTTAAGGAGACCGATAAAATAACTTAGCAGAACCAAGGTGGCAAGATAGTCCATCAAAATACAGCCTTTCCTGTTGATGTGACTTAAAATAACTGCCCTTGCGAGTAGAATGCCCATCAATTCAGAGCATAGGACAGGGAGCACTTCGTTCCCTTGTTTCAATGTTCAATTATTGCCTATTGTAGGTGCATGTGCGTAGGGGGATTGGATTTCCATGGTAGTTGATTAGAGTGAATATTATTCACAAGCAACAACATCTCAATCTCCTACTTAGTCGATTGTTTGGTGATACGGGCCGAAATTATTATCCCAGCTTGCAGGGAAGGCCATAATAGGATACACAAGTCACTCGTTATCTGAAACCACCGGCCGGGATACCGATGGAATACTTCGTGGTCTTCTTCAGCTGAAAAAGTTAATACTGCTCATAAAGCTCTAAGAAAATGCTCAATGTGAAGAATTATCAAATAAACAGTATTGAGTACCGAGAATAATCTGTGAGATCTGCAAACTGCGAGACATACACCTTGACTCGTTCTACTAAATACTTACTGTTACCTGTGGGCTTGAGTCGGTGCGGTTAAAGCAAGATGGGTATCTCTTGGTATGCACCGACTGTATCGGCTGAACTCCGAAAGAAAAAGTATCAGCGTGCCTGAACAACCTCTCTGGCAATCTCCAATAAAGTCTTTCGCTCTTGAGTCAAAAAGCCACCAGCGTTCCAATCAAGACCAGTTTCAAGATACCCAGCCCCGCAGGCCTTCGACGCTTCATTGGTCGATGCGAAATTGAGCAAGACGACCGGAAGCACAAATATTTCTCTCTCTAGTCCCTGATCGATAGCCAATGTCAACTTCTTCTGGATGAATTCACTAGATACATAGGTTGCAGAAAACTTGGTATCCGTCGCCACCTCCAAAGCTTGCAGGATGTGTCGACCGGTATAACGCATCTCCGCAATATGAATTCGTTTATTCCTCGTCAGTTCCTCTGGCATCCTTAGTGCCGCAACCACACTTGCTGCGATAAAGTCACTGGAGCAACCAGTAGCTGGAACATCACCTCCATCAAACAATATACCTGAATATTTGTCAAGATCATAATTCCCATGATGGCCCTTCATGGCAAAATCAAGGAACATCCCTGAGACGATTGTTGTCGACGAGATGGCCGTTTCGTCGTCGGATACCTGAGCGAGTGCATCAAAAAGCCTCGCATGTTGCACACGTGGATGAGCCTCGCCCATGAGAGCCACTGCAGCCGGATGTAGTACATCTAATGTGTATTCAGACGGAAACATCCTTCTCGCTCCAGCGGCTCTACCAGCTTCCAGGAGTAGGCGATCCAAACGGATGGCCGTTACCGAGTCGAGTGCTGAAACAATCACGTCAACGTCTCGAAGAGCCGACACGAGAATCTCATGGTTCTCATAGTCGACTACTTTGACGCGAACGTTAGCTTCATGACCGGCCATGTCGTACTTGGACTGGTGTAAATCACGCTGTTGACGTTGCAAAACAGTGATCCGAAATTCTGCGGGAGATGCTAATAGATGACGCAGAATTTTTTGACCCAACTGGCCTGAAGCCCCTACCAGGGCAACATTCTTAAAGGTCATTTTTTGTGGGTAGCTCTTGCCTTGATATTCAGAATTCGACGAAGGGCATAAGTAGCCTTTTGTTACTAGTAGATTGTCTGGTGAAGAAAGCAGCGTGCTACATGTTTCAAGCTTCGCTACTAGACGGGACCCCAAAGATGTATTTATATTGATGATCAGTTGACTCTATATGGCAAGTCTACGAGTATCGATCAATTGGATTATGCGAAATATTGGTGATGAATACAATTACTTAAAGCGGCAATGTACCTTCGTACGTTTTTTAATGTTTGCACTTCTTGCCGCTTTAGGCCGCCAGCTTAAATAAGCGAACGAGGTTGATACTTAAAGCAGCAACCAAGACACGGAAGATTGTGACTAGAAAAGTCTTCGTCAATAAAGTATTTGCAAGAAACTACTAGCTGTAAATGAACGCAGAAAATTGGGCATTTTCATATGTACAAGCTGTTGCCCCATCAAGTCATTCAACCCTGAGAGTTCCCTGAGAGATCCCTTCACCTAAAATATCATGACATAAAGATAATCATTCAGAAAGGGAGAAATACGGTCGCATAAGTGGATAATGCGTTCGATACAGTGCAATTAGCAGACTGGGTCAGCAGAGCCAGTAGCACCGCAGTAAACTCCGCTACCTGCCTGGACGCAAACTTGCCCAGAGGCACAGGACTCGATAACCCAGGCACCGTTGTCGCAGATACCGAAGCTGCTACCAGTGCAAGCATACGCTCCGTTGGTGGAGCAAGAGCCTCCCGAGACGGGGCAGGTGGTGCTTGGAGCAGTTGAAGTAGTGGTGGAAGATTTGGTCGTAGTGGTCGATGTTTTGGAAGTGGTGGTTGTGATGAGAGTGGTTGTAGTTGAAGTGGACGATTTTGTTGTGGAGGTCGCCTTGGAGGTAGTGCTGGTAGTGGTCGTGGTGGGAGTTGTTGTTCCAGAAGGCAGGTAAGAGTAGACTCCAGACAAGAATCCAGAGTTAGCCCAGACCTGGCTGGCATCCCAGACCATGATACCACCGAAGGAGGTCCAGCCAGAAGAAACAACAAAGTCAATGACTTCACCGATAGTAGCAGGTGGTTCATAACCGCTACCAGCGCCAGTGTTACCAGGGACACCAATGTAGCATCGGACGTTAGGGTTCAAGGAAACGGTCTTGGCCCAGTTGTCCCAGACATTAAAGTTGAAGTTCCACTGTGTTGTCGCACCTGGAACGTAGCTATTGACACCGCAGCCATTGTTGTAATATTGAATGAAAATAGCATCAAAGTAAACGGTACCAGCCAGCATCGGGCCATCAGCATAGTCGGGGTAGACGCACTGAGGAGCAGCCGTCATGTAATAAGTCTTTGACTTATCTTGCGAATATAGGCTGCGGAGCTGGTTGGCATAGGCGGGCATATTGCTCATGCCCAGGTTCTCAAAGTCAAAGTCGAAGCCATCAATAACAGCAGTGCCAAATGGACGAAGGACAGAGCTGTTGGAAGATACGGGGCCGAAAACTTCCCACATCAAGTTTGCTGCAGCAATCGCTTCAGCTTCAGTGGAAAATCCGCCCTCGTTGTAGGTGCCACCTCCGGTAGAGAGCAGGATAGTCTTTCCAAGCCCCTGGCAAGTGACAATATCATTTCTATTTTCATGTTAGAGATTGCGTCAAGGAAACTTCATTTTTATAAGAAGGCGTTTGATTTCACTCACGCAATTTGCGGGCAGTCAAGTAGCTGAGTTCCAGCAAAGGTTGTGCAGTTATCTCCAGCATTGGCAAAGTTGGTCTCAGGATAACCACCATCGCCGTTAAACCTGGTAACGAAAGAAAGGATCAAGGTCTAGTTATCTCATCAGTTCTGAAATTGCAGGAATTTTGTGAACCAACAGGGCATAGTCTTACATCAACCTGAGGTCCATCTGTACACGACAGTAATTAGCATGTAGTTTAGCGCACAATTTATTGATTTACAGATTGGTGTCTGACTTACTCTCACAATAGTAACTTAATCTTTCTTGACCACCACTTGCTTCGACCAAGTTAATGGAGTTTTGGCCTAGAAAAGTTTCGTGTTAGTAATACCGTATCATATTTTGGTCAAGTCAAGTATTTACCCCAGTACACAGCGATGTTTTGAGCGCTGTTCAAGTTGATACCAGCTTGGACGCCCTTAAAAGCTGCCAAGAAAGCAGAAGCGTAGAGAATGTAGTTCATCATGATGAAGGAAAGTGTTTCTCCCAGCTATGCGCTAAAAGAGAACAAAAAAGGAATGTATGTAGAAAAGTAGACCAGTACTTCTCAAGTGGAAAGGAGAGACGAGTGAAGGGAGTCCAAGGCCTGGCGATTCTTGAGAAAGGAGAGAAAAGCACGGTTCTAATCGGTCATGATGAAGTTTAAGTACTCGTGGGAATTCCCATCAATTCGAGGCTAGATACCGAAAGCGGTAGGAGATGTCGCTGTTCAAGGTTACACTAGGTTGTCATTCACAAGACCCTCCGCACAGTCTACGGAGAAGGTAACTCTTAGATAACCTAGATAGGAATCGATAAATGTGTTCTGAACACACTAAATCAAACAAAATTAAGTCTGAAATAAAGCCAGATCCTCGGGTGAGGGGATGTCAGAAAGCGATAGTTCACACCATGGGTACAATAATGTAACACTCTTCTCAATCAATGCATCGAATACTAGAAAGCTACCTCGTGCAATGTGTTTGGTGATATCTCCAATCCTAGTGACAGATGCATGGAAGGTCATCTGCCCTAGTCGGACGCCGCAAGCCACAGTTGCTACCCATAGAGTGATATAATTTATGCGGTCCAGTAAGAGACAAGCAAAAGCTGCGCCCCGTCGAACAGAACGTTGTTCCTGAGAGTTGTAGGAAATAAGCTATTAATTAAGGATGACTCGGTGGATCATGATGGGTTAACCCGCAAATTCTACTCCATAAAGTACAATTATCGAGTATTGCTTGTTGGCTAGACGTCGCACACGAATCAAACAACGACGATAAGTCAGTAAAGTCTCGAATTCAGAATAAGATCGTCAACATCTTAAACTTCTTCCAAAAATGATTTTCACGCGAAGATTACGAACAGATTCCAGTTCCTTGACGCAGGTCCCGTGCAGTCGCGTGTTAGATCATGCAGAAGTAGCTGCCAATCATATTACTTTAATGGCCCCTTATTGATCCCTTGACAGCGACCATGCAGTCAGCGAGATATGCGGCAAGAGTAGCATTTGCTGGTCATTTGCACTCCAGGACAAGCTAGACCGTGTTAGTGGCCTGCAGAAAAGTCACTGTAGCATTGGTCTTGTAACCTCCGTCTAGCCCTATCTTCCGCCCACGGCCCACCCGCGGACTGGGCGCTCTCGAAGTGTTTGTGTAATTGTCACTATTTGAGTACCACATGGGTATTTGGTCTTTATCATGGTGCCCCTGATTATTGATGCTAGTTGATTGGTGGTTTTGTCGACTATGGATGCCGGTCAAAACCAATCAATTTTCACAGATAAGGTAAAAGCCGAATATGTCGAGCAATCGTCGCCATATCTGAATTACAAAATTTCGTTCAATAATCATTCGTGTCTGATTTTCGTTCTTCATAGACATTTGAAATTATGTTTCTCATTATTTTCTACTATTGTCAGTATGCAAGACCCCGATGTAATTATCTCTAAAATAAGTCTCCTCCACAGTCATCCCGCAAATGTGACGCTGTAGTCTTGGCTAATCCTGAAAGGCATCGGATTTGGGAGTTGAGGTTAAATTACTGAGATCGATAACTTCTTTATTCTGTAAAACTTTGTAGTGTGGTTGATCTAAGAACTCGATATCACCATTTGACTGGCTTGATACTACTCAATTTCAGACTGGGAAGGAGATTTGTTCGTAACCACCGTGAAAATTTAGCTAGAGGTTACATATTTCCATTATCGTCAACCAGTCCCCGGCCTTGATCATCCTCAGTGCTCGAGGCTTCACTCCGCCAACACGACAAATTCATGAATCGAACTTGAGCTTCCTACCTAAGTACTCGAGTATCGCACAATTGAGGTCTCATTCCTTCCAGCTACAACGTATTCCGGGCAACGTCTCGTGTAACATCGCACGTGTTGCGATCATGCAGCCACGAAATCTTCAGAAAGTAGGGTTACTCGATGGATATCTTTCAATTTGAAGATAAGAGTCTCGACTGTACTGTAGCACAACAATTTGCTGAGGTTTATCTGAGCGCCTTGGAAATTATGTTCACCTTGTAAGCCACCAGCAGTGCATGTAACGCATCCATCAACATATAACCGCGTAGCTCGCGATGCATGTGTTATCTCTACTACTCTGTGATGGCTACACTCACCTCTTCCAAGGACGCATTAAGATAAATTGAGGCTTTCGAAATGTGTGAGCAGAAATGTGCAAATGTCGCGTCGTCCCAATCGAGGCGTGTCGTCTTTTGATTTACTGCATGAGTTATGTACAAGCGTTTTCATGGCATGTAATTATCTGGTACAAGGTACGAGTCAATTCATTTACACAATCACTTATCAGAGTATGAAGTTGCTCCACAAAAGGAAGTCAACCCTAAACGATCCGGTCGCAAGCCGTGACGCACTCATTACAGTGTAAGTAACGTGCTTTTATCATCTGACCAATGAAAAAAGATTAAAAGCGATGAGATACAGAAATTATTGGGTAGCTGTGCCAGACCGATACACGTATTGTAATAAATCGACCAATGGAAGTGCTCCATCCTGAAGCCAGTAAAATAATGTTAACACATTTTAATCGTGATGCTTGTTCCATAGTCCTCAAAAGTAACGTTTTAGGTTTCATCTGCATGTTCTATCGCCTGCGCATTGACAAGCTATACGAATTACGGCTTAGCAGGTGCCCTCTTTGATTGAATCGGCTGGAACACTCTACATAGTATACACTGAATCTGGGGTAAACGCGATTCATGGAGAATAGTTAGCGTGCTAGATACGGCCGTAATTTTGTGAATTTGAGAGAACTCGGCAACAATCCTTACGTAAAGTATGGCTATGCTGACCGTTATTGCATCGCATCGACGAATCAAACATTACGTTGTTCAATTCTACCTCAAAAATCGTTTTCATTTTAAGCCGCAGAAAGAAATATTTAGATTACGCGGCTGAACAACTTCGTTCACGTACGGCCGAAAGCTCTCGGGCGTGGGCTAGACGCCTTGGTTCAGGATCGCATGACGTCGGGTTCTGCCTTTTTGTACTCCTTGACTCAACCATGCAAATATGGATGCCTTGTCGTGGTACTTAGGATTGTCAGATATTGGGATTATAAGTTGACGACTTGATAACATGATTACAGACTGTTTGAAAATTTGTGCAGATAATCATTCACTGCGTCAATTTGGTACCTGATCCGTCTACCCCGCAATAGACTTCCAGCAATATGACCAAAACAGCCCATTATAATGACTGGCCTAATACCCAAGGGGTAGGCAAGCTCACAGAGTTTTGTTTGATTCAATACTAATCCATCTAATAGTTTGACGTTCGCTACCAAGAATTGGAACCGACTGAGTTAGAAGTCGTTGGTACCATTCCTGCGTATTGCGCAGGCGTGCTATTTCGCAACGGCTTGGGCCCACGCGAAGTCGAAACCGACAAGAAAACCACCTACAAACTCAATCACTGGTTTGACTGTTTCTCGCAAGTACACCGATTCCAGATCCATGCACCTACGACCGAACATTCTAATGTCCGAGTCACGCACAATTCGCGTTTGACGTGTGACGGCGTCGTTCAAAGGATCAAGAAATCCGGCTACAGAGGCGAAATCACATTCGGCGCCAAATATGATCCATGCATGTCGGTTTTTCAAAAAGTGCAATCATTCTTTAATCCCAGTCCGAAAGATTCCGCCGATGGAGTCGATGTCTGCGTGTCTTTGTCAGTTAATTTCCCGGGTCTTTCGCCCACGGGTAGCAAACGCGAGAAACCGTTCGAAAAGTCTGGCTTGCAAACTCTGTGCAACAAAACAGACAATTCTGTACTCCAGATGCTCGATCCGACAACTTTAGAGCCGATTGGTATCGCTGAACAGACTGCCTTGCACCCGTCTCTGAAAGGTCAATTAAGTGCAGCACATGCGAAAACCGATCCAGTCACCGGAGAGGTTTTCAACTATAATCTAGAACTAGGCACAAACGTATATCGCGTTTTCACGGTGTCGCCTTCAACGGGTAAAACACACATTCTTGCGACCTTCAAGCACCCTCCCGCGTACATTCATTCATTCTTTATAAGCGAGAACTACGTTATCCTATGCGTATGGTCTTCACATTTTCGAAAGGGCGGCCTGCCGATGCTACTAAACCACAATTTCGTTGATACACTGGCCGACTACAAGACCTCGTCCGGGGCAACTTGGTTTGTCATCGATCGCAAACCAGGTGGATCTGGAATAGTCGCCACTTACGAATCAGATTCATTCTTCAGCTTCCACAGCATCAACGCTTATGAGGAGCCATCGCCCACCGATCCGTCAAAGACTGATGTTGTGGCAGATCTCTTGGCCTATGATAGTCTTGACGTCTTGAAACGGTTCTATGTTGACAACCTTCTTTCGGATTCTCCAACAGCAAAGTCCCTTACGGAGTCGTCTAATTTCGACACCTACGCAGGCTTCCGACGTTTCCGTCTGGCGCATTTGCCAAAAACACCAAATTCAAGACCTCTAAAGGCAACAGTTGACATTTCGATGGATAAAAAGCTTTGGCCTGAGTTGCCATCTATTAATCCTCGTTTCAAATTACGCAAGCACCGATTCGTCTATGGAGTGAGGAGTGCTGGGAAAAGCACCTTTATTGATGGGCTCGTCAAGATTGATGTCGACACGAAAAGTACGGTGTCTTGGAGCGAGCATGGCCAGACGCCTGGTGAGCCGATTTTCGTACCAGATCCTAGTTCCGATGATGAAGATGCGGGATCATTGCTGAGTGTCGTTTTGGATGGTATTGCTGGGAAGAGTTACCTCTTAGTCCTTGACGCAAAGACGATGACTGAAGTTGGACGGGCGAAAGTCGACAGTGTTGTTGGATTTGGGTTTCATGGAACGCATGTCGCTGAAGCAAATCTCTAATTGAGTGCACGTTGCGATTATTGTAATCACAGGCAGCGATGAGTCTGCACTCATCGGAACGTCTACTGGAACTTGAGCTCTGCATCATAGCAATTGATAATGTTAACTCATGATTCAAGAACAGTCTTTTACTGTCTTTTACTTTTCTTCTTCATCAAGATCAACCAATAGTTCAAGCAGATTGATCGCAAGACGAGTTAGGGCTATCATGCTCTAAACCCTAAGTTTCTCAAGGTAGTTCCGCATCTATGATACCCTCGAAGTATTTTCAGTTGGAGGTCAATGTTTGCGATTCTTCTCTCATAATAATGGTGATTTTGAATTTATTGAATTTGAATACCGTCTCCATTTTCGACCAGGTTCTATAATACGCAAAATTAAGTAAAAATTGGGCATTGATCGATGTTGAATTACTAAGCGGCGCTTATGGATTTTTCCGCGTGGGGCATCATGTTCATCTATCGAAACAGAAAGACCATGTTGGTAGATAAACAGACCAACTGCTGTCCTCAAGGAGTGATACAAGAAAATTTTTTACATTCGTTGAGACTGCTGTACTATCCATCTACAGTTATTGTTCTGTGTTGGTAAGTCAAAGAACTTGTTCGGACAATTGACGGTGACGTCATATAGGTGCTAGACTGACCCCGATCTAGCAAAAGACGTTTCTATCAAAGAGTGTCTTGCAGTTTCACTCTTTAATTTAAAAGAATTACCTATAGCGATATCCAAATAAAATGTCATCCGAAATCATCTGGCCCAAGCCGTACCTCCCCGGTACCACCGACAACTACGTCTCCAACGAGATCTTCGTCAAAGGCCTCACAGCCGAACAGATCTGGCAGAATCTCGCCGATATCACAAAATGGGAGAAGTACTACGAGAATGTCGGCCAGATCACACCTCCTCTATCCGGTCCGTGGTTGAAAAAGTCGGATAAATTCAGCTTCTCGACTTTTGGGTTCCCACCGCTACAATCCGAGGTCTGGGAATCTGTTGCGCCAACTGCGACTACACCTGGTCGTTTGGCGTGGCGTGCGTGGCAGGAAGGCGATGAGGAGACTGCGTTGGATGTGTATCATGCGTGGATTGTTGAGAACATGGAATGGGGTGTTGTGCGTGTTCTTACGCAGGAATCTCAGATTGGAAAGCCGGCTGCTCAATTGGCCGCTACTCAGCCGAACCCGATGTTGCTGGGACATCAGGACTGGCTCGATGGCCTTGCAAAATTCACCAAGGGAGAGCAAAAATAAATGAGGCTAGGGGTTCTGCTACACTGAATTGAACTAGATTGTGAGTTGTGCAGTTTCGTGCCTGATACTGACCTTTCTTGTATTAATGTATCGCATATTCTACTCTTCTGATCCTTTGTTTGGGTTCTGGAGGCATGAGCTTACACATGTATCAGACAAAGGGTTATTAGCGTCTTATTTGCCTAAGCGGGGATAACGGGTAAAGAATTATCCCTCAGTGTGTTAGATGCCATACAAATGCACCGTCGTGAGATGACATACAAATGCACCGTCGTGAGATGAAGTAGAATGCTTCCTTCATTTCACGTTCGATCGATCGTAAGAGATTGTCTTTTTTTTTGTTTTTTGTTTTCAGTATTTCCCGATTATTCCGCGTCCCGTAGAGTATGCATAAAAATATTTAATCAGAAGAACAGTTAGAATGGTAAGCTCAATTGGAGGGAGAGGGTGAATGATTCAATTACATGAGGCGGTCATGTATGTTGCCCTCATCAAATGCAGTAAAAATATCGTCCAAATCAAGGCCATTACCGTGCCAAAAAAGTGAGTTCCCGGTAGGCGAAAGCCAATTTGTATCGGGATTCAAGCCAGCATACAAATTATGTTCCTCTAGTGCGGTGGTCAAAGGGACCGATTCTGCTCCGTATAGCATCGATGTGTTTTCTATCCCAAAAACAGGCTCAATGCCTGCCGCTTGGTTAACAGTAAGTTGTTGAGACAGTGCAGAATCTATAGTGACATCGTCGGGCTGGAGTACTTGGAGAACCTCTTCCATGGTCATAGTACTCTCTGCGTTCGGTTGTTTGGTCATTGACAACAGGTTCTGTGCTGCCGAAACTTGCATGCCAAATTGATTATATGAACCGGGGCTTTCATCTTCCTGATGCCAGGTGGTTGGTGTACGATTGGCTAGAAGATGCTTCTTGATGGATGATACTTGATATGCGATCAACTCATGATTGGACATGTCAACATTAAATGGTCGACCGGCGATAAAAGCTTCCAAACGATGGAGAGCCGGATGAAAGAGGTCTTCTAACTCAAGCACCATTTGTCTAATTTGAGGCCATCGGTGTACCATCTTACTCAAAACGACAGGTATGGTTTGCATCACCCTTGATATTTCCATGGCGAGAGCAAAGTCCAGGAAACTTTCTTGACGTTTTTTCAACATATCGAGGCCAGTATGCGTCGACTCCACTAGAACTATTCCGATTTCAAAGAAATGCCAGCAGCAATGGTTCCAATAGAAAAAGCTTCCCTGACGTGATAGTCTGCTAAAGTGAGAAGCAATGGACAGTCCAGCAGCGATGCACTCGCGTCGCATAGCATTCGTAGGGAGAGGCATTCTTGGAGTAATTCGATTAAGCCGCAGACGTTGGAAGTTGCACATGATATACCGAAACTCAATCCTTGATGCAAAGTGGCGAGAGTCCAGTCTGTCTTGCCACGAATCGATCCGAGCTCGAGTTTCGTCAAGCCATTGTGGTGTAGCAATGCGAGCGTCACCGCACGTGTCAAACTGGAACAATCCGA
The DNA here is from genome assembly GCF_001896365.1 of Talaromyces amestolkiae. Classification (NCBI taxonomy): domain Eukaryota; kingdom Fungi; phylum Ascomycota; class Eurotiomycetes; order Eurotiales; family Trichocomaceae; genus Talaromyces; species Talaromyces amestolkiae. The sequence goes on from NW_024468061.1 coordinate 190,441, forward strand.
GAGTGATCTCCGCCTCCAACTGCCGAAAAGTATATAAAAAATTCGCTATAGCAACTCTATCTCCATCTTTGTTTTCAAGTCCCTCAACAGTGGGATAATGGACGGAAACATTGATGTCGATGACGGTTGAAGGTTGACTTCTCAGCATATTCATTTGGGCATCGAATACATAGCATGTCCAAAATATCCTTCGTTGAGATTCTAAAGTGATACAACTGCGGATGCTCTCCGGAGGTGGTTCTTTGTGCAAGCCAAGTTGTACACAAAGCGTCATCGCAGCTCGAGAACACATCCTCGAATTAACGACCGATGGGTTGGCGAAACTATAGTGACATAGCAGCATGATAGCCTGGAGTTGTATCAGCGTGCTTTCTTTGAAGACAACATCCAAATTTGTAATTGCAGTTTCCCAGAACTCGTCCGCCGCTTTTGTTGCTCTTTCTTGATCGTGCCGAATCAGGGTATGTGCCTATTGGCGTTAGCTCAGCGATAACAAGGGACCGGGGTATTGATGCTTACACTGATGGAAAGGGCCATGCACACGACAAACAGATCAAACGGGCTAGCTGTTCTTTCATAGACTCTGTTGCATTGCTCTATAAGATCTGACTCGTCCACGATAGGATACTGCGCAAGATAGAACTCGGCATAATGGCGTAACATTATGTCGACCACATTCCGGGGAATAGATGCTATGTCTCTCTCTTGAGCAATGGCATTGTCCTTGGATGGAGGAATTTCAGAGACAGTCTGGGTGGGAACCAGTGTAGGCAGGAGTGAGGGCGATATATATGGGACTGATCGCCATGGCGCGGTGTCATACTCCGCGTCGTACGAACGATCATAGCCATGGTTCAAAGTAGCGGACTGTAACAGCTGGGCTCGGTACTCTACAAAAAAAGCAGGCACTTGAGCTGGGTTCTCATGTTCAAAATCTTCGTCTCCCACGGATCGCCCTTGCAATGAAGCCAATTCAAGCTCCAATTGGGCTATCTTATTTTCCAGAAAGGTGACACGACTGCGCGGCTGTTCCTCTCCAGTAATGGTGTCATATCCCAGACAGTCAACGCCTGCAGAAGCGCATGTACCACAACTAGGGTACACAAAGTCACATTTGATTTTGCGTCTGCGACATCTCGCACAGGCTCGACTAGCTCGAGGATTGCGACCGGAGACCCTCCGAGATCTCATCTTACATAACGCATGGGATTCTATTTTGCTTTGTCGGTTGGTAGGATAGCGCGCATTCCACAAGTCCAATATTGCTGTCGTATTCCCATCAGGTATCCTTTAATGACCGATATTTCCAAGGGGTTGGTCGTTGAGGCTATCTAGAGATTTGGAAAACACACATAACTGGCCAATCGGAGACAACTGTGCCAGGATCGGTGTGGGGTGCAGTCGACTCGGAGGAAACTCCGACCGCGGCAGATAGAGAAGCGCTAAGCTATCCCTATCGACTAGCTCGTATGTACTCGTAATAGGACTTAATATTCTCCATACAAGGAACTATGGGTCTCTGCACACCGGATAAAAGATCCCCAGATGTGGTATCGTCGAGGTAAGCGTTATTTTTTGACGTTCTACCTTGTATCCAATATCGACGGACGATAAAAATTGACAGGTGTCCATGAGTCCGAGCTACCTTCGGCTTCATGGTATTCGGCCTGTCCCTCGAAATGGCTGTCCCTTCACAAACATGCATTCGTTGCCGTAGTCGGAGAATGAGATGTGACCTACGACTCCCCAAGTGCGGTTCTTGTTTACATGCAGAGGTTGAATGTTTGACTGTAGACCCTGGCCTCGAAGAAAGCGTTCCGCGCAGGTATGCTCATCGAACATCTTTACCAACATCAAATGCCAATCATTAACTCATTGTGTATCCGTGCAGTTATATATATTCTCTTCAACAACGAGTCGAGGAGCTAGAAAGGCAGATACAAATTCAGAAGGATAAAAGTCACACTCCGCTTAGATCCGCAGCAGACTCAATACTTCGACCACTAACACCGGAACATGACTATATCGGATTAGGAACATCACTGTCCTTGTTTGATCAGCTTTGTCGAGTGCCTGTACTCTTTCCCGTGGGATCGTCTTCGCTTGCAACACTCATCAATCCAGATAACGCACACATCTCAGAAATCTCGGCACGGGTTGCAACGCTACCTGTTGATTGCGATCACTTGTTAACACCATCAGTTCAACGAGAGCTGCTCAGCTGTTTCTTTGAACGAATATCCGCAGAAATACCACCAGTTCTATCTGAACAACATGACAATATGTTCCGACAAGACATGAACCCACTTCTTACATACTCGATAGATCCCAACCCATGGCTCCGTATTATTCTACTTTATATCTACGCTATATCAGCTCGAGTTCTATCTAGAGATCTACACCCAGAGTACGCCTATCTTGAACATGCATGTCAAGTTGACTTGCAAAGAACGCTCCCAATATCATTCAGCAAGTTCCATGCCTTCAAGCCGCATGCTTTTGATCAGGTAACCGTTGCGTGTCTCTCCATCCTATACGAAACGGTCGGTCCTGGTAGGAGTAGAATATCTCTCGATGTATTGAATACATCTCAAATGCTTTTAGCCGTTGCTTCATATGTTTACAAGGAAGATAATCAGAGACTCCAATTGGTAGCACGGCTGGCATTCTTCTTATCCCAAGTTGAAGCGTATGTTCATACTTCTGACAAGCTTTTGGTTTGTATATCCTGTTAATAAATTGCGTTCCAGGTCAATATGCCTCCATTACAGACGCCCTTCAGCTCAATTTAACGCACTCTGCGCATTATCGAACCATGAAATGACTTTCTTAGACATCTCCATGGAACTCTTGCAAAAATTTCAGGGTCATTACGGCAGCAGAACCGAGACTATGATGAATTCTATTCTCTCCAATCACGGTATTATGTCTGATCTTTCACCAATAAACCAAGAATTGGAGGAATCGGCACTTTTGTTGACCCTGAATCAACACCCGATATTTTCTACCGACCTTAGTTGGATCATGAGCAGTGATCCAGAAGCTGCTTGTCCCTGCACTATCGGTCTTTTCAAACGAGTCGCCCAGGCGGCATGTTTGTACCTTCAGCTTATGTCGACAAAGCAGAAAACACAACAAATTGTGCCATCCTTATGGCTTACTACGGAGCGGGTCATGCAAGCGGGTTTTGTGTGGATTCTCTACTTACTTTACATCATGAAGACTTCCTCACAGTCGAGCAAGCGAACTGAAGCCCACAAATCAAGTCCTCTTGAGCCTCTGATACAGTGCAACTTTTTGTTGGTATATTTGACAGAGAAGTGGAGTCCTGGTAGGCCGTATTATGTTGCTTGGGAACTGATCTACATGAAGATAGTTGATGCATTTTCCAAGACTAATCACGCCTGTGAATAACAAACTTGGAAATCTTAACTACGACATGAAAATAAATGTTACGCAATTGTTGCAATGAAAATTTTTCACTATGGACTTTATTCAAACTACTAACAATCTCCGAGTTAAATTGTCACATCCAGGAAACGAATCTGTATTCGTCCTCTTACCCAATTTTTTGTCTCGTCGATGATTTGATATCATTATTCATACAACCCACTTGTGGCTTTTTCGGAACGCGTAATGCATTTCATCACGCTGTCATCAGGCTCTCGACGTTCAAGCTCAATGTTGAACCTCTTAGGAATGGCCGTCTGAACCGAAAGATCCTCATTGAAGTGGATGTAATCGACATTTGGGGGCGCGCTCTTCGAAGCCTTGAAACGAAAATGTATTATCAAACGTACATATGTCGCATAAAGGAGACGATTGGATATCGCGACGGCCGGGCACATTCGAGAGCCAGCACCGTAAGAATATTGATACGGTGGGCCTGGTGACTTGGTACCATGGACTTTATCTTCAAGCCAACGCTCTGGTCGGAATATATGCGCGTCAGGCCCATAACACTTCGGGTCGTGATTGACGCTTTGGCCATTGATATGTACAGTAAGACCGTTGGGTATCTCAATACCACGCCAGTTGAATGACTTTATTGTTTGACGTGGTGTCAGAAATGGAATTGGGACATAATAACGAAGACCTTCCCGTACCAAAGCGACGACGTAAGGGGATTTTTCTTCTAGCACGCATTCATCCCAAGCTGCTTCAACGCTGCCATGATTTGCTATAATGTCTTGATAAGCTCTTTCTTGTGCTTTTTGGCCTTCTTCGGTTGACAGCCATCCGATGCATGCTATACCAGAGGTTGCCAAAGTTTCAAATCCACCAGATACAAAGGAAACATTAATTGACTTTATCTCCGCTTCGGTAAGCTTATCGTTGCTGCTGTCGCTCAAAAGGCCGGCAGAGATGCAATCCGGTTTCCGACCAGCACGAACTCTATCAACGACCTTCTGAAAGAGCTCGTTGAGCCACACATCGCGGATATTACGGTCATGCAACGCCGTTTTGGTTCTCTCGCTTTTGGGCAGATACCGGTAGAATGGGACATAGTCTTGTATATTGTTATTCGTAGACCGGAATCTGCCATTGAAATCAGCAATGAATAATCCTCGGGTACTTTTATTGAACACAGAATTTGGACTTACGAAGAGACAGAATGTGCCACACGTAATATCTTATGCAGCAATGGATCCTCTACACTATTAATCCGAGTACCATAGCACCACATCAACGTAAGATTAAGCGCCTGCCGCTGGAAAAAGATGCGAGGGTCGACTTCCACAGTGGTTTTCTTGCTATATTCAAAAATTCCCTTCACTAGCGCCGTGGTCTCAAGGTCTAACATGGGTGCAGACCGCTGAATAGCAGGACGAGTCATCAACGCGCCGGCTACAGTACGCATACGTTTTGTTGAATTGTTCCATGGCGCAGTACCAATAGTTCCGCCTTGTGTCTTACTCACTATTCCGTGGAAAGTGTAGAAAAGAGGACGATCGATGGTTGCCGAAGCATTTTTCACCATGAATTCCTGTGCAGCTTTGTAGCTGTTGACAACCAGGACTCGTCGATTACCCAGCTTAGCCTGCACAACTTCATGATTGTTCTTGGTGGAATAATCTTCGAAAGCTGTTGGGTGGTCATCACCGAGAAGTTTGAGATGGCCGTAGAAAGGTACTGCATTTGGTAGCTCTGGAATTCCTTTGATCTTGGGCAGATCAGTGGCGTAAGCAACGTTATATAACCACCATGCAGCAGATGACACGATGATCACAAGAGAGAGGGTCTGCCATGTTGCTAGATCAGTCAATTCAATATCGTAAACTCTCGCCATCGTAATTGTAGGTGCGATTCATGCAGGATTACTCGGTGGGCGGATTCTTTCAAGACCTAAGTGCTATATGAATCATTTTTCACGAGTAAAACATGATGAATCAAATAATCTCCATACACACTCAGCCCACATATAATTTCAGTCGTACCTAGATCCTCTGTCATTTTCTCATCCCAAATATTCCCTATCATCATGCAACCCTAAATGAGGGGCGTTATCGTTCACTATTGCCGACGGAGAAACACGGTCCCACTGACGGAGAAAGCCTTTCTCCATATATGCCGGAAGTTGGCAATTGGAAAAAGATCGAGTCAGTCTTATCAAGACCTTCTTAATGGCTAGTTCAAAATCTAATTCGTTTTTGTTACTTAATGACAAGAGTTGAGGTGGGGAGCCGTGTTTGTCTTGTGTCTATCATACGGAATACTTTTTGGTGTTGTCATTCAATCAATCAATACCCCGATACAATAAAAATCAATCGCTTTGCTATAATATACACGTAAAATGGCTGAGTTCAAGGCAGAGAGTCTGTTTTCTATTCCCGGAAGAACTGCCGTTATCACAGGTGGAGGTGAGTACTGCGAAAATCCTATCCTTGTCAGGAGACGGCGTGCGAAATCGACAAACAAGTCAATTGAAACTGATTAAAAACAGGTAGCGGATTGGGTCGCATCTGTGCCAAAACATTCTTCTCTAATGGGGCCAATGTCACGATCATTGATCGTGAAGCTTCCCGACTCGAATCAGTGAAAGAGGAGCTCGAACAAATCCGCAAGCAACTATCAGTCAAAGGCGAAATCAAGACTATATGTGGCGAGCTTGGCGAGAAGTCCTCGCTACAAGTAATCGTTGCAAAAGTACGTGAGACGCATACCGAAATTGATATTGTCGTACACTGTGCTGGAATCCGAAAACAAAACAAGATTGCGTACAATACTGGAGAACCGCTTGAAAAGCTGTTCGCAGCCACAAACTCTTTGCTTTACGAAGATATTGAGCTCTCTTTCAGAATCAATGTCCTATCACAATATTTCTTGACTTCGGGTTTGGTTGACTACTTGGGCGCAGCGGCCAAAAAGGGTGGCGGCAGGGGATGTGTCATCTGCTTCAGCAGCGTGGCCAGCAAACATAATGGTCAATTTGTGCCGGCATACCAAACTACCAAAGCGGCAGTCGATCACTTGGTGAAAATTATGGCAGCCGAGTTCGCCGAATTTTACAGTCAGTGCAACTAATCACTTCCATCTGGATCACATCTAATAGCAGTCAATAGTTCGCGTCAATGCCATCTCTCCGGGTCTTTTCCCATCAGCCCTCAATCCGTCTGACCCCAACCACCCGGAGTCTAATATGCGATTTGCAAAGGATATGCCCGCGCGCCGAGCCGGTACCGAGCAAGAAATGGCTGGTACTGCTTTGTACCTTGCCTCTCCCGCTGGCGCATATATGACTGGTGACAATATGCATGTTGATGGTGGCCGTTTGTTGGTGGCCGCTGCTAAGATATCGAAGTTGTAAATAGAGTGTGAAAATTCATTGAGTACATAGGTAGTAGTTTGCAAACACTAGCCTTTATGTAGATACTTCAATGATATCATGCTCGTTAGATATCTAGACAGTCGTCACTTATATAAATCTTGATGTACTCCAGAACTCTTTACTATGTCGGTTATTACTGGAATATTCCACATGTGAGTTGCCGCAGTCTCATACCATACGGTAAGCTTCCCCGTTCAACTTCCAGATTCTGGCATCCTTCATGACAAAATCAACATCTCTTAATGCCTTCCTATTATCCATGGGGTTTGAACCCAAAGCAATAATATCTGCTCTGCATCCTTCCTCAAACCAGCCGAACTTGAATCCACAAAGATTTCCGCCACAACTTTCCCAACCTCCGACAGTACACATTTCAAGCACTTCCTCAACGGGGATTCCAGCTTCAATCATTAGTTCCATTTCTCGTGCGTTGTCTCCGTGAGGATAAGTGCCCGTATCACCACCACAGGCAAGACGGACACCAATGTCATAAGCGAGCTTGGTCTGCTTCAATATCTCAGAGAAGCGCTTCTTGTGTAGATTTTCACAGACTGCTAGTGTCGGCACGAAGATGGTTCCTTTTTCCTTCATGAGCTGAAATAGTTCCTCGTTCGCGAAATAGCCATGCTCGATAGTGTTGACACCGGCCTTTACAGCCCCCATAGCACCTTCAATTGTACCGGCATGGCAGGCAACGGGGCACTTGGCAAGCTTGGCTTCTTTAACGATCATGTCCATTTCCTCCTGGTGGAACAGTAACACGTCTGGGTTCGGGTCTTCGGGTGGATGCGTCACACTGTGCACATATGGATGTTGTTGAGCTGGTGGGAACCGCATAATTCGACGGCGATAGTCGGCAAAAAACTTGATAACGTCCGCACCTTCGGCAATCCTTCTGCGAACGGCCTTTTGTGCCTCAGCCGGACCATCCACAGGTTCACTACCCTGAGGCAAGCACACCCCATTGCAGGCATTCTCAGTACGCGATTCGTATGAGCCCGTGCTTGCCAAAACCTTCGTAGCTACGAAAAGCCGAGGGCCCGGGATCAAACCACGAGAAATGGTGTCACGTATATTGGCATCCATTGAACCTAGTGATTCACTGCCAAGATCGCGATAAGTTGTGTAACCGGCTAAAAGTGCAATGCGACAGTGGTTGACGGCTCTCACGACCCGCTCGACTACGCTTTCATCCCGTTTTTGCTGCAAGGAAGGGCGTTCGTCATAAGAGTGAAGGAAGATATGGGTATGCGCGTCAACGAAACCAGGCATCACGAATTTCCCTCGTAAATCAACGACATCTTCAGATGCTGTTAAAGATATTTCTTCGTCTGTTTCTCGCCGGTAAGATTTGACGATGTTGCCCGTTTGTCGATCGACGACGATGCTGGTATTGTCCAGGACTTTCTTCTGTTTGGGGTCAAATAGTTGTGAGGTGTGAATAGTATACTGCGACATCTTGAATTATTGCCACGAAAAAGGATTTTCAGATCTGGATAGAGAATGGACCAGAAAGAGAAATCCTGGTGTACAAGTCATTTCAAAAATAATTATTCGTCTCGCACCTGAAATAACTTCTTCAGTTTCTCATCGTGCCCTTCTCCGTTGGGACAGCGGGGCAGAACACAGCTGATAAGAAACGTATCGGAATGAGAAGTTCTTGCGGAGAAGCAACTGGCCATTCAGCATCCATCAACCGGGAAAATTATGGATATTTAGCACGTTGAGATACTTCAAACTAGGACTGGTATGGCAACGGACGAAGCCTTCGCGTTTCTCCGTCTATGGGGCGGCTAGAGCCGAACGAGGCACAGCCAACCCTATGGACACGGCTGAGAAGCCGATTTTTTATGGTGCTGTGCTTTTATCTATTAAGGAGATGATAATGACGGTGTTGGAGAGTAAACAATTAGGCTGGACTGGGATCGGTTCTGATTTTATCTTGCTAGCAGGTGGCAAACAAGTCTTCTCTCTTATCAAAACTCTCTTTCGCTGTCTTGTCATTTTTCATCTGATGCCCCAGCAAATTTGTTCTGCAAACGACTCTCTTGGGTGGATAACCTGCCGGTTGAACCAGTTCCTGTGGTATATCATTTGTTGATAGGCAGGTAACACATGAGATTCTTGTATCTGTTCTCCTTTTCCATTATATAAGTGCCGGTACATCACTCCTCAATTGCCATTTACGACCTTGAGATTGTATTTGTTCGTCAATCAAGGTCATCGATATTATTCCCTTAATCCATACCAACGCATAAACATCATTGCACATAGTCCGAAACCCCTACTAGCTTGAAGTGAAAATGGCAATCGAGACTCCGGGTGCTGTGGACAAGGGCGGGGAAAACGTGGAAAAACTCGCACCCGTCCCATCTCGAGATCGCTCCGATATGGAAGGTCAAGTGAAGTATGAGAGCGGAACTGATGAGGCGTTGAAATTCGTCAGTGGTCATGCCGTACAATATACCCCGGAGGACGAGAAACGAGTTCGCCACAAGATTGACCTTTACATCCTTCCTTGGTAAGACTTTACTAGGCTACATAATCAAAATTACGTTCGTGGGTTGCTGATAATCGATTTTGCAGGATGTGTGGACTGTACATGTTACAATATCTCGACAAAACTTCTCTCTCCTATGCTTCGTCAATGGGTATCAAACCCGATACTCACATGAGTGCCAGTGAATATTCTTGGACCGGATCTATTTTCTATATTGGTTATCTTGTGTTTGAATATCCACATAATCGTCTTATGCAAAGGTTTCCCTTGGGAAAGTACATTTCGATTTCTGTGATCCTTTGGGGTATGATTTTGTCCGCCACGGCAGGGACGTCTAATGCGACTGGTGTTTTGGTGGTGCGATTCTTCCTTGGTGGTTTTGAAGGGGCAGTTACGGCTGGKGAGTAGATTTGTCTACAAGATTGCAGAGATCGATTATTAATTACAATTTTGCATTGTAAAGGATTTGTGTTGGTTACGTCCCAATGGTACCCGATGAAAGACCAAGGTACCCGAAGCGCAATCTGGTTCTCGTTCAATGGCGTATCACAAATTGTCGGCGGTGTGCTTGCTTATGGTGTCTATACTGGTTTTGAAAACGGACATTACAGTTTCCCTGCTTGGAAAGCAATGTTCCTGATCACCGGCCTTCTTACAGCTGTCTACGGCATTTTTATGTTTCTTTTCATGGCCGATTCTCCAGTCACCGCGAGGTGGTTGACGGACACGGAAAAGTACATAGCCATAGAACGCCTTCGAGGAAACCAGCAAGGTATTGGCAGCAGGGTCTTTAAATGGAGCCAGGTCCGGGAAGCATTTACAGACATCCGAGTAAGTTGATTTCGTCCCCAATCCACTTCGTGGTACACAAGTACTAACTCTATTCTCTAGACGTATTTGATCTTCCTCTTCATGGTTACCTGTGATATACCCAATGGTGGAATTACCGTTTTCTTCACCGAGCTCATTGAAAGCTTTGGATTCAACACTCAGAAAACATTCCTCCTCGCCATGCCTGGTGGTCTTGTTGAAGTCATTTCCATCGTTGGACTCTGCTACCTGGCTAAGAGGATTCAAAACCGTATGTTCTGTGCGGTCATCGGGCAGATGTTTGGCCTACTAGGCATGGCTCTTATGATGGGCTTGTCACGTAGCGGTACCACCGCATATCCAGTCGGACAGTTGGTCGGATACTACCTTGATATCGGCAACAGTGCCACTGCCTTGACATTGGTGCTTTCCATCATATCTTCCAACACGGCCGGATATACGAAGAAAACTACGGTCAATGCTATCTCTTTGATCGGATACTGCGTTGGTTTCTTGATTGGGCCTCAGACATACCGTAAGGCACCCGACTATCCTGATGCTAAATGGACCACAATCGCCATGTGGACCACTACTATAGGATGCTGTTTGGCGTTATACTTTGTCAACAAACGCGAAAATGCACGAAGGGACAAGTTGTGTGCTGAGCTTCCACCACAACCGGAAGGTCAAGAATTCTTGGATTTGACCGACAAAGAGAACATGTACTTCAGGTATACTCTGTAAATTCTGTCTCTGCTGCGACAGATTAAAGATGTTTGTTCCAATGACTACTAAGAAGTCATTGGAGTAATGAGACAGCCGGAGAATCTTAGATATGTTAGAGACTTCCCAATGCACAGGTTGTATGGATTTGCCTTTATCAGGTGTGACTACGTAGTTGTAGGTCCATAATTACGAATTGTACGGAGCAACACCCTCTCTATGTCTGGACTCGAATCTGTAATACAATGCCATGTTTGGGTGTTCTAAAAGGCAAGCCTTAGAATTAACGATTAGAAATAAGGTTTCTCTATCATCCGGCTGATACCAAATCAAATACCAACAATCTTTACCTAGCGTTGGCCAATTTAAGAAAAACATTAGGCCCATGGTTTCGCTCTTTTCCGCCTGGATTCCCCTCTTTCAACGCGTATTTCCGAGCCGGGTAATCTTAGAATTTGTTGCAATTCCGTGCAATTGATAAATTCAAAAGACTTTCGAAAATTAATAGACAGGCATGATTTTTTCGTTTTAAATTAATTTTATCCTTTTTTACCTCCATATATCGACTTCAGATTTGACCGTACTCCGAAGGACAATAACATCAAAAGCGATTCGCTCAACGCCAAACATTAACGCCCGAAAATAGAACGCGCGGGATCACGAAAGACGAACAGGAATTGAAGATGCCTGAAAATTACCCAAGACCCTACGTGGAAACTCTGCGACTCCGGGGCCCGTCTTACTATGAGATTGGTCTTCAACATGGCCAACAGGCAAAAGAGCAGATTTACATTAACATCAAAACCTATACGACATTCTTCCAAGAAACGGCTGGTATGAAAACCTGGGAGGACGCAAAGGAGCGCTCGAAGATTTTTATTCCCACTCTTGAAAGACTATACCCGGAGTCATTGGAAGAAATGCGAGGTATTGCAGCAGGTGCCCAACTTGATATGGAAGATATCCTTGCATTGAACGTCCGAAGCGAAATTGGATTAACGAACTATCCCAACACTCCTAAAGAAGCACCTCCTGCAATTACCGACGGTTGCACCTCAATTGTTCAGCGTTCGCAAGATGGATCGACCGTGATTTTGGCGCAGAACTGGGACTGGCTAGAACAATTGCACGATGGAATGGTCATTTTGGACATCGTAACACCTGACGAAAAGACGCGACTTCAATTCATGAATGAAGCTGGATTAGTTGGTAAAATCGGAGTCAATTCTCACGGAGTCGGAATTTGCATGAATGCAATTCGATGCGGTGCGCTTTCTACAGATCGATTGCCAACTCATGTTATGTGCCGGCGCGTTTTGGAATATGCGAAATCCTTCGATGAGGCTGTTGCAATGCTCGACGAGTATGGCGGTGCTTGTTCATTCAACCTCGTTATGGCAGATGTTCAGGGTGAATTTGCTTCCGTTGAAAGTACACCGAATGGACTCTCTATTATAAAACCTTTGACCAAAGGCGATTCCACGAAGGTCTCAGGAAAAGGTACCAATTTTGTGGCCCATACAAACCACGTAATGACACCGCCTACGGAGTTTCCTGGAGGAGCTATCTATGACCGACCTGCACCTAACTCATTCTCACGATTAGAGAGAATGACGGAATTGACACATGAAGATATTAGCCAACAGAAGGAGCTTACCTTGGAATCGGTCATTTGTCGATTGAGAGACCAAAAAGGCACTCCAACTAGCATTTGCCGTGACAAGCCTGCCAATGCGACTGGAATGGAGAAAATGACTACACTTGCCACGGTCTCGATGGTGTTTGATACTGTGGCCAAGAAGGTTACCAAGAGTCAGATTACGATCGGTAGACCCTGTGAAGAGGGTTTGCAGTTAGTAGAATTGACCGTCTAAGTATGAAAATCTTACTAGCGCTTGCATTACGTTCGACGACGCCTGTCGAAAGCAGTCGAGCATAATGTATTTATCCATAGCCCTTGTGAAGTATTATCAGTCATCAATCAATAGATGGAAAGCGTTAACAAGCAGTTACATACATTGGAAAGAACCGTTCCAAGGGATCTGGTGCCCTGCGGTTCATAGAGCATCCTCATGCTTTGGAGTGAAAATGCTTCCTTGGGGAGCAGTCGCGTTATGGCTACCGACAGCATCGATGGCAATACTGTTATAATAGTTAGTTACGAGTAAAGGCTAATTATTCAGCATGCCCTTATGATCTAATTATAGTGTGAAATCCACGTCTTAGCATACGACCAAGAACGAACCCCGTTAATGGGTGATAAATTAGTGGTCATATAACTCTGTCAGTCACATAGACATCTGGTAGCATCGATATTTATGCTTCCAAAGGCAAAGCGCTGTCTACTGCTTTTTTCAACAGAATATCATTGTTGGATCATGTTTGTTGTGCGTGAAATTTAATAATGAAGTTTTTCTTTGGTGAGTCTTTAAGGCTAATCAGATAACTCTAATATTCATATAATAAGACAAACAAATCATAGTAATCTTAGAGCCACAGACTTGCCCACCAACGGCAGCTACCTTACAGTGAGATCCAATTATGACAAACAAGACTCTCATGTACGTTGTGTCTTGGGATCACAGGAGCAATTAACGTTGAATGCTTAGGGCCACTCTATACGCATGCGATTAATCGGTCAAGACAGGCCTGATACGGGCCAGGAGATAATAGATGAAGGCTTGGCTCAGGTTCTCATGAGAACTAGCAGAAATATCAGCAAACATGAAAAACGAGAAGAAATCTTTGAACAGAAAGCCAATGATTAAGATATACAGAAACAATAGCCCACACATGATCCTTGCTTTGTATACAATTAAAATCACTCAATGATGGTAGGAACACACGAGAAGTTTCCTTCACTTTCAACAATAAGCCTCTAAAATGTTGTAGTCCTGTGATCATGTCAGATTGACAATTTTCCTTCACAGAAAGGAAATCTATTCAATATCATATCTCAATGGGGAGCTTCAGAAATTTGAACTTGCTCTCAAAATACAGCCTATATCATATAGACAAAGAAGGTTTGCCTTTTCATTCCATCCTTTTTTTGGGCTATCTCATATATATTCATCTCATTCCTATCCAAATCTTGTTTCTTCAACATCTTCCACATTTCCTACATTTGTTTTTGTCTGCCGCTCATCACCAGCTTCTACCTTAAAGTCAATCAACTTTGCAGGAAACGATATGTCCTCGCTCAGCCAGCAGCCACTTGGAACGGAACACATCAAGATGTGTGACCAGTACTCTGATTCCCAACTCTCACTGATCCTTAAACGTTATCTTGATCCCGGATACATTCTATCACTCCCTGATGCTGTGAGCTTAATCTACCGAATGTTTCCCGAGAAGACCGATGCATCAAGGGGATCAAATATGGATCGTGGTCTCTTTGAAAACGATATCCTACAGATTGCTGCAAAAACTCCCTACAATGATAGAGCACAATCTCGTCTCGCGAAGCTTGTTGGCTATTTGATAAACTCGCAAAAGTTGAGTGATTGGGTGACTGAACCAAAGGTACGTGACTCAATATCATTATAATTGAGGCTGAAAACTGATATGAGGAGTTTCTATAGGGATACACAATCCACAAGCCATGGGAGAACATTCGCATTACCTTGAACAACGGGTATCCCTGTAAGTCTGTCTACATTTCCAGTTTCCTTCAGTCTTCTTTTGCAAGGTGCAGCATGGTTGATATTGATCGTTTTCGTATTTGGCAGGGAAGTCTGAGCGGTATGGCACGGGAAACGCTCAGTTAAATCTGCACGCATTCGTAGCGCGCTTGGCATGTCTCGGGGCACTTTTCCCTATCGATGCCCCTTGGCCAATCTGGACATTGCGCGATGCTCTCGAAGAAGACCATGACGGCCGATGGGATGAGATGTATGTCAGCTCCGCGGCTATGTGGATTATTTGTGCTGGCCAGTGGGTTTTCAACCAGATCGGTTTGTATTCCTGGCCTCAACCCAAAGGTTGGCACGAGGCTATGTGGTCGCGAGGTTCGCTCTACGAGGGCCCTCTTGCTGGGCTAGAGCGGTGGAACTTCTGGCAAGCTCGTTTTGTGGAAGCTGCAAACAATCGTTCGATTTCTGGTGAATGTAAAGGGCATGCTCACAAAGCCAGCGAGCTTATGAAATCTCTTGTACTCAATTCGATGTGATAAAGTTCAAACCTTCACACTATCTCTGTACCTTCAATTCAAAAATTCTATTTCTATGCCAATTTTGAAGTAATCATCAGCGGATTGAATCCAGGTATGTTGTTAAGCCGCTTGAGTCCTTTCTGGCCGTGGATGACGTTTTGGTTCAGTGGACGGTATACATGCATTTAAACATCCTTTGCACTTTTTCGTTGGGATTCATGCAAAACGCACGTTGAGACCTACGAACTTGATTTTTCCTGATGCCCCGGGACTTGCCTGTTCCGTTTCAGTGCTCACCCCGTCGCTGCTTTTACTCCTTGAGTAGAATTGAGCACGCCCCTAAGCGTTGTGATCAGATCAGCGAGCCTTATGATATCATTCCCATTCCCCACCCCCCATTTAGAAATACGGAGCGACCCCGACATGTGCCCCGGACGAAGTCAAACCCCACGGTACATTTGCTACACGTTTTTGAGCAGAAACGGAGAGTACGGAGAACATGGAGAAGGCGACAGGCATCACCCCGCAAATCCAAAGCTAAAACTAAAATATTCACTTGCACCAGGAGGAACAACTTGTACTGACCTGTTTTAAGAGATTAATGGTATAATATACATAGTGAATGCCTAAAAAATGATGTTTTAGCATGAAGCGGCGAAGCTGATAGCTCACATGCTCATGAAGGCGCACTCCATGGAACTTCTTGCGTTGCACAATGAATCCCACCTCCTTGCAATGGAAGCGCATTGATATAGACCTGTACAACCTCCCTTTCTTTTTGGAAGAAGTTCTTCAAGATATCGAGTGCATTTGCATCAGCCTCCACATCGCCGAATTTTGGTACCAACAAGCCACCATTAGGCAGATAATAATTCACATAAGTCGCAACCGGGGACCAATCGCTCGGATACATGACAGCCTTCATATATTTCTCATCTAAGTTCAACAAAGCCATGTCGGGCTCTGGCATATCGATAATTTTGAAATTTCTTCCCCGGGCATCGCACTCGTTTGACAGAATTTCCTTCGTTTCTTCATATACTTCCATCCATACCGTCTCCGCTTTCAGGCCCACAGGGCGACTGATAAACAAAACACCAGGTCTCGCGAATCGTGCAAGTGCATCAATATGACAGTCAGTGCTGTCAGCGTTCCTCACTCCAGGCACCCAAATGATTTTTGAAACGCCCAGACAGCGGCGGAGCTCTTGCTCAATCTCTAGTTTACTCTTTCCTGGATTTCGATTTTCATTGATGATGGAACTCTCCGTTGCTAGTAGCGTCCCCTCGCCATCGATTTCTATAGCGCCTCCTTCCGTGGTTATTCGTGTTTCGATACGATCTACCTTCATATTTTGGAGAAGTTTGCGAGCCAGAGTTGTCGTTGCTTCAGTGGCATGCCGAGCTCCCCATCCATTGAAATTAAAATCAGTTCCAGAGAGCCGACGTCTCTGATTCAGGGTGAATGTAGGCGCGATATCTCTCATCCATAAATTCAGATCATCTCCAGGAATCGGACAAATTCGAATTTCATGCTTTTGGGCAGATGATCTAAGTTCGAATTCTGTCCGTGCTCTGTCAAGCCGCTCTTGGCCGACAGCTAGAGTGACAGGCTCAAATTTAGCGATCGTCCTGGCTATATTGGATACTTCGTTTGTTGCGGCATCCAAAGATGCTGTCGTTTCGAAAGCACAATTATTGAGTCCAGGCCATGCCAGTATGCATCGTGAGTGACGACCCCATTCTGCAGGCCTGAAAAATAACGACGCAGCACGACTTGAGACCATATTATCGATCACTTATCGGTCCAAGTGAAAAATTGTGGACAGAATGGCTTTATTTTGATCAAGATGGTTGCGGTTATGTATCATGAAAGCTGGCTTACCACCAAAGGACCACGTTCTACATAGTACACACGTTCTTAAAAATGCCCTCACCTTCTGACGGGTATCGTAACGCGCTCAATTCATTAAGTATTAACTACTCCGTAATAATAAGATTACCTTGCATAATACCAAGTAACTTATGTAGCGTATAAGATTACGTTATTGAGATTCCTTGTGGTTCACTGCGCTGTTTCTTACGCCATGCGAACGGTGTCTCACTTTAATAGCGCACTACAAGTGTAATTTTGGAACGGTTGTGGTTCTGATTATGCCGGCCAAAAGCGGTTTGCATTAGCATTATGAACCAAATAAAGCAGGCAATTACAGGGATCAAACAAGACTCTGCCATAAAATAGCTCAAATACGTCAGGCGTCTCAAGGACCTAACCCTTCGACGTACGTATGCGAGAATAGTATCCGAGCATCTTGCATTAAATACTTGGCCTTAGAATGAAGTTCCAACATCTAGGGTTATGAAGTTTATCTACGTGATAAGGAGCGATTACACCTGCGCATTTTATGAAGGATACCTGTTATCCCATCATGTGCCTACTTTTGATCATGAGATTCATGTCAACTGGTTTGAGACGCCCAATTTGAAAATGGAATTCTCGAGCTAAATTTGCACTCTCCCCAAAGTGCCACTTTAGCACCAATAATAGAGATAACAACAGATTTAGAATTGTAAGATATGCTTGTAGAAGAAACAGCAAAAGATGACATCATTCAAGACCTGATCACAAATGAAGATGATAAAGTTACAATAACTATTCATCATGGGTGACGGCATTCGTCCAAGTCAGTTTGAATACAAGCCAGTTCTACACGAAAGCTTCGATCATTAGTCTACTTACAGAAAAGCTGCTGATGCCTCGTCCTTGCTTCCTCCTCATTGTGTTAACTTGACATCACTTCTTGGACGAACACCCGCATTTCTCGCCTGTGGACGATTGTCCGATTATGAGAAGTTTTCATGCAGATTCCGATTTCAGGAAAGAGAATCCCAGAAATATTAGCAAAGCTTCCTTTCTCGAGTAGTTATTGGAAGACACTTAATAATCAAAGTAAGATCTTACGGGACATACAATCTACCATTACATTCAAATACCTAGGATTCAAGGAGATTTTGAATGATTATTTTTTACTGAAATTGCTGAAATCGATGAGAAACGAGTGAATATTTACATCCTATACTCTATCATTTGTGTCTTCTCCTAGTTCTAATTATAAATCTAGCTATTTCTTTCCTACAAAATAGTGCTGTTGCCTTGCCCAGCGTGATTCATGGTCATTGGCTTTCTACTTCAATAACCCTGATTACATTGCTAAATTAACCTGCGAGCTGGTTGACTTGCTTCGTAATCTCCATGGTTCTGGTGATTAAAAGTCTGTAAAGGCTGCCATTTTATGCCCGTGAGATAGGTGCAAAATCTCATTTATACTGTATAAAGTACAGTCTCTCGCCGAAAGTTGCTTATTCTCTGATTCCCCTCCAGACCTGCAGCGGCCCGATCAGATTAGCGGCATAATATTAATATAGTATCCCAACCCTAAGACGCAAATTCGTAATCCTTGCGCACAGTCCGGTTGGAGATACTTAATCGACATGACTCGACGACACCCCTAGGCTCCTTAATGTCTGAATTAAGAGAATTCCCATTGCTCGTCACTTTTTTTCTGTGTTTATACTTCTCCCCGCACAAGTCTGACAATGCCATCGGTCCGCAGCTTCCCTAATGCGTAATCTGCAATGTGCACACAGCCCGTTACGCGACCAAATGGCCAGACATTGGATTGCTCGGTTCAATTTATGTGGATGGATATGATTGAGTCGCACWTTTTGCGTGTGTTGCTGCAAATMCCCCGCCAATAGACCGTATACACCATGAGCGCTTCATAGTACGCTTCGTAAGTGAGACCGCCCCAGAAAGGTACACCAACAGACCAGATAACACCCCTCAATTGTACACGCGTGGGCAAAGCAGCGGATGGTTTTGAAAACGTCTTTATTTTTCCTTCTACTGCTTATGAGATTGTTAGTTTCGCCTGCTGAGTAGCAATTGTATAGTCAGTTGCAATTTATTGACGGCGATTTCATAGGCAGCGATAATCACCCGTTGTGTAACAATATACAGGTCATTGATTTGAGTTAACCAAAGGTAACTGGAAAAGGGGATTCAGGGACAGAGAGAGGCTACACGTCGATATTTCCGGTGAGAATAGTGGAAAAGGAGGGTATTTTTGGTCCCGCCTGTCTCCCTGACTGCTGATCAACTCAATCAGCCAAGAGAAAATATCGTGGCGTAGATGGAACGGAGCCCATTTGACATCCTACAAAGGTTGGGTGGTTTCGCTGATTTCCGTTCAAGGGCGTGTCCTATCTTCCTCTGCCTTACGCTATCAGTGACAGCTACAGCAGCTTTTCCCAGGCCTTCAGTCACTGCGCGGGCTTGTGCTACTTCCAACACAAGTACTAATCTAATGTGGTCAAGCTGGTGCCGCAGCAGCGGTGTCAGCCACTGGTCAATCTATACCCATTGTACCGACTTTCCTAGGGTAATTGCAAGATCTGATCGCATCCATCACCTCTCCATTGAAATAATCCGATCGCGAAGCGTTTGATTGCAGTATATCTCTAGCGGTAATTGTCGTGGGAGTTCTTGGCGCAAGAAATTATGCACGCCTGCTCTTCATCTTGTCGCCGTTAGAGTTTGAGTTAGTGTAGAAGGGTCTGCTCAGAGAGATGTACGTTCAAATAAATTGCTTATAATATCTTTCACTTTATATTAACTAGCTTGCTTAATTCTATTACTCACGCCTGTCGTATTAGGTTATAATAGCCTGATATCTGCTTTCATTTCCAAGATACATCTTGTATCTTCCAGACTGCTTCTACAATTTCTTGGTTTTCTCGTCATGGGCCGGTTCATATGATAGACATTGAGCGAAATGATTTACTTGAAGTTATGTTCGGACTGATCATGATATCCAAAGTCGGATAATCAACGATTTTACGGCAGCAAAACGTACTTCGGAGTACTCCGTTCCCACATATGTACCCAGATAACAGATACGATTCGATATTTTTATGTATAGATTAAGGACGCTAACACAAGCGCCGAATAGCGTAAGGAATCTTGACCTTCGTTATGGCGAATCAAGGTGCCAGTAATAATCGAAGTGCTTAACAAGAATGTATATGAACCAGTATCGATTATCTGCCTGTCGCATGATTCTAACCATGTGGATATCTAGTGGGTATCTAAGCCAGGTATCGGTCAAAAGTTCCTCTAGCCAAGCTTCAAAATTTACACAAGAAAACAAATGCAGATAGAAAGCTCTGAATTTGCTATTCATCTCTGTGAATTACTTGCTCTCGACACTTCTCTGGGTATGTACCCAGGTACGTAAATTTTTTATCTGTGGATCCACCCAACCCAAGTGGCAATCGTCTTATCAACAGACTCACCTCATGGTACTACAGAGTAGCATTCTTAGCATAAGTGGGCCTACGAGAGACCCTATAAGCTCTCCTAATTGGCGCAAGACTCCCGTGATGGCGCCGCGAATCCCTTCGCGCCACTTAGTTCGTCTAGGCTAACCCTAAACGAGTTAAGCATGCCGTTCGGTGCTCAAGATAAGCTGGGCCACTAAAATCCCCGCATGAAAAAAGCAAAGAAAAAAGAGGTTTAAAAACAGACGCAAGCCCGAGGTCGTTATCCTCCGAATTCTCGTGGACTCGGCCGGAATCTACTCCAGTGGGATATTCGATCATGGCGTCTCTTTTCCAGCGTGCAAAGGCGGCAGTCAAGCTCCCCATTGAGGAGGAGGATGCAGAGAGATCTCGGTGGATCAATGAAGGTTAGCAAGCTGCTTTTGTCGCGAAGGCACGCGACCCGCGGAGCTGAATTGTTTCTCTTTGCTAGATCTCCTTCCCACGCCGCCAGAACAACAAAGTAAGCACACTGCTCGCTAATCATTATAAACTCGAGCTCATTCATCATTAGCCTGGCGCTGGTGGAACTATGTCACCTTTTACTGGTCCATATCATTCACAAACTGGACTCTGGGATCCGTAAGTGACATTGATTATCCTCGTGAATCAATGTTCTAACCTACTCAAAGTCGATGATCGGTGTTGGCCTCAATTGGTGGCAGGCTATCATTGTGATCTTCGTGTCTCAATTCATCTCGTCCATTGCTATGGCTTTCAATTCTCGATCAGCAGCGGTATACCATATTGGATTTCCCTGCGTTGGCCGAAGTGTCTTTGGCATGTGGGGGAGCTATTACTTTGTCGGTGCTCGAGCGATTTTGGCCATCATTTGGTATGCCGTGCAAAGTAAGTGATTATACCCAGTTTCATCAGGGAAAACAGTGGATGATGCTAATGGTAACACTTCAATTTAGTGTACTCCGGCGCCGAATACATGTACAATATCCTTCGAGCTATTTTCGGACACAACTTCACCGATATCCCCAATCACTTGCCTGAAAGCGCCAGCATCACCACCCCGCTAATGCTAGCCTTTTTCCTCGCCTGGCTGGTTCATCTGCCATTCTGCTATTTCCGGCCCTATCAACTGCGCAAATTTTTCTGGTTCAAGACTATCGTTTCGCTACCGGCAATGTTCGGCTTATTCATTTGGGCTATGGCAAATACGAAGGGTCGTCTGAGTGGAGGACTTTATTCTGCAACTTCTACAAGTTCCAGCACCGTGGCATGGATGATTTTGGCCGGAATCAACAGTGGCATGGGGTATGAAAGTCCAATCGATCGGTAAACGACGCACTCTGACTGTTACACCTAGAAACACCGCTACACTGATTACCAACCAGCCGGATTATGCAAGATGGTCTCGCAGTAGGGGTGCTCCTGTTTGGACTCAATTGGTAAGTGATATATCTATATCTAAAGTGAAATTTCACCGCATCGGCCGAATTCTAATATTGATCTCCAGTTTTCAAACCCTATTGCGGTGACACTCTCTGCCAGTCTTGGTATTTTGTCCACCGCAGCTGTCAACCTGAAATTCGGTACCAGCATCTGGTAAGTACTCGGAAGATATAATAGAAGTCGAGTCGCATCGTTATCATGTGTCTAATAATGAACTAGGAACCAATGGGATATGATGAATCTCATCTTGGACAACTACTGGACATCCAGTGTCAGATTCGCTGTCTTTCTCTGCGCATTCGCCTGGCTAGTCCAGATTGTCGGAGTCAACATCGCAGCAAACATGATTGCCTTTGGTGCCGACTCATCCATGTTATTTCCGTCATACATCAATATGCGTCGAGGTCAATTCATTATCGAAATCCTTGCTTGGGCTGTTTGTCCATGGAAGATCCTTGCATCGGCAGCCAAGTTTACAACTTTCCTCAGTGGATACGGCTTGTTTATGGTATGAAATCATTATGTTCTAGAATCCAATTCCATACGCTAACCTGTATCTAGGCCAGTGTTGTGGCAATTATGGTGTGCGACTGTGCGTTACATTTTCCTCAACCCTATATCAAGCTGCTTACTGACATGACAACCAGATTTCCTCCTCACCAAAGGAAATGTGTTCATACCTTCACTTTACAACGGAACCCCGGCCAACAAGAACTATTACTATACCGGAGGCGTCAACATCCAAGCTGTGATCGCTTATCTCATTGGAATCGCACTTCCTTTCCCTGGCTTCTGCGGCGAGCTAGGAGCAAATGTTTCCACCGCGGCAATGCACATCGTCGATCTTGGCTGGATCTTGTCCTTTGTCACGGCCTTTATCTCGTACTATCTCATCTGTCAGATTTGGCCTACTGCCAATATGCGTTACGTGAAAGAGCATGGCTACGGGTTCGAGCAGACCGCATCGGAGATGTTGATCGACTCCGGCGAATGGGGTGTACAGAACGATAACGTGGTACGAGATGATATTTATGTGGATAAGCATATGTCATAGATGTTATTCACGGATGATATTATGCACGTGTATATAGGCTAGAATATAACGTCAACTAGCAAAGAAGGCCCCATCTGAGTGAGCGTGTTCTTAGCTTTATGTCAAGACTTTTCTAGCCCCATCCTGCCTGTGAGCTCAACTGTATGACGTAGTTTCAACTTTTAGAGACTCTTATATCCTCGATATCTACGGATGGATTGTAATCTGTAATTGCGTATAACATGCAGCTTGAGTCTCTGCCAGATCGGAGAACAGATCAAGCCGTCTCCTGAGTTCTACACTCCATTTCATAGAGACAATACCATTGACTTTGTTTGACAGAGTACCCCTGCCCATATAGGTGGGAATGCTTGTTCTTGGTGTAAGTCGTCCTCAGTAGGAGGGTGGTGGAATGCATACTAGCATCCAGGTACCCCGCAATTCAGAATGGGCTAGCTACCCATCGGAAGTATCTATACCGAGGTGGATAACTTTTTGTAGGCTTTGCGCTTGTCTGGTCTGTATTTGAAAAATCATGGCTAGAGTTTTTAATTGTTCATTCAACATACGGCCCTCCATCAATAATGTCATCCGGAGGGATCCACATGTTTTGATCAGAAGTAAAGTCCCTCCAGGACTAAAAGGGCTGGCATAAATTTCAAAGACAGACAGCATAACGCCGCAGGCAATATATAGATCATTTTGAATCTCACATCGGTGCTTTTCGGATATTCCGGGTGGTCGATATGTGGTTGGTGGAAAATATTGGACTCTGTTTCCATGATCTTCAGATCTCCGCAAAAACATTTAATTGGCAAGTTGGGGTAAATGAGTATTGGATATATCCGGGGAAAAGCTTATTTCCATAACAGCTATGTAACATGGGGAAAGATTGTACATACGTATGTAGATGGCCAAGTATCGATGTATATAAGCATGGTCACCCATCATTCATCGTCAATTCTGTCCTCAAGGAAGCAGTTTGCCTAGACCGAGGTCTCCAAGATGTTGCTTTCAAAGTCTCTCACCGTGTTGGCATTGACGACATTCACAGCTGTGAATGGTTGGCCGTGGAAACGCCACTCCAAGAATAGATTCGATTGGGATCTCGTTGATCATTTGTTCGTTCCCTCAACCCAGGCTTGCTAAACCCTTATCTAATCAATTTTGATAGAATTGCATTCGGAGATTCGTATACCTTCGTACAGGGTACCAATGGCTACCCTACATTCAGTTTCATCGGAGATTACCTGCCTGGCCAGTTCGCTGTAACCCCTTCGGAACTGTGGTCTGATCGTATCGTCCAGAACTTCACTGGAACTGCGGAAGGGGGCCCAAACTGGGTTGAATATTTGACAGGATGTGGTCTCAAGCCGGGTCTGACAGATCCCAAGAGTTGTAAGACGCAATTGTGGGACTTTGCTTTCGCTGGGGCCGACGTTTCTGAAGAATTGTAAGCTTCGCTCTAGATCGCGTTACTAAAATACTATAACACTAAGTCTTGACTACCAGCACGGCTTTACATCACAATTGGACCGTCCCTCTCGTCAATCAGACACAGCAATTCTTGACCTGGATAGAGCCTGAGTTCCGGCGGCACTTAAGAATCACTCAGCAAAATACCTTGGTTGCCATTTGGATCGGAATCAACGATATTGGCGATACAAGCAAACGAAATGTGTCGTTTCCTGACCTCTACGACTCCATCATTTCCACCATATTCACCGAAAGTGTGGAGCCTCTATATGAGGCTGGGTACCAAAACTTCCTCTTCGTGAACCTTCCTCCGCTTGACAGAACGCCGTTGAACGTGGTCAAGGCTGAACCTCTCCCTAATAAGACTATGATAGGATGGTGGGATGATACACTGCAACAGAAAAGCGACGCTTTTGCAGCTCAGTATGAAGACACGAATGTCTTTTTGTATGATGCAAACACTTTTTTGAATCATATTCTGGACAACCCGTTGGAGTATGGCATAAAGAACAGTACTGGCTATTGTCCGGGTTATTTGGATGCAGACGAGGTCACTGATCCCGCGAAATATGGTTGTATTCCGATTGATGAGTATTTCTGGTTTAACACGGGACATATGTGAGTAATTTAAGCATCCTTGATTATGGGTTTACACATATTGACTTGCTTACAGGACAAGCCACGTTCATAGCTTTTTGGGTCCGGATGTAGAGAAGTTTCTTCATGAGCAAAGCAGAAAATAGAAACGCTGGTCAAGTTGTCCGGATTAGATCTTGTGTCTCGTACAATATCTCTATGGTGCACATGTGCGTATAAAAACTTTTATGTCTTCCCAGGTTGTAGTAATCTAACTTTTTGTCCTCGTCCCAGTATTCTCTTCACATTTTCCAATATCATGCCCCTCTTTTCATGTTAATACAATGTTTCCTATGAACCGTTCGTAGCAATAAGAGCCCTGTCCGCAGCAGCAAGAGCTTTATTAACAACACCCCTGAGAACATCTTCACTCTCAATCCCAACACTTATCCTAACCAAGTGCTCAACCACGCCGTATTCTGCTGCCCAATCCAGTTCCGAGTAGTGCGCCAACAGCGTATATGCACAACACAGCGTGAAATTGGTCCCCAGACTAGGTCCCTTGGCTACATCCAACGCATCATGAAACGCAATCGCCGCTTCGGGCGTCACAAAACGTATCGAGACGAGAAACCCGTATCCACCTTTACTCCTTCGAAACTTATCGTAAAGATCCTGCGATGAGCTACCCTTAGGATAGAAGACTTCATCCACTGCCGGGTGGCCTTTGAGCATATTGACGACCATTTCGGTGTTGGCACTTGCTTTTAGGACACGCTCTGTAACATCTCGACTATTCTTTTCCATGATTATGGCATCAAGGCTAAAGTATGGCTCTGGTTTGTTCTTCGCAACAGCAGGTTTTAGTTTGGAGTACCAGGGTGATTTTGGATTCAAAGCAGTTGATCCTCCCATGACATTGCAACCTCCGCTAAACATTTTGGTGAGACTGGAGCATATGACATCGCAGTAGGGGAAAAGAGCGACGTTGATTGATGTAGTAACTGTGTCGTCCACTACTACGACGAATCCGTGCTTTTGGGATAATTTGTACAAGCGTTCTAAATCAGGTGATCGAAGGAGAGGGTTCCCAGGAAACTCGGTATACAGAGCGTCGATAATGAGACCGTGGTCCAAATCTTTTTCCAGGGCATCCAGGTTTTCATTTGTGCCGTTACCATACAAGCTACAATCCATGCTATGGATCTTGCTTAGGACTTTGAACGTATCGACATACAAGAACCTGGAAACCTTGTTAATACTGGAAACCTAGGGATCGGAAGAAGATATACCCGAAAACTGCCACTCGATGAATGCCATCTGGTCTATTGAACAGACTACGTATGGATAGTGAAGTGTTGCTGATAGCGGACATGCCTGTCGGATACAGTGTCACATCATCAACATGGACGGTAAGAGATGGAGACGACACTGAAACCGCAATCCGCTCACGTATCGTAACCGTAGCCTTGTCTCCCTCTTCATACGGTAGCTTTGCAGGCGACTTTTCTGCGTAGACCTGTCTGTTCTGGAGAAACGGCGCATGCTCCAACCAATGAACAGCGGTTCGTGTGGTAATTCCGGCTCCTGTATGTTGCCAGAACGCTTTGCCTTCTGGTGCTCGACTTTCAGGATATGTTACAGCGTATAGCTGTCTATCTGGTGTACTGTCTAAGGGCACATTCCCGTCTTTCACCACGGTGATTTCACCCGAAATTCGTACGCATATGATTTGACTGTCGGGAATGCCGACCTTTGCAAAGTAAGACCGACAAGACTCAGCAGCGCGATATGCTGGTGTCAGGATTGCAAGCTGTGGCTCTGCAAAAGAGATTTCTGTACGTTTGAGTATCTCCGCTGCCAACTCCAAGACTACGCGCGCGATGAAAAATCGAGGATAAGCGGTTCTCAATTTCGCCAGAAATTCTGGATGGCGTTGAGCCCACGCCAATGTGTCCTTCCATGTTGGCAAGTAGACACTAACGCCCTGTCACTTACATTAGCACAATCCGATTTCTATGATCTGTATGAGTAGCATACATAAGGATCGCCCGCAGGCAATGGATCCCCAGCTTGCAGTGTCATTCGGAGTTGCCCTGGTATCAATTGTCCTATGCGTCAGGAACCGGACAGGCGTGATGAGCTACGTTAAAATTTTCAATGTACACATCAATTTTGGTCTAGAAAATTCAATGTGCGGTCTCAGATGCCAGGCTAAATCTAATATGGCATCATTTTGCATGTCTGGCGACTGATGTGTCACACGTGCGAGGCTCCAATTCTCTTCTTTCAGAGTCCCACTTGAAAATACGAATTTAGCCCTCTCTCCAATGTGAATGGTATAGAAATTTGAGAAATTCAGACCGCCCATGCAAGCCACCATATTGCGTCAGATGCAACAAGCCGATCAATCGATCTCTTGCAACAGATCTACGAACGCGTTTCGAGCTATGAATTCTTATCCCGGAGTATAGGATTTGGGATCTTACACACTGCAAGGAATCTGTGATTCTTGAGGATTGAAGAACAGATCAATTGCAAAATGTTCCCAGGGCGTGGACTGAATACGAGCTGAAGCATCCAGGGTTGTCAATACGACGATGAGGTATAGGTCTAGCTTCGCAGGTATGCGCAGGGTTCTACGGCAGCATGTAGCATTGCGTGGCGGGGATTGAATGGTTCGAAGATCTAAAAAGCGTTTAACGAGACATGAATGGATAGATCTGAAAACACTACTGCAGGCGACTTGAGGCTCGCCACTTCCGTAGCGAATGAATTGGCGATGTTGATATGCAAGGACGGGGATCATGTTCCGCACGCCGCTGCTCGGCATCCGAACAAGTTAGACGATTTCTGATCTTATTGTCTTATAAATATACTTAGTCAGGTTTTTTCAATATCGAATTCGGATTAACTATTCACACACGTGTTTCCAAAGTTTGCATGCTATTTGGCCCGCTTAGTGACATAGTTATGGCTCCTGCCCCTGACCCCATCAATTCACCGTCTACAAATTACAGATGAGCCATGCCGGATGTAATCGAAATCATGAGTACGAAATTTTCAATTCTGTGCCAGGTTTGACTAGGCGCCAATAACTTCGGATACCAATCGTGGTATTGAGATGATAGTACTAAAAGACACAAGCCAAAAACTGTCAACACACACACAACTTGAACGACTGAAGTCCACAGCATCGCTTCCACCAAGCCCTTCGGCTCAAGTCCTGCACTCCAAAACTTGACAACCTTCAATCAAGCCTGTCCGAGCAGGTTCAGGAACTGGTTTTCTGTTCTTTCCATACCGTTTCAGCACCGCCATCATATTCACATCAAACAAAGAAATATACAACGGGACATTCTTGGCGGGTAATACCCATTCAAATATGAGTAATTAGCTATACCCCGGAGTCATGGGGGCTGCAATTTGTTTAAGGATCGTTACGCACTCTGCGTCGGGCCAGTTCGTGGAAGATATAGCGGAGTTAATATGTGTCGGCTCTCTTTTGTGGCCGTGGCTGGTAAAAGTCGCTTCTTTGTTAGATGATTGCAGGGCTCAGTTTGTTGTCTTTGATGTTGACCAACACCGGTGGAAGATCTTGCACGACGAGCTTACCGGGGGCAGTATGGTAAACATCATGAAATGCCTGGATATCGTGACCTTCTCTGTCTCCTACATCAACCAGCAGAATCACTTGAGAGTTGTCTTTCACCACGTTATTGAGAACAATCTCATCCACGGGAAAGGTGCTGAACCAGTCTTGGCAGGTCTCTAGCGATCCAGCCATCAAAGCGTTAAAGTTACTCATCATGGCAGGATTTTTCATGAGCCATGAGAACATTCCATCTTCAAGTTTGTGAGAGTGTTGAAATGGACCAGGGGAGCCTTCGAGGTTTCTGAAGCCTGTTGATTTGAGCATTGGGGCATGCTGGCTAATGATTGGGTTGCGGCAGCAAACTTGGTGATGCGTTAGCAATCCCCTTTTGATGATCAAGACCATTGTTATAAAAATTGGCATGCATGAACCAGTAGCCCAAATGAGCGGAGGACCGGTAAGAACTTCCGGGATACTTGTGGAAGCATGGGTCTGTATATCGGTCTTGCGGAATACTCCCAATGCTACCAGGGGCCTCATCATCCATACTAACGATATAGCAAGTCAGTCTAAATGGTAGACATTCAACGACATTTGGAGTTGAATTGAAACAAACCGATCAACAGCTCATCACCACCACAAAATTCAGACAGCTGCTTGGCTGTCTTTGGTTTGCCAACCTTGACCAGATCCGTCATCACGCCCATACAAATCAGAACCATGAACGCTGCCGGGGCGTGAGGCTATCCAAAATATATGTCAATATTCGATATCAACTCATAAAACTTCTAGATTACAGAATTTTATCCCCTGGATTGGCTAAAACGATATGATCATCCTCCAGACTGTGTCCACGGGAGCTTTCAACTGGGCATCGACTCTCATCACGACTTCCATGAGCTTTTTGCGGCTGGGTCTCAATTTGTATGGACTTTGCACAGAGTGCTTGAAGCTCATGACTGAGTTGGTCAATCTTTTGCTTAATTTTCGTCGACGACATTGTTGACAATTTCTGATTGCTGTGAGTGCGACTGGAAATTTGCAAGGGTAATCAAATCGTCATACTTGAGGTACATGGGTAGCTATTTGAGTTGTCTTGTACATGCATAGCCCTACACGAGATTGTAGCTGAGCCAGCTACATCTGAAGCATGAAGAAACCGAGGAATTTCCAGATTAGGGATGGGCTTGATGACATAACTGAGGCTTAAAACTCAGTTGAGGTGTATAATACAGATACAGAACCGGAGTATTTCGAAACGGTATTGACCTTTTCTGCTTCCCGTCTGCCTGCAGTATCAATAGAGTAGCATGTTCGGTAACTGTAATTCTGTTTGTCACTCAGCTGATTATCCCCAGAATAAATTCCCCACCAAGAAACAGCACCAAAAATTCATGATACACCGTCGCTGTGGCTTTCTAACGGCTTTAAATGAGATCATGACGAATTAATCGTCGGCATTGAGCATTGTTATCGTAAGCTCTGTTTAGAATCTCAAAGCTCTAAACTTTTGCATTTTATATCCGTATTGGACTCGGGTTGGGCGCCTGGAGAGTTTCCGACGGTCGAATATGTAATTTCACGGAGACACTACATATTTACAAATCATCATTCTGCCTAGGCACCTGTTCACTTACGTAGGTATGCTACTTATATTGAGGGACCTTTTATGCATTCATTCCATCATACATAGGCAATCGCGAAATGAACTTTGGTATAAGGAAATGGGCTTTCTGGGATCCAGAAATTAATCTTGGCTTCCTTGAGGGTCTTGAGCTTTGCCGGAACACTTGATGATGTAAACAAGATACTTCCACATTTCAAGAATTTCAAAGTGTATGGTAAAAGTACTGTGATTAGCGCATACTGATGAGGGTAAATAGTTGAAAGTTCTATCAGTGGTCGAATCGATGGGAACGCTAATGAGTATAGAAACGCTCTGACATGGCAATTGGGACGAAATACAAAGCAAAGTTGGTATCGATCGCTGGGCATAGAGGTGGTTGTCAGAGTGACGATATACGACAAAGAGGAAACGAAATTGAGATTAATATCAGTAGCGAGTTTACCCAGGTATTGACCGCTTCTTGATCTACATTAGAGAATTCTTTCCGTACACAATTCGAGTCTACGTGTCATTTTTTGGTGACGATATATATCATCTGATCAACACATCGTATAAACAATATATTCTGAGCATCTCAACTTCATCCATTATTTTAGTCCGAAACAACGGAGTGCATTGTACTCCGTAGACGGGGGTTTTCTCACCGATCCGCCGTCCTTTTCAGCTGCATTTCGTCCGTTTGACTTATCATGCATGATAAAAAAAAGTGGCAACCTAGATGTTAAGATGCAGAGTAGCGTAGCATTGAGCGGTTAATCAGTGTCGATACTCGATACGTAGTAAACGCAAAAAGAGGTCCGATCTTCATCAAGTCAACGTAGTAGTAGCAATGTCGAAGTTGATCGATCCAACATCGTTTCTGGAATGTTCGCAGCCAAATAGAGTATGTCGCATGACGTTAGCATCGCAGTGCAATACTTCAAAGTTCGTCCACAGAAGCACAAGCAAGTTTCCACGGATGAAAGGAGTCAAAATGGTTGCCTAACGTGCTAAGACAGAGCATAAAAAAGTCTAAAGTCGACTAAGGATGAGTCAAATTTAACACTTGTTACGGAGTAGTTTAGCGCTTACACGGTTGTGTTATTGTTGGATACGAATGCAATGCGCTACTACGGACTTAGGCGTTAGAAGTCCGGTTTATCCCATTCCATTAATTTAAGAAATCCTGCGACAAGCTGTTCTTCAACGAAGTATTAGTGTACAAGAAGTGAGTCTGACATTCTTCCAATGCGGCGTACTAAATGGGTAACTACGAGCGAACAGTCGGGCTTACTGCCGAATGAGGACCGCCGGAGATAACGACAGTTCAGCTTCGGTCGATTTGGTCCGAGCGTAAATCCAGGCCACATGGAGCTCGCTTATCTAATTTATGCTGCGTTATGTGAGCCACACGCTGCTCTGATTGGCGTTCGGCAAGCTCCAGATCCGAGTGGGTCTTGCGTTTCGGGCGAAAAATTAACCCGATTACGGGTCCGCTAATCCTAAAGTAGAAAGAGCACATCAAAATCTGCCATGCATCGGCCAATCAGCTTGCTTTGACTACGAATTCTCCCTGAATGGTGGGCCAGTTGGCCAGGCCTGCTTTTTATACGATGGTCCGTTTTCGTATTAAAGGACGAGGCTCCCCAGGAAGGTGCCTGGTTGTATACTGTTTGGAAGCAGCAAGTGTTGTCTCTTCTTCACATCGACATGGCCGAAAAACATACGGCAAACACTCTTGACGGTTCGACAGACGTCTCATTGGCAGACGCTCAGAGCCTCACAGAGAGGAACAACATGACTCTGGAAAGCGAGAAACAGGTCGAGGCCGGCCAGCGCGATGTCGCCAGCCGCGACGAACACACAACTGTCCACGAGCCGATCGCAGACGAAAAGGCAGCCGTAGACACTGCCCTCGAAAAGGCAGACAGCGGAGATGTGGCTGACGAAAAGAAAATCGAAAACGAAGAGGACGAGGAAGATCAAACAGAATATCCAGCCAAATGGAGACTGGCACTCATCACAATTGCTTTGTGTTTGTCCGTTTTTTGCATGGCTTTGGTATGACCACTCCCATCTTACGCGGGGTGTACAACATTGACTAACGGCATTGGTTACAGGACAACACCATTATCGCAACTGCCATTCCTCGAATTACAGATCAGTTCAACGCCGTGAACGACGTCGGTTGGTACGGTGCCGCCTATCTGTTGACCACTTGCTGTTTGCAGTTGATCTTCGGTAAACTCTACACCTTCTACTCGATCAAATGGGTCTACCTCACAGCGCTGTTCATCTTTGAGCTCGGTTCATTTGTCTGCGGTATTACTCCCAACTCTGTGGGTTTGATCATGGGTCGTGCAGTTGCCGGTATTGGCGCTGCTGGTATCTTCTCCGGTGCTCTGCTTATCGTCTCACGTACCGTGCCCCTTTCGCAACGCCCGATGTACATGGGTTTGATCGGTGGCATGTGGGGCATTGCCTCTGTCGCTGGACCTCTGTAAGTCATCCCATGTTAAATGTTTTGTCAAGATACTAATGGTCGTAGAATGGGCGGTGCATTCACTGACAAGGTCACCTGGCGTTGGTGCTTCTACATCAACCTTCCCTTCGGCGCCATCACCGGTCTCTTCATCATCTTCTTCTTCCAGCCCCCTGGCGGAAAGAACAAGGCAGCTGCTTTGACATGGAAAGAACAGGTCAAGCTGCTCGATCTCGAGGGAACCTTCTTCTTCATTCCCGGTGTTATCTGCCTTTTGCTTGCCCTGCAATGGGGAGGCACCAAGTACGCCTGGAGTGACGGACGCATCATTGCCCTTTTCGTGCTGTTCGGTGTTTTGATTATTGGCTTTGTGGCCATCCAGATCTGGAAGGGGGAAATGGCTACCGTGCCACCTCGTATCTTCAAAAACCGCAACATCTGGGGTTGTGCGTTGTTTGCTGCCTTCCAGGGTGCTGCTTTCTTCGTCATGGTTTACTACGTAAGTGTCTTATCTGTACCCACAGACTTCATCGATCTAACATGCATAAAGATTCCCATCTGGTTCCAAGCCATCAAGGGCGCCTCGGCTGTTCGATCTGGTATCATGAACCTACCCCTTATTCTCAGTCTTGTTGCCATCTCCATGCTTTCTGGCGGTCTCGTCAGTTACATCGGTTACTACACTCCCTTCATGATCATTTCCTCTATCCTGTGTTCCATTGGTGCGGGTCTCATGACCACATTCAACGTCGACACTCCTCAGCCGCAATGGATTGGTTACCAATTCCTCTTCGGTGCCGGCGTCGGCTTCGGCATGCAGCAGACCATGATTGCCGTGCAGGMTTGCCTGAAGGGTAACGACATTGCGGTCGGAACAGCCATCATCATGTTCTCGCAGACTCTCGGCGGTGCCCTTTTCATTGCTGTTGCCGAAAACGTCTTTGAGAACAGACTCGTCAGCAACGTCGTCGCCGCCAATCTCCCCGGTCTTAATCCCCTCACAGTCCTCAACACCGGCGCCACTCAAATCCAAAAGGTCATTCCCGAAGAGTTCCTCCCTACTGTCCTCAACGCCTACAACGACGCATTGACAAATGCTTACTACGTCTCGGTCGCCATGAGCTGTCTGACAATCGTCGGCGCCCTAAGCATCCAATGGGTATCCATCAAGGGCAAGCGCATCGAAATGACCGCCGCATAAACCCACCCTCTTTCTCATCTTCTTCTGCATTATACACATAATACCCACCACTCTTCTCTAATGTTTACTCATACATAATAGACAAGGTTTCCTCCGCTCATACAGGTTACATTTACTGCATTTTCTTTTCTGTTCATATTTTTTCGCTACTGGATTGGAAAAGCTGGATGCTTTTTGGGAAATACCATTTGCGTTTGTACAAATAGAGAGTTATGAATATAACGGATGACTATTCTCAAGAGTCAACCGTTCGATCTTCACGTAAAAATACTTAAGAAAAAGTGCGAAAAAGTGCCAAGTCCGTGTAAGAAGCGGGGATAGTGATTGCCTCCAACATGCATACTACACTGCAATTTTAGTGTCTGTGAGCCGTTGATTAATGTTATATCGCCACATCAATGACCCACGTCAAGCACTAAATGTCACTAGAATTCACGGGTCTTGGACGCCGTCGAAGAATCAATTCGAAAATACACTTTTGCAAACTTCATTAGGAATTAGAGAACATACTTGACTCGCTTCTCGATTCGAGCGCTTCCTTGTGAATACATCGAAGGGCTAAAGACGTTGCGGATACTATACTGTCAGGTTTGTTCAAGCAATACCAAAGATCCGAGTCTGATATATAGTTTGAATAGTGCTTACGCGTTATGAAAAACGTAGAAAGATGCCAAATATGCAATTGTATTTTTCGGGCGTCGTATACGACGAATAAATGATAATACAAGAAAAACTCCTGAGACAATGATCCTGACCATGCACAGAAGACACGAAGCGAAATGAAGTAATGGTTTTGAAAAGTAGAAGGAATTGTGAAAAGAAGGAAGAATATCTTCAGAGAATTTGTCCAAGTGGACTTTTTATCTTTCCCGGCTCGATTTCGGATGATTTCAGACGAGCTGGTTTAAGACGAGCTGACGCACTGGTAGTAGTAAGGGTTCTGTACCTTGCAGGTTGCGCCGGAGGCACAAGCCGTGGCGCCGGTCCAGTTGATACCGCCGCATTGTCCGTAGAGGGTCTGGACGGCACCGGAGCTACCGGTCGTGGCGGAAGGTGTGGCCCAGATGGTCGAGACTTCAGTGACGGTGGTGTATTGTGTCACCGAGGTGGTGGTGGTTGTAGCGGCGCCGCCCAGGGGGGTTGTTGAGACGGCTGTCGAGGTTGGCTCGACGACTGTGGCGGGGGAGGTTTCGGCGACGACGGTCGAGACTGGCTTGACGGTCGAGGTGGATGAGGTGGATGAGGTGGATGTGGATGAAGTCGTGGAGCTAGCAACCTCCTTCACGGGGCTGGTGGACACAGCAAGCAACGTGGTAGAAGTAGATAAAGTCGAGGTCGAAGAAGTGGAAGACGAAGAAGCAGACGAAGTCGCAACAGTACCCGCAGATCCAGCAGCAGTCGTCATTCCAGCAGGCGTGGTATCGCTATCCGTCTGACCATAGCAGGTGCAAGTTTCCCAATCCGAAGCAGCTTGACCGGGGCAAGTGACAGGCTCAAAGTTGACAACCACATTATCACCAAAGACTTCGCTTTCGGCCATGATATCGAAATGGTAGCTGTATCCGTAGTTGTTTTTAGCGCCGACGGAAGGACACCAGACTTCGTTTCCGTTGTAGGGGCAGAGGTTGGTGACCATAACAATAATACTTTCGCCGGCGACACCTCCTTCACCGCAGCCGTTGCAGGCAGAGGAACCGGTGGATGTCAAGTTGTAGCATTTACCGCAGCCGCCGCCACACCAGGAGGAGTCGTCGGTGTCAAAGAGGGCTTGGGAACCGGCGGCGGTGTAGACGCCAGTTGAGACATCGAGCTGTTTTTCATGTTAACGAGGTTCTGCCATGAAGGACTGCGTCGGTACTTACCTGCCACGAGTCGAGTCCGGAGCTGCTACCACAACCGCAAGCACCTTCCTGTCCATCATAGTAACGCTATCAACTCGTTAGCCTATATCCAACCATCTATTCAACAGTCGTGACTTCATACAGTAGTAGTAGCAAGGTAGGCAGACGCCGAACCCGCCAGCGCCCAGAGAGAAAGATAGAAAGCCTTCATTTTTCCAACCGGTGGTTAAAGATCTCGAAACAAGTAAACAAAGATAGTCTAGAGAAGAGAACGGTAGTAAACGCAAATGAATGAATGGAAGAAGGAACTGTGCCTTCGGAATGTGTAAAAGAACGAATGGATTGGTAGAGAAAATATCTAAATGTTTAACTTTGTGCGAGGGAAGGCGTGGAGTTTTATACTGGTGGCCCTTGACGCCTTAATGGATTTATTATCATACAATTTTACTGCTGAGGATACACCGTCATATCGAATGGCGCCTCAATTTGCTTGTCCGTCTGCAGGTCCGAAGCGAAGCGCCGTCATAATCAATCAGTTTCAACTTTCAAGGCCGTAGGGTGGAGGCATGTGGTCTGTTCAGTGACTCTAAGTGAAGATAATCAAACTGGTACAGTGGCGTATGTCAGATTAGGATAAAGGTGCCGCTTGGTTGGCTGATAGCATGGGTATATTAGCCCGTAATAAGTTTCGTCTAGAACACGTTCGGTTAGACGAGCGAAACATTTTGTTGGGGACATGAGATTTAAGATTACTATGTATGTTCTTGCTGTACGAGGAGGCCGTTTCGTGGTTGTTTGAGCTGGCGGGGTTTTCTTTGGTGCGTAACTTGGATTATTCAAGTATGATTCTGATTTCTTTTAAAGAAAAAGAAAAAGACGATTGTTAGTATGAAACGACGCCCTGAGTGTAGAGAGTAGGGACGTGGTGTTCAGACCAAGCTTTCGGAACATCGGAAATCAGCATTAACACAGACAATATAAACCGTTTCTCAATAAAACAGACAAGTAACCGAGAAGAATTTGCCAATAGCAGTCCACCGATCAGATTGACCGATTGACTTGGTTAGTCGGTTCGCCGCATCCCAGCAAGGCTTAAATTAACACTGTGTCATGATAATTGAAGTACCGATGAATCTCCACTCCGGCGTCATACTTGAGGAATCGCGGGTTCTAATTGCTGGAAAAACTGATATTATCAGCGAAAATATAACATGGCGTCTGTATCGTGCTACTGTGGAAAGCCACTTGGCTTGCCACGAGATTTGAGATGCTCGATAAGTTGGTCGAGTAGATTAACGGACTTGGTTCGGATTCAGCCGCTTGTCAATTCGGAAGAACCACTGATATGAGTTTAGATTAAATCTCTTTATGTTATCAAGAGAACATTCTGGACTCGCTTCTTTTTAATTGATTTAGGCTGTATCGCAAGATTAACATCGAGAAACAACCCCTCAAATGTTCATGTTTTGGAGCAGGGGTCACGTCTTTAAATTACCAGGATGGCAGGGATGTATAAAAGCGTCAATATAGAAGCCTCACGCATACGACTACAGCCAATCTTCAGAATATTATTGCCGCCTAGATTACCCTGCATATGGAATGAATCGTACGTATTTTGTAACAGGCCAGGTTCCAAGTTAGAGTATTGACTAGAATCAAGGTGGTTTGCCGGCCGTCAGCAGATTCTCAAGATAGTCGATGTGATTGCGTACTTAGATACGTTCCCCGTCGATGACCGGAACGTTGCTGGCAATGAAATCCAGCGGAAAGCAAGTACAGTCACACCAAGGGTACAGCGAAGTTCTGCAGGTGAATTCCATGGTACCGTAAATGTCACGTTAATTACGTAGCTTAGTCTCTGGATACGCGGTTTATATCTGGCGCATCTTCGGTCTTCATTTATTCATATCATTACAAACACGGCGGGAAACCTTGGAAATGTGGAACGGAAAATTGATCCGAAGAATTTCTTACTTTCTAAAATCTCTTGATAAAAGAAAAGAATGATTCTAATTGGCTTCTATTAAGGCAAGGGGCAACCTAATTAGGCGATATATTAGTACCCGAGGCTGTGGTATTCGCCGTAAACGTCGCTTCTGGTATTCGATCGGTCGATATAAGCAGTTGGGTAGCGTCTTATCTGTGCATTATAGTTAACCTTGGAACCCTGAGGCAGAGATCACAGCTTACCATCACTGTGGATATAACCCTTGGTGTAACACATCTAGATTAGCGAAAGGACGATTGACTCCTATCTGATAGACATTCAGACACCTCAATATATACATGGAATGGATTACATGAATAGCCTCACAACGGAAACATTACAATTGCTTCAAAATTTGCAATAACACGAGCCTCAAGGTTGATAGCCCATTTGTTGGTTGCTACACATGTTACATACCTACTGCTCCCGCCGATACGCTAACCGCTCTATAATTGAGGGATTGTGGCGTCTAGATCGAGCTCGTAACAAGCATTCTTGAAGAATTTTCTGTCAGGAATCAGGATATATTTCTCTATCATGGCCTGTAAAATTGTGAATCTAAGGAATGGATCATCAAAGAGAAGCCTATTATAGTATAGCACGATCGTGTCTAGAAAGTCAAATTGGACAAAGCCCAATCAGATGTCTCCTAGAATACATCGCAATGTATCTGTATCACGAGTCGTCCTTCAGAAATCGTTCCGAAGGAAATGATTTTCCGGGAAGCTCCTTTTTGCATGTGTTATGCTCGTTCTCCCGGTGACGTTGAGAGATCACAATAGACCT
Organism: Talaromyces amestolkiae; assembly: GCF_001896365.1. Taxonomy (NCBI): domain Eukaryota; kingdom Fungi; phylum Ascomycota; class Eurotiomycetes; order Eurotiales; family Trichocomaceae; genus Talaromyces; species Talaromyces amestolkiae. The sequence goes on from NW_024468061.1 coordinate 228,818, forward strand.
GTGTATTGAGCCTTGACCACGCAGGTCACCTCGATCAAACGTCTCTAAACTTACCTAGAGATAATATACCTAGAAACACAAATTTGAACCTTGTTTCAAATTCCCTGGTTTAATGTCCGTGTGCTGTGTTGCTTCTCGTTTAAACTTCATGATACTAGATCTTTCTCTTCCGTCAATCTCAACAGCCTTGACATCAGGCCAGCCATGGCTCTCGGTAATCTCATAGCCAGGCTTCTCTCGCTATCTTCCTTCATCCTTGCTTTGATAGTCATCTTTGCAGGTACCCAATGTGGAGGGGCCCTAGACAACGTTTATATGATCCTAGTAAGTAATATTGATTTGTTGCGGTATGTTTAGAGATACCACGCATGATTCTGACTTGTTTTTAGCTAGATAATACAAAGCTCAAGTCAAGTTCCCCTCTTAGCTTAGATGGAAAGCCGTTTGCTGTCAACCTCGGGGCATACGACTTTTATACTACACACGTCTTGACCTATTGCGCCGGATTCTACAACGACAACGGCGAAAGAAACACCACTATATGCACAAAGACCACCTTGCCTTTCAGCTTCGATCTCGCAGCCGCATTATTGAATGATCTTGGCCTGAGTCCCGGCGACGGGCAACAGGCTATTGATTGGCCCTTTGCTGTCATTTCGGATTTTATCTGGATCTCGTCGCTTTCAAAGGCAGTCTCCGTTCTTTCTGTATTGAACATTGTCATTATGGGTATTGGTCTTCTGATCGATGGACTCCTCTTTTCACCGGGGAACAATGGCGACTTGTATACAGGGCTCAGCCGAAGTTTCTCCATGGTAGGATTTCTTCCACTTAGATTGACAGGTCATCTAACAAACCATTTTTAGCTGAGCCTTCTGATCATGGTCATCACGGCTGCTATATCAACCTTCATTATCGACGGTTTTGTGGACTTACTCAACCTGCACGGAGTTCTATACGACATAACGGCGGGKGGKGGCCAATTGTTCCTGGCTCTGGCATGGATATCCGTGGCGCTTTGTCTGTTACGCAATCTGCCATTCTTGGCTATGTGGCGGATTTGTCTCGTCAGTAGTCCAAGGAAAGTGTTCGAGGATGATGAAGGAATCAGACTGCTAGATACTTAGTGGTTACTTGGTTATAGGCCTCTGGATTGCCTTGCTCAGAAATGTCGAAAAGCGTGTTAGGAATAATGTGGATGAATGGCGATACTCGAATCCAGGGGAACATGGTGGGTAATTATGGTCTAATGTATTTATTGGGGATAGCACTGGAAGTGAGCGCCCATGCTACGGATATGAGTTTTAACGATCAAGGCGTGAATCACTGTTAGTACTTTTAAGAATTAGATATATAAAACGACATTCAATATTGCAGCAAGAAAGCTGCCAATAGCCAATTGATCATTTGTTTTTATTCGATAAGCATACCCAGTGGTGCCGGTCGGTGATTGCGCAAGCGCAAGAGAAGTAATTGCAGGTATAGTAGTCGCCGTCCTTATTGCAGTTGGTATGGACACCGACGTACCGGCAGAGGGACCAGATGTGATGGTGACTGGGACTACCATCGAAGACGCGTCAGTAAAGGTCTTGGTCGAGATGCCGGTGTTGTGACCAGCTCCTGATCCCCTGATCGTGGTCGTACAGGTCGCCGTAGCTGTATTTTCGAGGTCACAGGACACTAAAGCCGAAATACTATCACGAAGCCCACGGTCAGCAACCTATCCATAACAGTGGGTAAAATCAAAATTCCCATACTCATGGCCAGCGTCAATGATATTGAAAGCAGCAGTGTGAGGGCCCTCAATTGCTGTCATTGCTCCATTGATACCACATTCATCGGCATCAATACTAGAGGGGCAAATTATAGAATAGGTTGTAGTTGATGCGCTCTGTAAATATCTCCGCGTTAGCTTCCAAATATCTTGTCGTAATCCAGATTGCAATCGCGCGTACGCTGTCTATCACCGATCCAACAAGTGCCTGCGACATGATTCCAGGTAAGAACAAGCTGGTCACGGATTGCGCAATGGCACAACCAACAATGGCAGCATATATGAGTACTATCGTAAACATATTGATGGCATGATTTGATTGTAGGCCCCTGAACATGAGGTTTGTTATTTTGCAAGGTCGAGCATCATTCTGGAGCGAGGTGATTTCAGCGGTTTTGTAGGGGCGCGACACTTTTTTCAGATCATCTTGAAGGTATTGACTTGATAGAGACAGCAGTCGGACTTTACCGGACTCCGGCAAACACCTTGCAGAAGCATGCAGCATCACCAGCGATGGCATGCTCGGAGTGTCTGTGCGGAGTATTTGTTAGTCATATCAAATCCCTCTGAATGTTCATAATAGCAGCCGTGGACGACGAGCGAGAAATGAATCGAGCACTGTACATGAACAGCAAGACAAATTGGCCCCAGAATAGCTTTTTCAACAATAACCAGGCTTATGTCGTGTAAAATCACACAGACAGTTGGATTAAGGCTTCGGAATCGCGTCCGGATGCGAAAAGGACAACTCGGCGATCTACTAAGGAGCACGTTACACAAAAGCTGAATGAGTAATCATAGACTCCAATAGCTAAATTTTCAATATTTACGAAAGTCTTTGACGTTGTTCGGAATCTGTTCATATGTCTGGTTTTCCATAAGCGGTTTGCTCTGAGCTGCTATGGCAGAAACGCTGCATTTCTCACACCAGCAAAAGCTCTTCGACCAGACGGCGCATTTCTAAAGGTCTGGTACTATATTCAACTCGCACTTTGATTATCCATGTGAATTTCGAAGTATTTATCTGATCGACTTCATAGTGTGTGCTATATTAAAAAGGATGTTTTAGCAAAGCCTGTTAGGTCTACACAGTCAGATAGATGACACCTCCTGTCAAGATTATAGGATATTAGTCAGCTAGTGTACATGCACGAAGATTACCCTCGTTCGTCCTCACCTATTACAGTAGCTGAGGCAATTAGGCCCATACTTTGGCACGGTGAATCTCTTGAAGACTGGGAGCCGCCGCCGCATTGCTTGGAATATAGAGCATGCCGCCTCCAAGGCCAACGCAAAGGCCTTTAAAAAAAAGCCTGATAATATTCAGTCGACAAGCTTATCATCATAAGCCCGAAAACCTCTAGTAGGCTACCACAAGCAAAACGGGGCGAAGATAGCCATAATTAAACAAAGGGCCTGTTATCAAGCCACTAAAAGGAAGGAGAAATGCGCAGACAGTCGATATCCAGGCTAGTTCAGAGTTGGACTTTTCGGGGAAAAGGACTTGCTCATAATACGTTTGGAATGAACCAAATGCTAGTAGAAGCCCCCTTTTAATTCAAAGATTGGCCGGTTTCGTAATAATGCGAGATAGTCTGGTCTAACTCACCAGGTATTCAAAAATAAAAAATCAAAAAACAACCACAACAACAAATGCGCTGAGGACCTGTATTCACTGTCTTCCCGTAAGGGGTTGCACATCTGACGCCGGCGACACGGATGACATGGTGATCAACAGAACTGCAGACTCATCCACTAACGGTGAAATCACAGTGTTGGTAGAGATTACTCCAGTTTTTTAAGACACATTCCTTTTATCCATTTGGTGAGAGCAAGAGAAAGCTTCAGAGGATATGGATGAGCGAGTATATCTATAGATCTTTATGTATAGTCAGAACCTGCGATGATACCGGAACACTTTTGTGATGCCGAGGATGGAAACGCCTGGACCTGTTGTAAATCAGGCGCTGTGCCCTACAGCGGACGAAAGCACAATTACATCGTAAAATACATATAGTGTTGTATGGTATGGTATGTTATAGTACACGTACCGTATACTCTCCGATGCATTACCGGACCGACCATTCTAGGCAAGGGTATCCCCATTTCTTCGTCTCATTGTGTTGCATTTTTTACCCCTCTATACAGTACGCATATACATAGCTATCATTTTTGGACCATATATCGATCCGTGACAGTCTCATTATGAACGTGATACCGGCGTTGCCGAGTGCCTTTCCTTTTTAACAAGAGCTCAGGGCCAGAAGCAAAAACTGATAACCTGGATAACCATATGCCTATCACCAACCACTTAGACTCACACACATGGCGTCAACCAAATATTTTGCTTCTCAGCCCGCTTTCCCAAATGACTTGCAGCCCATAGCCCAGATAGCGACAGTTTCTCTGCCCAGGTTGGTCGCGGGCGATGCGAGAGAGGCTGAGGCGATGCTTCAGGCTTGTCGCACACTGGGATTCTTTCTGCTAGATCTAACAGGTGATCCGATCGGAGAAACAATGATCGCTGAGGTTGATACTGTGTTTGATATTGTACGCCAGACTATGGAGTTGAGCATGGACGAGAAGAACAAGTTCGCCCATGATCCTCCTCGGGATTTCCGGGGGTGAGGATCGATATTCCCCTTGCATTCTAGAGGTAGGACTAATGATGAGATAGCTACAAAGCACAAGGCGTCATGAAAACCGAAACCGGCGCTCCAGATCGTTGTGAGTTTTACAATGTCTCGCAGGATGATCTGCTCGGTCAAAGCAGCGCACCACGAACCAATCCAGACCCTATTACTGCGCATATCCACCTCCTTCACTCATACCTAGAACATGGTCAGTTTGTTCTAACGCACATCTTACGAGCACTGGAAAGTCAGCTCGAATTACCGCCCGACACATTCCGAGACCTTCAGGCACCCAATCGCGCATCTGGAACCATTCTGCGCCTTATTCGATATGCGCCTAGTATTACCTCGGCGGATATGCGAACTGGTCTGCTCCCGCACACGGATTTTGGCAGCGTTACCTTGTTGGCGAATGTGCTTGGTGGGCTTCAAGTGCTACTACCGGATTCTGATTCCGAGGACGAGACCTCCTGGCAGTGGGTTCGACCTCAACCTGGTTGTCTGATTGTAAATATGGGCGATGCTATGGTCGAGTGGACGGGAGGCGTGCTGAGATCAAATATGCACCGCGTCAATTATGCTCCAGGTGACCAGCGCTACATTGACCGTTGTGCCATCGCCATGCTGGTGAGGCCATACAAAGAGGCTCCCATGAGTCGTCTACAAGGGGGCCGCATTCCAACGTTAGAAGATGATCAATATGAAGAGATCGAGATCACAGATGATAACACTAACTCCGTTGGAAATTTGACTGCGTACGAGTGGGAGCTCAAAAAAGCCATGAGTCTAAAGGAAGGAACTGATTGTGCTCGGAGCCGAGGCAGTAGACAACTTAAGCCCAAGCTGCTGGCAGTTTGATGCTGAGCGTACACATAATATTATATTGAAACAGTTAATATGTCCATGTAGTACTTCCATAGAGTCTTCCAAGGTTGATAGCCAACAGGCTAGCCATCTCTAGCATATCACACTGCAGCGACAAGCCTTACATGATCGATGAAGATACCATCTTTCGAAAATGTCTATTAATACATACATATGTAGGTATTCGATTCGGTAGCGGTGTAGGATGAATCAGTGGCAGAACTACCGAGGTTTGCGAGAACCTTGGGACCCTGGTCAGAATCAGACAAGACCAGAAATTAGGCATCCAGCTGTGGGGTTGGATTATATGAGTGACAAGGGTGGGCGTGGTATGTTCGGTTAGCTCCAACGTATAAACAAAGAAAAGGCTGCGGATACAGCGGCAACCTCAACAGACGACTCCATCCATCCCTCACCACCTGGGTAGCTAGCCAGCGAGCAGTGAAATCCTGTCAATTTGGGCATTCTATCAAGAATGGCTACCGTTGAGGACCAGAGAAGATTAGTCAAAAGTGTATGCCAGCGAATCCGCCAGATGCCATGGGAACCACTCGCCCAAAAACAACACAACTCGGCGCGCGACATTCCAGCGAGAGGAAATATCTGGATCAGTCGACTCAAATTTCCAGCACCTGCTAGCTCTAGTGTGCGCGATGCCTTATATCATGTCATCAATCATCTTAAAAGTGACTATCATAAGATCACTCCAGCAGACGAGACGCCTGTCTTGGATGTCGGGGTCGAGTTCATAGGAGAGCGCAAAGGCGTACCGTCAGATGCTCCCGAACCTGATATCTCGGACGAGGACAAATTACAAGCACTAGAGAAAGAATGTTCCAGTGATATGACGATCCTTTACATTCATGGAGGTGGCCTCTAGTAATGACTTACCTACCCGCCCAGAGATATTTAACCACAGAATACTTATACGTATATTCGCTGTCCTACAGCTTTAGCAGCCCAGCAGAGTTTCGAGCCGCATCTGTGAGACTGGCCAAAATGACCAAGGCTCGCGTCGCATCGATCAGGTACCGTTTGGCGCCAAAAAATTCGTTTCCTGCCCCAATACTCGACACCTTGGTTGCCTACGCCAATTTGATTCACCCGCCACCTGGCGCTACATGGTCTGCCGTGCCTGCAGATCGTATCGTGATCACGGGAAATAGTTCTGGTGCCAACCTCGGATTGGGTTTGATCAAGTTCCTGCTTGAGTGGCAAAAGCTATCAGGGCAGCCGGTTCCCAGTATTGCAGACTTCCATGGTCATGCAATTTCTTTGCCTCTTCCCGCAGGCATGGCTACAGTGAGCGGATGGTGCGATCAATGCGATGCTCTACCCTCGTGGCACAAGAATGGTGAATATGACATCTTGGAAGTTCTTCAGCCAGCATGCATGCCAGGTCATCCGGTCGATAGCATTTGGCCCACCAATCCACCGCGTGAGCACCCTTATTGTGCGGGGGTGACGCTCGATCATGAGCTGGTAAGTCCTGCAGCAGTACGGGACTGGACGGGAGCTCCGCCAATGTTTTTCTTATGCGGGAGTGAGGAGCGTGGGATTGACGGAAATCGAGTCGTTGGCAGCCAGGCGGCAAAATCCGGGGTAATAGTGATCTGGAATGAATATGAGGGCATGCCGCATGATTTTATTCTCATGATGGCCAAACTTCCACAGGCGAAACATGCAATGGCGCTTTGGGCGCGTGCGTGTATCGACTTGATCGCGTCGAAAAGGGAAACTCGGAACCTAGCAAGGCCTTCTGCGATAAAATGGTTGATGCCGGACTGCAAAAAGAAGGTTGATTTGGGTGACCCACGAGATATGTCGCCTTTACCGTTTGAAGAAGTACGAAGGAAGATGAGAGAATACAATGCAACGAGGCCGGTGTGGACGGGAAAGCTGGGAGAACCTCACCTGTAGGCTCTTTCAAGCTTTTAAGCAGAGAAAATCAACGTAGCACAAAAGAATATGGCGGTCTAGGAATAATGAGAGCTGAGTCGACGGTGTCGTTTTGGATCGGAGATCGTTTTATGATGCACTATATGATTGTGAGAGACGCAGAGTTGGAGGGATGATGAGACTACAGTTCAAGAACTTCATCTGCCCCGTTTGGATGATATCGGCTGCCCTCACGGGCCCCTTCAAGAAACCTCCGTTCCAAAGCGACTACAAGCGAAAAGCCACTTATTCCCTCAAACAGAGTCCGCTTATAGTGCTGTCTCTTTCTGTAACGCGAAATGCTGCATTAGTTTAATAATGGTGGTTCGTCAACAATACAGTATATATCGAAACTTCCCGATACGAACATTCGGCGATTTCAATCCATCCGACTCTTAAAAATGTGTACTCTGGACGTCAACGTTCCAAGGTCGTGTTTATCCCCTTTTGGAAGGTACCTAGGTAGGCACCAGCGAATGCTCCAGAATCGAGGTTGATTAGTCCACGTATCAGGACTAAGTGTAGGCAAGTTTAAAGTTCGAGTAATCCAAGAGCCTCTCGCACATGATCGCCCAAACCACAGAGTCTTTCCAGCTCCAGTCCAGTAGATGATAGCTTACAAATTATGACTCACATTGCATCGTATCTGATCCTCGTGGTAAGAAATTGAGTTCTAATATCAACCAAATCGCAGCTATCGGGGATAAGACAGCCAATAATGCGATCCCGAGTCGAGAATCGAGACGTCATGGGAAGTTCTGGCATTCCACGGATTTAAAGCGACGTCGACTAAGCTCCAACCATCGCATTCCAGGCGCTAGATCGTACCAATCAGCGCGCAATACATGTTCCGGAGGCGGAGACTTGGGTTTCGCCGAGTCTTGACCTATCTATTTTCCTACCTGGATAGGTAAGGGATATGCGCGGTTGCAGACTGGGATCGATGTACCACATGGTCGCGCGGTCGAGAAAAATAAACAGACATATAAGTCGAATAGCAGTCTTTGGCTTTATGCTTTTATAAGAAAAAATCATGATTTGACAGTTGAAGAAAAGATGACTATAGCTACCAACCAGTACGAGGCTTCCGGCAGTAGAGAGGGCTCGAGCACATCTACAGTAGCCGACAATCATGCAAATACACTTGACGACAAATACAACGGAAATATGCAGCAATCCCTAGAGAAGGAAAACGAGCAAAAAGATGATCTCGAAAAAGAATCTGGCAAAGATTCGACCGCGGATCAACAGGCCGACCCCGAATACCCTGGACTACTCAAAGCCGTTTTGATTGTCGTCTCGCTCTTCATTACAGTTTTCTTAGTGGCACTAGATCAGACCATTATTGGAACAGCCATCCCCAAAATCACTGATCAGTTTCATTCGGTCCAAGATGTTGGATGGTACGGCAGCGCGTACTTTTTGACGTCTACAGCACTGCAACCGACATATGGCCGTATATACAAAATTCTGAATGTAAGGTGGATTCCTGTATGTCTGTTGAAATATCATTTGTACTCACAGTGATCGTCAGGTAAAATGGGCTTTCCTAGCCGCCATTTTTGTTTTCGAGCTTGGCTCCCTGATATGTGGTGTCGCTCCCAACAGCTCAACTCTGATCGGTGGTAGGGCTATAGCTGGGTGTGGTGTTGCCGGAATCTTCTCTGGAGCATTGATCATTCTCAGTTTCTCTAGTATGTAAACTCGTGTCCAAATAGAACATTCTGTTTACTAATATTGGCTTTCCAAGTTCCCCTTCGGCAACGACCGATGGTATTCGGTCTTTTTGGTGCAGTTTGGGGCGTGGCATCTGTTGTTGGACCCCTACTGGGCGGAGCATTTACTGATCATATTACATGGAGGTGGTGCTTTTACATCAAGTAGGGTCTACCTTATATTCGACAAGTCTAGCTACTGACTTACCACAGTTTACCAATCGGAGGCGTTGCCGCGGTCATTGTCATATTGATCCTTCACCTTCCTGCCAAAAAGAATGACAATAATCAAACTTGGTCACAGAAAATAGTGGAGCTTGATCTCATCGGCGCAGCACTCATCATTCCCGCCGTTGTCTGTCTCTTGCTAGCGCTTCAATGGGGTGGTAACAAATATGCATGGAACAACTCGCGAATAATCGGGCTCTTCATTGGATTTGGTTTGATCGCAATCTTATTTATAATCTCCCAATGGAGGCTTGGCGATCGAGCGACATTACCACCTAGGATTCTCCGAAAGCGGACTGTGTGGTCAGTGTCGGTCTTTGCGGTCTGCTTCGGAGGGGCATTCTTTCTCTTCATGTACTATCTACCAATATACTTCCAATCGGTCAAGAACCACTCGGCCACCAAATCAGGCATCGACTTGCTGCCTATCCTGCTTGCTACGGTGATATCGTCCGTGTTCTTCGGCGGTCTAATCACCGCCGTGGGCTATTACACGCCATTCTTAATACTCAGCACCGCACTTTTCTGTATCGGAAGTGGACTTTTGACGACATACAGTACAAACATATCCACGGCGAGATGGATTGGATATCAAATTCTTGCTGGAAGCGGTGTCGGGGCAGGATTTCAAGTTCCCATGACTGCTGTGCAAACAATCTTATCTCAGGAAGATATACCTATTGGATCTGCAACAGTGATGTTCTTTCAGAATTTGGGGGGTGCTTTGTTCATTTCGGTCGGCCAGTCTGTTTTCCAAAATGGCATTACTAGCTATATGCAATCGCACGTTAAGGATATTGAGCCTAGTGTGATCATTGATGCAGGAGCAACCGCGCTAAGAGAAGTCCTTTCTCAAATGGGAAAACTCAACGAGTTGCCGGCTGTTGTCGAGGCTTATATGACGGGCTTAGTGAATGCTTATCGGGTCAGTCTGGCTTTGACATGCCTTGCGTTCGTTGCCACTCTTTTTGTGGAGTGGAAGAGCGTGAAGGGAAACAAAAAAGAGGGAGCTGAGCCAGCGATGGCTGTTTAGTTATCTTAATCTTTGTCGGATATATTTCTCATCTCACTACCCAGGAAGTTCCAGCTCGTTTGGGGATAAATTGGTCTACGGTGTTCTCAGGCTAGATGCGGGTGCAAATTTATTTTCCACATTGCTTGACTAATCTCTTCTCTTGTACAATAAACAGCTTTATCATATTTTATAGATCAAATTTCCCGTATGACCTGAGTTGCCTCGCCGTTCTTCCATTTTTCATCGTACTCAATCGATTGCTCTGCATCTTCGACAGGAGCCCTTCTTGTCGGAAACTTCTTAGAAAACCAGAGAATAACAGGAATACCAATCAAGTATACACCCCATAAGGCAGCATTGACTTTGTATCCAGACTTGTAGTACGGGGCCTCGTTTGCCGGATAGGCATACAACGGTACCCAGGCATTGAAGGTGTATCCCATAGTGTTTAGCCATCCGAGCAAGATTGCTCTTTCTTCAGCACTATCTCCACAAACTTCGTTGCCCCAGGCGAAGAGCAATGCACCCGTTCCCACAGGTGCGAAGGTCAAGTACCAGGCAAAGTATTTTGCACCGAAGGGCAAGTCCCAGACGGCTAGGAGAGTTCCTCCGATCAAGCCAATTGTGGCACCAGCCATGATGACCGGCCATCGAACGCCGAGAGCATCGGAAGTGATGGCGTATACTAGCGCCATGACTATTTCAATTGCATAGCCGCCGGAGGGGATGACGTTGATTTTGGCTACTGAGTAGATCTCGAGAGACTTCAGCCAGAGGTTCATGTATGATGCAATGTGGAGTGCGAGGACATATGACCTACATCCTTGTCAGTTATTGCGAAGATACATTGTACAAGGGGTATGTTCAACTTACACGTATGGAACAACGAACACGTAGACAGGCCAATGACTCAGGACAGACTTGATTTTACCCCAAGAAATTCCCTTGGGCTCAGCTCTTCCAGCGCGAGCCATGCGCGCTACGGCGGTTTTCTTGTCGACGTCTTTCAGATAGAAAGCTCTCGAATTCGACGGCGCATCAGGAATCAACCAGTACCCACAGACCGCAATAGGTATCGAAATGATGCCGTCAAAAATGAACAGCCATCTCCATCCTTTCAGTCCCGCCGTGCCGTTCATTCCATTGTAGATACCGGCTTGCAAAAATCCACTGAACATCTGCGCAGCGGCCGAGCTCTGTTGGAAAATCACAGATCGTTTACCCAATTCTTGAGGCGTATACCAATTGCCGAGCAGGGTCATCATGCCTGGATAGGCGGAGGCTTCACAAATTCCGACTAGAAATCTAATGGCGTAGATTGTCTTTGCGTTTGGAGCGGCGGCCATGCACATCACCAAACCGCCCCAGATGAGTTCCAGAGTTGGCAGCCATCGAGAAGGGCGAATGCGCATTTGGATGAATTGGGATGGGAGTGTGCCGATGATGTATCCTTCTCCTTAGTTAGCCACAAAACTATTAAATCTGCCATGGAACTGAGCTTAGACACACCGATTGTCCAGAATGTTGTCATCCAATTCAACTGATTGCCGTACAACTTGAGATCGGTCTGCATACCACTGACATATGCATTGCTGATATTTGCTAGAAATTAATCACATCAGCACAATATTCTCTCCGTCGTCGCGACTCCAGGAACAAACAGGCAACTTACTGGAATCCAGGTACATGACAAAATAATAAAAGCATGCCCATATCAGATAGAAAGAGTCCAGTCTTCGAACAAGACGGTGCTCTTCCGGTGGTTTATCGTCCAGCGAATCCCACAGAATACCTAGTATTCTCTTGCCAAAGGAGACTTTCTTCTTTGGCAAGGCATTTTGTGCGATATTCTCATCTCGGTCGACGTTGGTCGAGTTGTCCGGGGATGTAGTCAAACTCATCTTGACAAACTGATGAGGAGTGTTGATGAAGAATAATTTGGGATTGGGATTAGAGACCCGCGGTGAACTACATTTATCAATTATATACCATGCGACTAAAATTCCAGTGCGCAACTAAAATAGCCTGTTTTTGATGCTATACCTAATGGCAGGTAGCCTAGATCACGAAATTTGGCACTACTTTAGCCCACACATAGACCACCAAACTGCCGGTGTCTAAAGCAAAATGGCGTGATCTCTTGACAAACCCACATAAGAAGCTTTCCCATGCTAAGCAGACGGAAGGACGAGCCGAATATTATTAGTCCATTTCAAAAGACCCAGAAGCTACGAGTGGGAAAATGCTTAAAAACTCATGAAAAAAAAAAATCAAATCAAGGCTGATGGCGTGATAGAGGAGGGGCTATTCGTTATCTCGAGTATCTTGAAGAGGGGAAATTTTTTATCTTGAGATGAATCTCCAAATGGGGCAAGAATCTCCTTATTAGGAAACTTTTCGACATACTCCGCTACAAGAATTTGTAGAGATGTCCTCATTGGAGCGCAAGCCTTTGTCAGTCTCCGACGAGTCCAATAAAATAACATTTGGTCCTGAGGAATGGGAGTGAGTGCTTATCGGGTCGGAGCTGCTCCGACACGAAACACCTGATTAGGACGACATCGGCCGTCTGCTGTAATTGCCGATTTCAAGTGTACTAGCAGTCTAGCACCAAGGAAAGAGGCTCCTGGACTTCGTTGGCGGACTCAAACTAGACGCATGTTCTATTACAAGCATCAAAAACCACGTTTGTGACCCGTCGAAGCGGCACACACCGCGGACTTTTCTCCGAAAACGCGTTAACCTCTGCTAAAGCTTTATTCCGGCTGTAAGCTCCACGAGTAAAACCGCGTCTTTGACTTCGTTATTGTTGGGTTTAGTAGTAGGCTATAAACTGGCCGGGAAAGGAAAGTCAAGCAGACTTTATAGATTCGTTTCTGAGCTCGACATTGGTGCGGAAGTATACATGCACACTACCGTATACACTAGCGGATGAGTCGGCTCATATTCGGCTTTGATGGTGAAACAGAAGCTTCAAAATTCAAATTATACTTGGGCTTTGTCTTCAGCAGTCACACGATAATTTGGTCATTGTCAGCCGGTCATGACGGACAATATGGCGAAGGTTAACGGCGAGAACATCAAGGGCATTCGAATATCAATAGGTAACTCTAACCGTACGTACGTTTGGAAAAGGAATCTCTAGCTCACTCAAGTCTAGATCGAGGTGGCACATTCTGCGATGTTATTGCTCAAATCCCTGGTCGCGCAGACCTCGTTTTCAAGCTGTTGTCTGTAGATCCTCAGAACTATCGTGATGCGCCGACGGAGGCCATTCGACGGGTTCTACAGGCCGTGCAAGGGGCGGAGATAGCCCCGGGAGAAAAATTGAATGCATCTGCTGTTGGTATGTATCTATTACACCACTCGTTAGAACCACGAGCATATATCCTGACAGTATACCAGAGTCATGTCGAATCGGAACAACCATCGCCACAAACGCGCTTCTCGAGCACAAGGGGAAACGTTTTGCTCTTCTCACAACCAAAGGTGAAAAGTCCTGCCAACATACACCAGATTTACTGAATCAACTAACGTTCAATAGGCTTTAAAGACTTGAGCGAAATAGGTGATGGCTCTCGCCCAAAACTATTCGACCTGAACATCCGCAAACCAAAAGTATTATTCGATCAAGTTGTAGAAATCGATGAACGAGTGACAATAGAGAACTACGAACTAGATCCATTCCCACAGCCGGAATTAGACGAAACAGATTCAGCGCTCGTGAAGACCAGTAGTGGCGAAGTCATTCGTGTCTTGCAGCCGGTGAATGTTGAGGCTGTTCGTGGCCAGATACAGAAGCTTCGTGATGAAGGGTTTACGTCCCTTGCCGTGTGTTTTATGCACTCGCATATCTTTTCTGGTAAGCATCGACTCCATGAGTGACTTTAAGGATATGTTCTAACGTTATTCAGACCACGAAAAGCTGGTAGGCGACATCGCCGCCGAAGAAGGCTTCGAGTCCATCTCACTTTCTTCCGAAATCAGCCCGCGGATCAAAATGCTTCAACGCACGACAGCAGTCTGCACTGACGCATATCTATCTCCTATCGTTCATACATATGTCGAAGACTTTCTGAGCGGATTTGAAGTGCCTCCTCAGAGAGTGGAGTTTATGTCCTCGGATGGCGGATTGCGTCCTGCACAGAAGTACACCGGAAATGCGGCTTTGCTTAGTGGTCCCGCTGGAGGAGTTGTTGGTGTCGCTAGGTCGTGCTATGATTTCGAGGATCCAAAGGCTTTGATCGGGTTTGATATGGTAAGACATAAAATCTATCATTAAGTTTTTCTGGTTTCAGAAGTTGACTTGATTAGGGCGGCACGAGTACGGATGTCTGTCGCTATGATGGAAAATTCGACCATATCAGCGACACTACCATTTCTGACCGCAAGGTATACACGCCAATGCTGAATCTGAATACCGTCGCAGCAGGTGGAGGATCGAAACTGTTTGTCCGAAATGGCCTGTTGGTAGTCGGTCCTGAGGTATTATTTCATATAACCACGAATAAAGTACCAAACTGACAGCGAAATCAGAGTGCCGGTGCACATCCAGGACCTGCATGCTACAGAAAAGGCGGACCACTCACAATAACAGATGCCAACCTCTTCCTTGGCCGATTAGTTGTATCATCTTTTCCAGCAATCTTTGGCGAAAATGCGAACGAGCCATTGGATACCGACGTGGTGGCAGCAAAGTTCGAAGAATTAACAAAAGAGGTCAATGCAGAGTCTTCTATCGAGTTCACCCCGGAACAAGTTGCGTTGGGCTTCGTGAAAGTAGCGAATGAGGCCATGACGAGACCGATCAGAAACACGACTGAGGCCAGAGGGTTTGCAACCTTTGATCATAATCTCGTCAGTTTTGGAGGTGCTGGAGGACGTATGTATTTTCTGGAAACCTGTGAAGGGACATGCTGACAAAGACAGAGCACGCATGTGCGATTGCTTCAAATCTCGGTATTCGTCGGATTTTGATCCATCGGTTCTCGTCGTTATTGTCAGCTTATGGAATCAGTTTGGCTGAAATCACCTCCGAAGCAAGCGAATCTCTGTCCCTCACATTATCAGCTGAAAACATGCCTCAAATCGAATCACGAGAGCAGGCCATCAAGTCCAAACTTGAAAAGGAGCTACGCAGTCAGGACATTATCGGCGATACCATCGACTATGAGGTCTTTCTGAATCTGCAATACAAAGGGATGGATACCAGTCTAAGCGTCGAAAAGCCGACAGATGGCAGTCAGTACAGCTCAAAATTTACCAGCATGCATCTTCGGGAATTCGCATTTACGACCAATCGTGAGATTATGGTCGATAGTATCCGGGTGAGAGCGACAGCAAAAAATATCAATCAAAAGGAAAGTCTGTCGGTCTCGGGGGAATTGGCGGCTGCAAAGAATTCTGCTACTGTACCGCAATCCAAAAAAAGACAAAGAGTTTTCATCAATGATCAGTGGATATCAACACCAATCTATGATCTGGAAGATATGACCATCGGCTCACAGATTACCGGCCCGGCGATAATAACAGACCAGACACAGACCATCCTGGTTGAACCGGACTATGAATGCCATCTAACAAGCCGCCACCTCATCATTGACAAGGTCGATAATGAACAAGAATCTTCATCGTCACAACTCAGCACTGAAACAATCAATCCGGTCCAGCTCTCCTGCTTCGCGAATCGCTTCATGTCTATCGCCGAACAAATGGGCAACACTCTCCAACGCACCTCGATCAGCACAAGTATCAAGGAACGGCTCGACTTTTCATGCGCTATATTCTCACCCGATGGCGGATTGGTAGCTAATGCGCCGCACATCCCCATTCACCTGGGCAGTATGCAATTCGCAATTCAATATCAGCATCGATTATGGGGCGACAAGCTTAAACCTGGTGACGTGCTTCTCACAAATCACCCTGAAGCCGGCGGAACGCATTTGCCTGATTTGACCGTTGTCACGCCGGCATTTTATGACAATCAGTTGATATTTTATGTTGCATCGCGCGGGCATCATACTGATATTGGAGGAATCGGAATCACGAGTATGATCCCGGACTCCAAAGAGCTATGGCAAGAAGGCATGGCCGTGAAATCTATGAAGATCGTCAGCGAGGGCGTCTTTCTCGAGGATGAAGTGAGAGAGCTGTTCAACAAGGTTGCTGAATACCCCGGTTGCAGCGCCACGCGGCGACTGAACGATAACATCTCGGATATCAAAGCCAAGATCTCGGCTAATCAACGCGGTATCTTACTCATCAAGCGTCTTTGCGAAGAGTTTACGTTACCTGTTGTTCATCTATACATGGGCGGTATACAGCGGAACGCCGAGTTGGCTATCAAGAAACTGTTCCGCGAATTGTATCAGAAGACCGGCGGAAAACCGCTCAAGGCCATCGACTGGTTCGATGATGGCACCCCCGTTCAAGTTGAGATTACTATTGACGGTGAACGCGAGACTGCAGTATTTGATTTCGCAGGCACCGGTCCTCAGACATACGGAAACATGAACATGCCAGTATCCATTACACACTCTGCGATCATCTACGTCCTCCGTTGCATGGTCGATATGGACATTCCACTAAACCAGGGATGTTTGTATCCCTGCGAAATCCGAATTCCCGAAGGTACGATTTTGAACCCTTCATCAACTGTTGCCATCTGCGGCTCGACAATTTCCAGCCAGCGGGTCACGGATGTTATATTACAAGCCTTTGGCGCCGCGGCGGGTAGTCAGGGTTGCGCAAACAGTCTTGGTTGGGGAATGGGTGGTAAGGATCCCCTGACGGGCGTTGTGACTCCTGGGTGGAATTATGGTGAAACCGTGGGAGGCGGAAGCGGTGCAGGGCCGACGTGGCACGGAACGCATGGAGTAAACGTGCATTCGACGAATACAAAGGCCACAGATCCGGAAGTCATCGAAAAACGGACGCCGGTGATTGTGCGTCGGGATTTTATCAACCATGGTACTGGAGGAAGGGGGCAGTATAATGGCGGAGATGGAATGACTCGAGAAATCGAGGCCCGCATTCCGATGAAGTTTAGTATATTGTCGGAGCGTAGAGTTTATAGTCCATATGGTCTCGAAGGGGGTGAACCAGGGAGTGTCGGAGTGAACTACATATTCAAGAAGAATGAAGGAGCGCAGCTGGAGAAAATCAATATTGGCGCAAAGGCGGTGGTGCGGTTGAATGCTGGTGACTATATTCAGATCAATTCACCTGGTGAGTGCCCTTTGATAGTTCGTCTGTATTCCTGGTCGGTTGCTAATAATAGCTTAGGTGGCGGTGGATGGGGGAAGCCCATTGAGACTCGAGATGAGAGTGTTGTTAACGGTTTTCGCCCGGTTCCTGTGTCGAAGGTATATTGATTGTTATCTAGCTGTGAAGCCGACGATGTGAGTAACGTTAGACATTCAACTATGAGACATCAGTCATTCAACGTATGTATTAAATATTACTCTATATACCACAACGCCTCCAGCCAATAAATCCGCTCAATCTTCCAAATGACCCAAACAGTCACTCACAAAACGCCATATTATACACTCATTCCGCTGCTTGGTCTTGCAGGGGCATCGTCAAGAATCCCGCTAGCAAGGCAGCACAACCTCCAAATGTCATAACCCAGGCCACGCTATTGTCGAATGGCTCACCACGTGGTTTCTGCAACGCTTTGAAAATGACGCTGCTGAGGAGACTCGACACCATTTGAGGGAACGAGATGAAAACGTTATGTAAACCAAGAACAACACCAGCTTCGCCAATGCCATTCATATCGTCTTTGTCGTATGGTCGACTTGGTCGGCGGATACCCTCTTCTATGCTATCTCGCGATGTCGTCGACCTACTGTTATGCTGTGCAAGCTCTGTCGCAATAAATGCGTATGGTGCCCAAGATGTGACCATCCAAGGAATTCCCATAATGGCCGTCATGATTGCTGCTGTTCCAGGCGACGATATGAAAACTGTACTGAACATGCAGCCCGCGAAGAGGAAGTGTGATAGTAGCCATAGTCGTCGAAGCGTAAGGCCTTGTACCCGAAGCTTCCCGAGAACGCGTAGCGAGGACTGCAAAAATGTACCATAGCTTGAAGTTGGGAGCGACTCTAAAGAACTGTCATTTGTTAAAGCTTCGAGCGCTTTCTGTGGTGGTGCTACAACCAGCAGTGGAAGTACCAGGCTGCCCACAAAGGCGACGACGGCGTTCAAGAAGTAGGCAGACGTCGCAATACGAGTAGCATCCGCCCATGTCTTGTTTATTTCGCCATTGGATAGACCAGGATGCTTGTCGAAAATAGGATTCACATATAATTGCCCAATATATGTGGTAATGTAGAACAAAAATGGAAACCATCCAAACCAGGACGTGAATTGAATCGCAAAAACCTTCTTTACTTGAGGCGGCAGATGGCGCGCAGACTTCCAGATCATACCGAATGAGTTCAGAGTGTTCAACTTCGTTGCGGTTCTGGGCCGGTCGTAGGTCCGGTCTTCCTTGATGAAGACGCAAGATACCAACAAGCTACCAATTAGGCAGAAGCTTCCTATCACAGAAATCACCTGGAATTGTGTTCTGCCTAGAATAGGGAAAATCACGGGTAAATTCATGTAGCCAAAAGCATAAGTTAAAATACTCGCGGCTTCGCTGACACGACTCGCCCAGGCATTCGCGGATTTTTGTTGGTGCCACGGGGCATTGTCGACAATATATGCCCGCATGGCTGCTTGAGCTGTAGAGGGTTAGAATGGCTCAGTCAAAAGTGGTCGCATCGGGAAAGCAATTACCAGTGTTAATACCAAAGTCATGGCAATACATTAGAGTGATCGCACCAATAATTGATGCTGATTTCACCGCGTCCGATTTCTGGTCGGCGCCAAATAGCGAAAATACGCTGCCGGTCAACTCTCGTACCCAAGCCAAAGCGAGGAGGCATACTACGGTCGTTGCCCCGCCAATTGCGATGAATGGTTTCCGTCTACCCCAGCGACTGCGACAGTTATCACTGCGTATGCCGATGTAGGGTTGTACGACAGTTCCTGTGAGCGGTCCAGCTACCCATACCCAGGCGAGCAAAGCTTTACTCATCCCCAGCGATAAAAGGTAGGGCTTGTCGCGACATTTTAATTAGATTGGAGACAGCGTGGGCTTGGCGTACGGTGACATACAGATCCGTTGGCATGTTGGACAGACCAAATCACCTGGAGCCTGCTTCTGTCAGTGCATCCAGGATAGCTAGCTCAGGGATATTTACTCACCCTCCCATACCAAACGTCAATATAAACAAATACCAAATGCTTTTGGACACTTGACCGGGGTCATTGCGATCACTAATCACAGAGGCGGTTTCGTTTCCCCATTCTTCCGCAATTAATGGCTCSGCCTCATAGCCCAGCTCCGCCGTTGTATCGGGTGCGACAGGGGGTGTTCGCCGCACCCTGACGTCGGCGTCGAGCATTGGATACGTGATGTTATGAGTAGCGATGCTGCATTAAGGGTAGTAGCAGATGGCGTGATGAATGTCCCTGGTCCAAATACAACCGATCCGTGGCTGATATTTCGCCTGGGGATGAAGTGCTGTTGTAATCGGGAGAAGCAAACATTGGCAGGGGATACACTATTAAGGGCAGCGCGATCCCCGAGGAAGTCGCGATCGGGGTGGGTCGCTCTTTCCGTTCGGGGCACGCCCATTCTCACCGTCCCTCCGAATGCTCGGGACTTCCCCTCCATGTTTTCATTCAGAGAACCTAACAATGCATTCCCCTGTCGCTCATCCATATTGGTATTCTTATCCTATTCTTACAACCCCATTCAGGTGACGACAGAGACGCGCAATCCTTCCTTTTATTTTCCAGACTATCAGTTGCTCTAGCTGTGTTGTCAGTGTCTGTGTCTGTGCTTTGCAATGTCAGCCCCCCGCGCGCCAGATGGCACCAAAGGTATGCAAGATCCCTGCAAGACCGATCTCAACTTCAATCCCCGATGCTCGACTAATACACGATACTTTGTCTAGTGTGGACAACTCTTATCACGAATACCGCATACCTGTCTGGTTTGTTGACTCTCGAGTACTCCCTCCGAAAGGTCGGCTCAAAGTACCCCCTCGTCGCTTTGTACACAGACACTTTCCCCGAAGAAGGCCATGCGGCTCTCGACGCTCGGGGTATTCTGAAGAAGCACGTCCCGTATCTTCTTCCATCGATTCCTAAGGACTATACAAACGATACGCGCTTCTACGACTGCTGGAGCAAGCTCACGCCGTTTTCGCTAGTCGAATATGACCGGGTGGTGCAGCTCGATAGTGATATGTTGGTCCTCAAGAATATGGATGAGTTGATGGAATTGGAATTGGATGCGCCGGAGCTGGCGGGCACAGGAAATAAGGTCTTTGCTGCTAGCCACGCCTGCGTGTGTAATCCGCTTAAGAAACCTCACTATCCAAAAGACTGGTATGACTGGACTGTCTTACGCACTGAATATGGTAGCTAACGAGATGGTTCATTAAAAGGATCCCTGAAAACTGCGGATACACCTCGCAACACGAAACTCCTGAAATCGCGCAGACAGAGGGTGCATCGGCCGCATTCGGACTAGGTATACCCAATGGAGGTCTCCAAGTAGTCAACCCGTCCAAAGGCACCTACGATAAGATCGTCGCTCAATTAGGAAGTGCTGCAACTTCCGATTACGAGTTTGCCGATCAATCGCTGCTTTCTGATGTGTTTTACGGCCGATGGATTGCGCTCCCATACATATATAATGCCTTGAAGACATTGCGGCGAAAAGGTGTTCATGATGCTATCTGGCGGGACGAAAGTGTCAAGAATGTGCACTATATCCTCAGCCCTAAGCCGTGGGACGATGTGGATGAAAAAGACCCATCGAAGCCGGGATATGACGCCTCGCATGAGTGGTGGAGGGCTTTGAATAATGAAAGATTGGAAGATGAAAAGCAACGAGGTGTAAATGACCAATTTTGAAGCGCTCGGCATGAGTCACTTTACACATTGGATCGGTATTTACACCTACGACTCGGTTGCCATTGATGCTTAAGGAAAGGGTACGATGCGGACTACTAGTCGCTCGCATCTTGATATTTGGGAAGAAAGGGACGAGAAAGCAGTTCTCTTGTTCTTGCGGATTTAGGAAAGCCGCAGTTTATGGGTCTCGCGCTGTCATATCTTGTCCATCTCCTACAGGAACTCGGATAAGAACCTCTAATATTACCATCTATAAAGAATATACACCCAATTCGACGATTGGATAACATATCATGAGGCCAAATTTGGCAAAGATCTTGGTTGTCTGTATTGATTCAATTGATATTGGGTTGAGACGAAAAGAATTTGACGTCAATAATCGAATTGGTTAAAATATATACGATCTAGGTACCTGTCTAGGCGGACTAATGGAATAATCCAATACTGGTACAGTCTTGGGGATTTCAGTATTTACCGACACTACTATTCAACTCCAGCTCAGGTTCCTTTATCGTAAGCCTACACTCCGTCTCCAAATCTGTAAAAGTGTGTCCAACGCTGTATATAGTGTCAGCTACGGATATCCAACCACTAAGATCAAGTGTCTCACCTCGTCATATGGCTTGGATTGATCAACAAATCTCAAGTCAGTGGCTAGTCTTATGACATTATCAGGGTCGTTATTCACGGTGGACGCATGAATCTATCATCTCAAGTCAGACCATCGTACCTTTAGTTCAAGAAACATCATTATACACGTACAGCATGCGGCTTGTGCAAAACCACATCCCCAGCTTCATAAGCCGACACCAGCCAGCGCCGATTGTACTGACGCGCGAATTCAAGGGGGTATTCAGACAGCAAGCCCGTCGACATCATGTTTTGATTGAATGCATTCCTGGCTTCTTCTTCGGTCATGCCTGCTTCTTGAGCTTTTTTGGTGAATTCTGCTTCGATCTGGGCCCCCACTTCGTCGCCTATATTTACTTAGTGATCAGTTACTAAGGGTATATAGCCCGTGGGCGGAGGGTAATACTTACCATCTTCGAGATATATCAATCCACCCCCGGACAAACTCACGTCCCCAATCGGCACCCAAGCCGTCACACTAGTCGGCTCCCCATACCTCAAAAAGATCTGATCGTAATGCACACCAATTGGCTTCGTGCCTGGGACATTATTCCTCAACAAAGTCCGATTGAGTCCCAAGGTATTCTCCTTCCAGCCCGTAAACTTGGCCACAAAGTCGAGTAGAGCAGGGTGTTTAGCTAGATCCTTTGTGTACCAGTCCTGGTAGTGAGCTTCGATGGCTAGATCGACGAATCTCTGGGCACCTTCGCCGCCTGGGCGGCCGTTTTGTCCTGTTGCGCCGGCGCCGATGCCGGGGAAGTCGTCGGGGGAACGGGCCGAATTGAAGATTCCTTGGACTGGCTGGGTAGTTGGCTGCAGGACACCGGAAGGGGACATCATTTCAAAGTACTTTGTGCGTGTGCGCAGGACATCGGCGCGTGGGAGGAGGCCTTTGAGGAGGAGCATGCCATCTTGTTCATAGCGGGCGCGAAGGGTTTCTATGGGTTCAGAGGGGTAGGAGGGTGTGAGATATGCGATGTTTTCGGGGAGGAGGCGGCCGTCGTTGACTTCAAGGCCGTTGTTTTGGGTTGGGATGCCAGGCATGTTTGCTCAAGTTCGGGGTGTATTAATTAGAAAAAGAGAGAGAATATAGTAAAGCCCGAACTCAATGGTGAGGTTATGCCCCGGAAGAGTACCACGCTGCCAGAGTGTGTGGGAGGACAAGAGTAACATTAAAATATCATTTTTCCGAACAATCCGTAGCTCCAATTTATATCAGTCCTGCGGGGATGGATGAGGGGAACTCCAGCTCAAACATTGGATTCCGAGCAGCCATTCAATCGCGTACTAGAACTTCTCCAAAACAGTCAATTGTAATCCAGGGCTGCTCATTTATGGAGACGTGTACGGATTCTAGATTCCGTTGCACCATGATCCATCCTATCGTAACAATCGCATACAATCAGCTGCTTTCAATGACTCGGGATGGTGGAGGAATCCATGTTCCACACCCGTCAGCTGTGGATGTAGAATCTACTGGCTGTGAGTCTGAATTGGAATGCTTGATACAATTTGATCTTGCCCTCATGTATTATGGAGCATTATTGAACCATGAGGAGCATCTTCAGACTCCACAAAGAGATATTTGAAGCCACACGGAAACAATCAGTCCGTTGGCACTGATAACCCCGAATTAGGGTTGAGTGAATAATAATGTGAGCTGCCAAATGCCAAAAATAAGCAAAATAGGTTCAAACAGAATGTTGAGTTGATGAACTATTGGTAGAACACAGAGACATGCCTTGAAAGACAGATAGCACAGTGTGTTGAGTGGACAAGAGAACAGCGATGTGATTGGCCGAGAGGATATACAAGGGTCTTCAGCTCCTCTGCAACCTCGGCTGCAACTCACTCGTGATTAATTTCCGACTCCTCATCGGTTCGCTCTTCTCATACACCATGTCGTGAGCTCTTATGTATAACTCCAGAGTTGTGTCGCGGCTGCCATGGCAAATGCAAAGGTCAACAAACAAATCACCTCCTTTGCGGATGCAACGCGGGTAACGCCCGTACCTGGCACGGACGACCAGTTCGAGGCGACTATCCACTGGGATTGGTGCGGCGGGTTGTTAGTATTCTTTTGACTATTGCAAGTCAAAAATAGCTAATTTGAATACTGGGATAGACATGCCCACGGCGGCTTCACGCTCAGTCTCATCTTCTCCACCGTCCGCACGTACTTCCTCCGCAAATACCCATCCACTCCACAACCAGACCCCATCAACAGCAACATTCACTTCATCCAGCCCGCTCCACGGGGTCGCGTCATCCTCACCGTCACGGAATTGAGTCACGCAAGACGCTACTCTACCGTCGAAGTCAAACTCCGCGATCCGGCTGGCACAATATGTACGTCCGCAACGGTTATACAGGGCAATCTGGCGACGGAAGATGGACCCTCCATGGCGGTTCCACCGGTGATGACGCACGATGAGATACCGGATAGGGAACGTTGCGACCAATGGTTCAGAAGTCCGTTGTTGGTCAAGCTCATGCCTGTGATTAGCAAGATGCGTGTGCTCAAGCGGAAAGAGGCCAAGACGCAGGTTTGGAGCCGGAAGGGTGCTGCAGGGTTGAATACCAAGGAGACCTGGGTGCGCTGGGAGGATCTGGATCAGAAATTGGATGTGATTAGTTTGGGGGTTGTGTGTGATAATGTACTCAGTTCCCAACCACTACGTTTGTTTCCCTGCTAACTTCTAGGTGGGGATACAGTTCCTCCCTGCCCCTCTCAATTTCGATCCTACGATGGCTGATCTCAGCAAATACGTCTTTCCTACGATGTGTATGTCCGTTGAGATTAAGAAGGACCCGAAAGACGCCGAGTGGCTATTCCTAGAGATCGTGTGCCACAAGATCCAGAATGGACGGTATGACACTGATGTGCGCGTGATGGATGAGAATGGTGATCTCGTAGCGTTGAGCAAACACGTTTCCGTCATGGCAGAAATGAAACGTACGAAAGCTAGTAAAATTACAGTTGGTGATGAATTTGCTAAACTGTGATATGATACCCAAATACACTCACTCATCTTCTCGAATCGTTGCCGGTTTACCAATGCAGATATCCAACGATACCCAGTATCACGCTCAATGTCTAATAATACCTCCACCCGGCAGCTGAACCCTCAATCCAGTCACCTTCTCAACATGCGTAGCAATTGCAGTAATCGAAGTGAAATAAACTGGCCCTCCATTCTTATGTCCCCCAAAAATCATGCCCATCACATTCGCCGTATTCCGTTCCAACACCAGCGATCCTGAATCCCCAACGCGAGCAAAGCAATCCGGGTCTGCAGCAGGGACGACGCACCATTCTCTCGTAATGCATCGCTTGCCATCGGCTTCGTAAGAGACGACATGACTCTGTATTGAATTGACGACGCCCACGGTAGTACCCGTGGCAGAACCCTGTTTGTAAACAACCGCCATTTTGCGAGGCTTGACTGCATGCAGGATTTGTCGCCAATCACGTTCGGTGCGGCTGAGATCTTTGACTTTGTTCCTGCGAATCTTGGGGATTAGAGTGGGATCAACCTCAATCAAGGCCCAATCTAGTCGATGGTTGTGTCGCGAGAAGCTGTAACCCGATGATGCGTAGACAGTCCCAAATATTTCATCGCGGATCAGGGACTTGATGGTATCGGCTTKGATTTTGTTTCGATGATATTTCAGGTTTTGTAGTTCGTGACGGGGGAACGTTTCTCTGTCGCTGCTATATTTGGATGTGAGGATTTCTGCCGCTAAATGAATGAGCTTCTTCTTGTTGGCATGAACTCTTTCCATGTTTGCGACAATGCTGGGGCTCACGCAGCACAAGGGAAATTGTGTTTGATCTTGAGCATCGCGAATATATGGCTCTAAGAGACAAAGATCAGATTGACTTATAAGACGATATCGAAACGTAGACCTACCGACGCAATCTGCCTTTGGCCGCAGCAGCTCCATGTCATCATCTCCTTCAACATAAGGCCGAACAACATGTTCACATGTAAGAATGCATTGCGCAACGACCTCGCCGTTCCTGTCAACTAGATCCACATAGCCACCACCAGTACCATTTGATCGAGGGTCGTGTTGAAGGCCAATACTGCATCCAAGATGGAGACGGTGTGGGTAAAAGAGCTCGATTCTGCCAATTCGTACTTCGACTGTGATACCATCTACATAATTTCAGATGAAGGATCAGCAAGGAAAAAAAGATCGAATACTCACCAACCAGCTCCCAATGAATCTCCTCCATGACTTCAAACAGATTCACGTGGTTCTCTGGCATATTCTTCAGCGTGATAACAATCGTATGACTATCATTCTCGAAAAGAGGATCATCACGCAGAATATGCTGTAGATATGCCAACAACCGCGGTCTACGCAGACAATCAACCGCATAGAATTCGAGATTGTGTCTTTCCAACAACGCAATGATCGAGTCTCCAATGTTATTTTGCTGCCATGATCGGGTTATGGGATGGGTTGGTTTTGCTGCGAGGAATTCTTTATCGGGGAAGGATCCTGGGGTCATGCGGATTGGGAGGGAGATACAGTCGCTAACTGTTCTTGTGGTGACCATCGAGGATCCGTAGCCTAGCATGGCGAGTTGGTGGTCCAAAAAAGTATTGGGAGAAGGGAATAATAACGCGAGAATGAAAAAAAGGAGATCTGGCGGGGTGTATGTTGAAAGGGATGGTTGAGAAGACAAAAACAGAAATGGGTGTTTATGAAAAGGTCTGAGGATTTACAGATTGACCAGTGAAAGCGTAGATGAGGTTAGCGTCAATATTCATATTATCATTTATACATCCCCTGATAATCTATACTACTAATAGTCACAAAGTGCGAATGACCGGTTCTGTACAATGTTAACTGCGCCAAACTCCAACCTATATGCCCATCCAAACAAACTTTTATCACCATCTCCTCACTATAGCCACACCCTCAACACATATCTACTCATCGCGCTTTCGCTTGAATCGATTGGCTTGCTTGGGCTGACTTCCATATGTTCGTCGTCCCTGAACCTTCTTATCTCTGCTCATGCTTGCGCCTAATGTGATATCGACGCGCGGCGGGGTTGAGAAGCCGAAGCTTTTGGCGATCTTGACGAGGTCGAGTTTATTGACGTCGAAGACGGAGCGAAGGGAGTGTGATGCATAGGCGTTAATGTAGGATCGGTAACCTTCTTTGGCGGACTTGTTGAGGTAGTAGTTTTGAGAGATAACTATAGAAATTAGCATGTATAAAACAAGAGCGAGGAGATAATTTACGTTTCTCAACTATAAGACAATCATGTTAGCATATAAATTCTACCTTAAAAGCGCAATTGGGAACTTACGTTGTGACTGAACGTTGATGATCTTCTTCTGAGGAAACTCGAATTCCACGACGGGTACTTTAGCTTCTTTGAGATGAGTCAAAAAGCCCATTTCAGACGGTTGCAAAAACATCAGACTGCGACCTTTGGCCTTGGCGCCACGTGCGGTACGACCGACACGGTGAATATAATCACGTGGGTCCTAAATCACATTAGTGTTTTGGAGGACGAGGTTGGGGTTAATCAAATGCCTACATCAGGAGGATCGTATTGGACAACATAGTCAATCTCAGGGATGTCGAGACCTCGAGCGGCAACATCGGTACAGATAAGGATACCTCTTTCGCTGTTGACAAATTCGAAGAATGTGGAAGTACGCTTTTGCTGTTTCTGCTTGCCGTGGATAGAAAGGACCTAAAGATGTCAGAATGGGTGTGCGTGGAAGTTGTAAAAGGCAATTACCGGAAGATCGATATAGTTCAGTAACTCAGACTATTGTTGAGTCAGCAATCATATCTCATCGATCATAATGGATGGGGAAAACTCACATAGTAGTTAACAGAATTACAGCTCGAAAGGAAAACAATAATCTTTTTCTTTAAATTCCTCTTAAGGAAAGAGAATAGAAGAAGGAATCGCTTATCGGGTTCGCACACAACGTAACCCTGCTCCAATCGGTCGACAGTCGCATTCTCCATCCGTGGAACAACATTGATGTATAGCGGACCGGGTTTCAACGAAATTCGGGCCAAGTCTTCGACCTTGGTAGTCTGTGTAGCCGAGAACAGAGATGTCTGTCGCTCTCCATTGCCGAGGATCTTCATGATTTGCTTCATTTCGTCTTCGAAACCGATTTCAAGAATACGATCTGCTTCACTATATGGAAGTTAGCGCGACTCAAGAGCACCAAGGCGAACAAGACTTACTCAATGACCAATTGGCGCAGGTTCTTGAAGACAAATCCTTTAGTGTTCTGCAAATGATCCAACAAACGTCCGGCTTATGTAAAGTCAGCCTAATTCCTTAATATAGGCGAAAGAAGTATACATACGAGTTGCGACCAAGAGATTAACACCCTTCTCCAACTTCTCAGCTTCCGCTCGGCGATTGGCTCCTCCCATGACGATACCGTGGGTTTGGGAGTGCTTGTCGAGCAGTTGGCGGGCCACACCCCAGATCTGAAGTGCCAATTCTCTATAGCCCGGTCAGCGCATTACTTTATTCTTGTTGGAATGTCCTCTTACCTCGTGGGGGACAAAATAAGAACACCGGTTCCGTTTCTGGGCTTGAATTTCAAGCTGTGGAGCAATTCGATCGCGGGAATCAACTAATCTTGATATCAGCCATTTGCGATTTCCTAACAAGTAGTGACGTGGAATTGCACTTACAAATGCCAACGTCTTTCCGGATCCTGTTTTGGCAGCACCAAGAACATCACGGCCAGCCATCAATGGCGGGATAGCCCGTTGCTGAATCTCTGTCATTGTCTCAAACCCCATTTCTTTGATCGCCTCAATTGTCCGTTCCGAAAGATTCAGCTCCGCAAATTTGGTGGGTAGAGTCTCGCCGGTCTGTGGTAGCGACAATGCGTTGGCAGATGGTAAATCCTCGAGCTGGTCATCTTGTTCCTCCTCTTGCTCTTTCTCTTCTTCTTCCTGCTCCTCCTCTACCTGCTCGACTGGTTCTTCAACATCGTCGTCATCGTCCTTCTTGGCAGTCTTTCGCTTCTTGGACTTTTCCGGGGTTTCGATGACTTCGGCTTTCTTTGACGATTTGACAGTCTCATCGGAGACATCGTGCTTGCGCTTTATTTTCTTCGACTGTTTCTCAGCCTTCGCCATCTTGTCGCTGGACATAATGGGTGCTGCAAAGCTGTGTTTGTGTGCGTTGAAAAGATTGTTCGTTCCTTCCTCCGCGATCTTGAACTTTTTTTTTTGTTTTCCGTTTATCTGATAAGAGGTCACGTGTTTACCCACCGCCTGGGATTTCTGCCGAAACAATACATTTACCGCCCATGTGACCTGCGGCCCTTGCGGCCCTTGTTGCCTTAATGCCTGATATATGGGGCAAGAACATGTGACCTGCTCAGCCCTGAATTCTCCTTGTTACCCAGGAACGTAAGATCTTATTGACGATGCCAGATCTTACAGGTACAAGTATTTGCAAGTAGCTGGACTTTCTTCTGGTTTTTTGTCGAAAATAATACGATCACATCTCTTGTAGGTCGAGTTAGCACCCAAGTATTTGTGATTTGTGCGTCATGTTCCAAGTTAAAAGGCCAGTAAGATGAAGCAGATGATTTATGGTTACTCATTCTCGTTGTCCTTGATATATAAAAATATTAAGACAGAACTAGATTCGTATGATTTGCGTATTCTGAATGCTTACATGTTGCCCTAAATGAATGGCTGATTTTCTGCGTGCGTCGAGCGCTGGAGAATATGTGTACATAAGTAACGCGTGGCTGCCGTCATTTCCGCCGCGCAGCGGAAGTGCGAAGGGAATTGTTGAATATCTCGTGGCTGCAGTGTTCCGATGTAAATATAATCAGTCCATCAGCCCCTCAAAATTAGAAAGACAACGAACAACTTTGAACCTTCCAACCTACCCTAAATTAACAAAACCATTGCGTATGCGAACATTTGTAATAAATTCGAATATATCATATTCGTGACGACCACTAACCTCCTTATTGGCTAAAGCACCAGTGTTTCTGCAGGCCTGATTGCACGAATTCCCTCTGGCGTGGATGCCCAATTTCGGCCTCTCCGACAAAATAACGTGACAAGTCCTCATCCAGAGATAGTCGTTCGCCTAGGCCCGTGTGGGCTGAGAAAGCAATTGAGCATTTGGCAATTCAAGCACCTGACCAACAGGTGCCATCTGTAACACGTTATCTAAAGATTTCGACCAGGATAAAATTTATTTGAATGTCACACAATCTTCATCGAACTCAGGCACAATAAGAATAAATATTGCACAATGGAGAAGGTTTGGTTCAAACTCCGCCAAACCGACTACCCGCCACCCCCGGAGAAGAGCATCCTTGCAGGCAACGGGGACGACTCCAGCGCCCCAATCTGCCTGGGCCACTTCATCCCCGATCTCAAGAGTATCGACTTCCCCATCAATCCCGGCGCCATCCTAGCCTTCCCGCCGCGCATGAAAGTCTACCACACGCATGCGCTGGATTTCAAATGGGACGACTCCAAGAATTCAGAGACAGGCACGAACTGGAGCGGCGGTGTACCCATTGCACCTGCCGCGGGTCTCACATTCAAGGGTAGCCTCAAACTCACTTTTAAGAAGACTCTGAAGAATCATGAGGCGTACGATCGGCTGGACTCGTACATCGTCAACCCAAATAGACGCTATGTAGAAGAGTGTTTAGAGCAGAAGGAGTTGAAGAAATATCTTGGGGATAAGAAGATGTGGTCTATGTTCATGATAACCGGCCTTAAAGTTGCGCGGGTAGGAACCAGGGAGGCCGAGAAGTCGAAGTACGTAGAGAGTGAAGCGGGACCAGAGGTGTAAGTTCCTTCAGCATCTCATCTCGGATTGAGGCCTTTGAATAATCATCAGAGCAGCGATTTTCCTACTGTTGCTACCGTAACGGCCACTGCGAATGTTGTCCTTGAAAACTTACAGAAGACAGAAGGAACATACGTTTCGGAGTTCATCTGGGCTGTGCGGCTCGCCAAGGTACATAAGGGACTGTTGATGACAGACTGGTCGATTGAGCCGTATACAACTAAAGCAACCTTCACTACAGACAACCCAGGGGTTGTGAACGTTGCAGGTGTTTTGGAGGCCGAGGGGCTGGAAAAATTTCATGTTGTCAACGATGAGGAGCTTAATGAAGCCTTTGTAGTAGGCAGTGGTGACTGGGACGCCTCTTGATTATTCAGGAACATGGCACAATCAATGGGTGAATGAGATCACAGATTTATATTCGATTAGTTTACAGTAAAGAAAAACCTACACAGAATTATGGCGTGGTTTAGGGTTCGACATTTTGTGAGATTGGGGAGTCTAGGATGATCCTTCGTGAGATACGTGAGGTATGTCAATATATATAATGAAGAAAATTGAAAGAAAAAGATTTTGAAAAAGAAAGGTACATCATAATTTCTGACCTTCTTAGCTACGTAAGATCGGCGAAAGAAGAGAGAAAAACAATGGCGGCCCTAATTCGCCGTCTCCATCGCCCTCGAAATACTATCTCTCACATACGCCCTATTCTTTACATAGTCACCCCTAGCATACCTCTCCTCTAGCAACCGCAACGGCGCGACGCAATTGAACTTCCCCGCCTTCTTTGCCATAAAGCTGAATATCGCTGTCATACCCGCCATTTTACCTACATCCTCCACCCTCACGATCTCCTTGTTGTCCGGCTGCCTTGTAAAGTCTAAAATCCGCGCCGCCAGCCCCGCTGCAATCGCCGTTGCCATCGACGTCCCGTCTTCCCGCTTCTTGTCGTTCGTTGGGTGCGGGAAGTCCTCCCCAAGGATGGCAAAATTGTCAGCGTCGTCGCGCGCCTCCGGGTTGAAATGCGAGGCTTGGTCATCGGTGTTGGTAGAGAAAATGCAGATCGTTTTGAATTTGTGCCGGGCTGGGAAGGCTTCTCTGCCACGGTTCCCCCAATTGGAGGCTGCTGCGAAGATTAGGACGCCAGCATCGCTGGCTTTTTCTATAGCGGATTGGAGCGAGGGCGAATGGTTACGAAAGCCAGCAGAGATGCTGATGATGTCGACTTTCCGACCCGGTTCAATAGCCCATTTTATGGCCTGATTTTGTAGGTTAGAGGATGTAGGCTCCAGTACGGTGGGGATGAAACGAACACTGGCCATCAGAAGCGGTCCTTCCATCTCGTCTGTCTCGTTTTTGTTGAAGACCCTGGCCACATACAATTCGCACTCCTCATATATAGACAGTATAAGGTTTGCAGACATTGTACCATGCCAAGTGTTGTCACACATATCCTTGGCTTTCTCGTCTATGAAGTCCTTATATTCTTTCACCTTTGAGGCTTGGCAATCACTCGGGTGGAATCCTGTATCAATGACTGCAACTTTAACTTTTTCGTAGGTCCCCCGCAATGCCTCTGGTGCTTTTATAACAGATATTAAGTCATCGACCTCATCCAGCCAGTCATCTGAGCTGCGTTTGTTTTGTCTAGGAGATTGATTTAGTTGCTGAACTGATAAGAGTTGATTTTCTGGCCAACATCAAACCTTAGCACAAACGTCCCGCCAGGATCCGTGGCCTGTAGTTTCTCTTTTGGTTTCTTCCCACGCGTCCTGAGCTTATTCCAGTTGGTCCTGCTGACAGTTAAATTCCCAAAATTGTGGTATTCGCAAACCCACAGATTTATCTTGGGCAATGACTTCAATAAACCCTGCTGAGCAAATTCTAAGATCTTGTCCTCAACTGACTGCCCGTTAGTGATGTTTACATCAACTCTGACGGGTCCAGGGATATTATACACTCTAAGCATACAGAGTCCGCATTCCCTTCTCGCGTTACAATCATGCGGGCCTTCTGTTTATCGCGTGACTTGAGATTAGAGCTAATAATAGCGATATTGACCTTTGGCCCCTGGTAGGATCCAAATGTCAAGGCTTCGGAGACCCTTATTATAGTCAATCAATTGTTAAGGATAGTTTCAACCTCTTCCACGGCTCGCCTGAAAGATTAGAACTTGCTCACTGGAAGTACACTATATTTTCGTCATAATATGGCCCTTGGACGAACATTTGTAAAAGCCGTTGCTTCATGTTCTTCAAGTATTCCGTGAAGCTTTCGGCATCTAGAACATACTCTCTTTTAGTCGTTGAACGTAAGTGATAGATAATTGGTGTATTTGGAGGTGTTGTAACTCACCTGCACGAAGATCAAACTGGAAGTGCACATCAGAGCACTCGAAGGAGACTTGACCATAATTGCAAGATATTTTGGAGAGCGTCACGTGAAGTCGTCCTCGTTGGTTTAGCTCATGAATGATTATGGAATCCTTGGAAACTAACGTGATCTGTGTCAGCAGCTGGATGCTCCCTAACAATTCTGCTATTGATGGATATGGCTACCAAAGACATCATACGCATCAATTTCAACCGAGTCCCCAGCCAACGCTGAGGAGTTCGTCCTAAGAGCAATAACAAAATAGGGCTCCGGTAAGAACATTGGAGTGACATGTTGATTCTTCCTTTCATCTAAGATGAATCTGGAAGTGGCGGAATAGTGGAGCAGTCGCACATTCTCCGGTTTCAATGAAGGACGGAAAACTTTCTCAGCCTCAAACTGGATATCCGATATTTTCGTCCCTGGAAATTTCAGGTCCCTGTGGTTTTTGGAGAGTGTCAGAAACCGATTATTAGTCCAGATAGTTATAGCTTAGAAAGTTCAATGAAAAGAAAAGCCTGTCAGTCTTACGACGTCATCGTCCGAACAAATACAAATTGTTTAGAGCGCTCATCTTGCGCACTTCCGGCTAACATAGAGTTTCCTGTCCATGTCATCGGCCCTTTTTTCCGAACGTACTCTGTAGCAATTTTGTGTGACAGAACTTGGATTTCATGGAGGTCTAATGACTAGTTAGTTGTGATCTCTTTTTCTTGTCCATAAGCTTCTCCGTATTAGTTTTTACATGTTGGTGTTACCTCCGATAGTCTAACAGAGACTACGGCCTCCGATTTGGGCTTAAGAAGGAGTATTTGCCACGTCCTATTCGAGCTATCACTTGTCTCTTCTATCAGAAGACTTGTTCCCGGTATAACTATCTCCTGTCAGTATGTCCAAAGTAAGCTCTGTTTTTAAGAGCGAACATTGTCTGGGTCTAATACCTTTATAATGCAGTTCATCGTCGTGTAAATCCTGCTCACAGCAGCAGCGGAACTTGACGTCTTTCGACCTTTTGCCGGAATTGGCCACCTGGTAGAGGCTGGCTTTAGGACATATAACTTTATTTGTTGATCTAAGCGTTCTTTTAGCTGGAGCCTTGACTTCAACTTCATGCACAGCAAAAGTGCCGTCGTTCATGGAATTTCCCGAGCTCGGGGAAAAGATCTCGTCAGCGACATTTAATATGTCCTCAGCAACTTTGTCAAAGCCCTGCTTGAGGCTTTCAATAGTTCCAGTATTGAGTGTTTCATATTTACTATCCCTTGTGTTAGGCCCCAGATGAGGAGGCAAGAACTTGAAGGTTCTAGAGACATTTAACACATACCTCTCTTTGAAGTTAAGGGTCAATGACAAGGTATTAATAGACTCCAGCAAAATATGCGTCAATTGTATCATACTCATGTTCTCTTTTCCATCCTGATGAGGTTGAGATGTTTGGCCACTTGAGACCTTTGAGTGTGTGCGACTCTGAACAAACTCAGTAACCCGATCTAAAGAATCTTTGCAGCCTTGAACTGCGGCCTTGAGACTAGGACAATCATCAAAGCTAGGTTTGGACAAAATCCCTTGCGCGTTTTTTAGTAGTGTACCTAGCGATGACAACAGGGTCTGGAGTTCTGTTGTGTCTGTCTCGCTTGATTCCTCCAAGGCTATCAACGATCGGGTGAGTCTGTCAGATATCTTCGCCAAGCCAATAGCGTCTATTATCGGCTCSGCTGGKGTCAACATCTTGCTCTGTCAATAACTTAAATCATGTCTACTTGATCTAGTGGTGAGAAGAGAGTGAACTTAAACCAGCTTAATGTCCTCGCTCTTCACGATCATTAAAACCATCTACTAAAACCATGAGGCATTTTCTTCAAGCAGGTTGTATCTTTGCAAACACGTCATCTTTCCTGAGAAATGGATGTGTGGTGGGCAAGTATCCCATTTGCTGAGGTTGCAGGTAGCTGCATGATAGAAGACGGTGAAGAATATCTTCCAATCAGCAATAATTATTACGCGTCTGCCCAAGTCAGCAATTTTGGACTTCGACTTGGCTTTTGTTTTCTCTCGTCCTATCTTCGTGGTGTTCACGGTGGGATCATAATCTTGAACCTGCTAGATATCGGCGAAAGGTTACTACTTTATCTGTCCCAGTCTATCTTGACTTCCTCATTTCCTCATTCTCATTGTCTTTCGAAGTATGTTAGGTATCCATTTTCCCAAAGATTTAACATTGATTCAGAGTTATCTTTAAATGCTTACTCTCCTATAGTTTAGACACTATCCGAATCACCATGAGTCGCCGCCTGCACACAAAACGCCTCGTATCCGCGGTACTCTTTTCGGCTCCAGCGAATATGTCTACCGCAAAGGTAGACGTTTGGGGCGGTGACGGGCCAAATACAAGGAGATCAAGGAACAGGTCGCCCGGCATACCAAACCAAATTAGACAGAGAGAGTGGAAAATAGACGATGATTTCACTAACAAAGACGACGGTTTTCGCAATGGCGAGTCTCCTTCCCCAATTGGCTTTGACATATTTGTCGAATTTCCAGATTCGCCACGACGTGAACTGCCAATCAGTCCACCGCCGTCAGACTTTCCATCCACCTTAACCTCACGGAAATCGTCGTCAGCCCCTGAGTTTCCGGCCACACTATGTCTTCCGATTGTTAGTGTCGCGTTGAAGGTCATGGTGGATGGGAGTATTGCACACACGGAGTTGACCCAGACCTTCCACAACCCGTCTGACATCGAGATTCCCGAAGCTAGGCACACTTTTCCCCTGTACGGCGGTGCAGTTGTGACTTCCTTCGAATGCATCATTGGGGATGAGCGTCGCCTTCGGGGAGTCGTCAAACCGAGAAAAGAGGCGAGGAAAGTCTACGAGAAAGCCGTAAAAACAAATAGAGAAGCTGCAGCTCTGCTGGAAGAGCTCACCCCCGAAATCTTTGAGACTTCATTGGGGAATATCCCTCCCAGAACGCGCGTTCAAATCAAGCTCACATACCTGCAAGAGCTGAAAATCGTCATGATGGAGGAAGAGAAGACGGAGGGTCTGGCAGTTATCATCCCGACGTCCATTGCGCCACGGTACGGTGATCAGCCAGCTAGAAGGAAACCATCGCCGGTCCTGCAAATTAACAGGCTTGAAATTTGGGTAAAAGTCGTTGACAATGGCACTATCAATCCCGAGGGCTGTCACGTCGAGTCTGGACATGACGTCGAATATGAAGGGACCGAGCCGGTTGAGAAAGCACAGGCTTTCAGTTTGGCAGACCTGGGAACGGGTAATGAATCAAAGACAGGGGCGTCCCAAACTCAATGCGTGTGGCACTATGAGTCCCGTGCGTCAGTCCTGAAGAAGGACTTCATCCTTGTCATTCAAATGCGCGAAGGACATCATCTACTCTCCCGCGCGGTCGTTTCGCCGGCGAATGAGAAAGGCCACGGTGCGATGATGGTGACCATTAGGCCGAATGACTTGTTTGGAAGTGCGGTTCGACCACAGTCCTTCTCAGGGGAAATTCTATTTCTGCTCGATCAGTCTGGATCTATGGGCTGGACTTCCGAGGGCTCAAGTCGTCTCAAGATCAACACTTTACGTGATGCTATGTCCCTGGTTTTGTCTGGACTTCCTGACATTTGTGTGTTCAACATCATTTCCTTCGGTACTGCAACGTACGG
Organism: Talaromyces amestolkiae; assembly: GCF_001896365.1. Lineage (NCBI taxonomy): Eukaryota > Fungi > Ascomycota > Eurotiomycetes > Eurotiales > Trichocomaceae > Talaromyces > Talaromyces amestolkiae. The sequence goes on from NW_024468061.1 coordinate 265,486, forward strand.
CCTATGGGACAGGTCTAGGCCATATTCAGTTGAGAACATCAAGGAGGCCAGGACATACGCCTCACAAGTAGAAGCGAACATGGGAGGTACGGACCTGCTAAGAGCTCTGAAAGCCACGGTCAAGCGTCTAACGCGGGCAAGACAGTCTTCTCAGATCATTATTATCACTGACGGCGAGTTGGAGCTGGAGCCAGTGGTTGAGTTCGTCTGGAAGACACGCCAAGAGCTGCAGGACAAGGTCCGCTTCTTTGCCCTAGGAATAGGAGACAATGTATCTCACCGGCTGATTGAGAGTATCGCGGAGCTCGGCGGCGGATACTCTGACGTGATTGACGTTATGAAGAAGCCGCGGTGGGAGGACAGGCTGAACCGTATGGTTCGTTCGGCACTGCAACCAGATAGCTGGACTTTCGACATCAGTCTCGGCTCTAATTACGAGAAGCGGAGCCTGATGGCTGTTCAATTCGGCATTGAAAAATTGTCGGACAAGTCGCTGGTTCCGTACATCCAAGCGCCTTATCCGATCCCCCCTCTTCACCCTTTTTCTTACAAATCGATATTTATCCTTATAGACTTGAGGGGGGGTAAGCTTCCGAGTGAGGTAATCCTGACCACGACAACGCCGGGTACAAAGAGCAAGTCCTACTACCTAAGCGTAGAGACATCAAATATCAACAATGGGGCGATCCATCACCTCGCAGCAAAAGCTTCTCTCCTCAACCTCGAAGAAGAGGTCAAGAAAGAAGTCACCGAGTCCGAAACCGCTTGTGTCAATGCTGAAAGTCTAGGCGAGACGTATTCCATCACAAGCAAATGGACGAGCTTTCTCGCAGTGGCTCAAAATGAACCAGCCGAGAAGCAGAATCGCGAGGTTAACCTCTACAAGACTACTCTCAAAGATATCGACATCGACAAGCTCCTTAGGTCGCTGGACGTGGACGACGAGTCCGAAGTCGAGAGCAGCGCAGGATCAGTTGAGGCAGATAGAAGTATTAATCTCAGGCATGCAAACATGTTTTCCCTTACGGGTGCAAAAACAGCCCCTCCCAATGAAGAGACTCCGACTGATTGGGGTCGCGAAGTCGATGTCGAAGGGAAATCTTTCAGCCCAGGTCTGCACTTTGAAGGATCCTTACCGGCATATCTACCTGAGGCCCCCATAAGACATCTAATGGAGCGGAGTGAAACGTCACCATGTGATGCAACCCTTACCAGGTCCTCCAGACGTCAGAGTCAACAGCATGTCTCAGATTCTGATGATGAGGGCTTGTGTCAAATTATAGTTGACAGTTACTATGATGCATTGCTCCACGGAATTAAGTCAAATGTGACTTCTGAAAGCTCGATTGCGGCTGAAAGATGTTGCACCACCACTAAGGATAGCGATTCACATTGGGATGTGTCGGAGACAGGCAGCGATCATGAAGCAAAATTTTACAAATCAATCGGTGATGGTCCAATAACATGGCAAGACGCAGTGGCAAACCAGAACATCGACGGCACATTCAGTCTGATGGGCCCTGTAAGGCTGAAACTCAGACGGCACTTCTGCTCCGACACTGCAAAGAAGCTTCACGAAGAGCTTCAAAAGTTCCCGAACGCGACGGAGCTGTCGGATAACATGATGGACGTTCTTGTTGATACTATGATGATCATCCAGCACTTCCATACTCATATGGCTCCGGAGGAGGATTCATGGGGCCTGATCATGGACAAAGCCGAGTACGCCGTCAACACGGCGTTGAGATTTTCAGAGGAAGAGGAAGAAAAGCTGATTCCCATGACCCATATATTGAGAGGCTCGATCGTACACAAGCACTTCATGACTGCTATGAAAAGGAAAGGCACAGATATGGCACAGAGGGCCAACGGTGAAAATCCATTCAAAAAGGTTGCCAAGAGGTGTCCCGTTTGTGAGGAATTGTTCGATGTAGAGCATATATTGCAGGCCCAGAAACGTTTTCTCTGTACATTTGAAGATTCTGATCCTTTGACCAAGCATGTATGGGATGACTGGGATGGGTTCTGGGAGCATCAGGTCAAGACTGGTCATATGGTATGCCCTGAAGATAATGCGCTACTAGTTGCGGACTGATATATGGCCCGTTTCAATTTCTTTTTCCCTCAAGATCTTGGCTTGAGCCTTAATAAGGGTCCTTTTATTATTGACACATGGTGGCTAAAGTGAATGCCTGGTGCCTGGAGAATAGAAGAGAATACTTCTCTAGCTAGGGGACGTTGTTCGTAACGAGGAAAGAATAGCCGGGCTAACTGTTTGTGGTGGATCCTCTACAGGGCCCTTCCTCTAGGCTTCAGCTCTCAAACTCGCATTGACTCGCGTTGAACTCATACAAATCAGTCCCACAATTCGATCAGGTAAGGGAGTAAAGCGGCGACGCTTCTAACTTTTATCTAGATTTTTGACTAAAGCGATACGATACATCTTTCGTAGGTCGAATCAGGACCCAAGTGCCTGTGCTTTGTGCATCGTGTTCCCAGTTACTAGGCCAATAAGATAAAGCAGATTATTTTATCCACTTATCCTTGTTGTCCTTATTATTATACGTGCTTCGTTATTTCAACATTATGATGTTATTGTATGCGCCAAGTTGTACCTTGTTAATAGAAATGGCCCTCGATACAGACATGGTCTTACGAGATCAGTCACAGCCGAGACGAGAGTTGTAGGGATTACAGGTGATCACATTCGCGCAGCACGAGTTTTGTTTTGCTGGGAATACAGGCCTCGAGCTTGCTGTCCTGCTCGCCATTGAAATCACGTCGTTCGACTTAAAGCTTTGATCCGATATTTGGATGGTCGGCCCCAGTATAGCCTGCTGTAATTAAAGTGCTGGTCAAAAGCACAGCAATGATCTATCGTTCGACTTGTTAGTAGCCGTAGCCCATTCCCACTAGCTGCAGAGCGATTGCTCGAAGACGTTGAGCAGATAACGGGCTGGAGTTCGGTCAAACTCATTCAGTTGCTCAGGAGGGAGTGAGATAGTATCAGAATGAACACGATATGCTGCCGTAATGTTGAACCAATAATTTTAATATCAAGAGAATAAATGAAGTATATGTCACGCGCATGAGAGGCATGCACACATGGCATGTAAATTAATGGGCAAATCTTGAAATTTGATCATATTCCGATAAATCATAGAATCATGGTCGACCACTTATGTTCGATGACCTTCATAGCAGTTCCTTGTTCATAATGGACCTGAAAAGGGCCTCTCTTCTCCATCCCAGCCAATTTGGGGCCAGCCTTGGGGTAGATTTGAGTATTCGGGCAAATAATACTGTCCGTCACACTCGCCTTCCGCACAATTCGGAAAATAACACATCCCATAGACCTTACAATAACAGTCCCCCGCTGACGGGCAATACACGGGATTCTTTCCAAATATAACTGAGAACACAGAGTCAGTACTTCACCTACGAAGAAGACTGGGGTGGTGATGAGGACTTACTATGCCAGGAGTACTCGAAGAATCGTCCACTCAGCCCATCCTGAATCGGTGTATTCAACAGCCAGTCTCGGAACCGCATATAGTCCTTCTTTGGTCGCTGACGAATCACGTCTTTTGTGACAGCAAACTGGGCACAGCAGCTTACCCCAACTTCGTTAGGGATGGGGTGCTCCGGTAACAGCTCCTCGAATACCTGCTTGTATATTTCACCAGTTGTCTGGTCCTGGTGCTGTTGACTGATAACCTCGTCCTCGAATGGATGGATTGCTACAGGGCAACCGATCGTCCACACGCAGCGCAGATTCACGTAGCCTTCTTCCTGTAGATAATTGAATTGAAAGTCACGTAGTAATGGGTAGCCGTCGTAATCAGGGTTATCGTTGTGCCATTGGAATCTCTCCGCATGAAGAAAGAGTGTATTGTTGGGCAGAGAGTCATAGCGGTCAATTATGTACCTAATTCAGTTATTAGTCATATAACTACCACAGACAGTAAATTAAGGTGTAACCCGAGATTTGATACGTACGTTAGGTAGACCATCGCCTCATTACCTTTATTTTGCGGCACAGTCAAAGGCGCGGCGGCTTCATCGACAATGTAGATGTTGGATTTCCAATCCGGAAAATATTTCAAATACCAGGAAGTATTCTGTTGACTCAAGCTTGCAACCACCAACTCAACATCGTATTCGTAATTGTCCACTTCTGGTAGTTCTCCATGGGTTTCAATATTACTGTTGTCAGAGACCGGCTCCTCCAACGCAGGGTTATTAGAAAATGTAAAGTCAAAAGTCAAAAGACCGAAGGCGTCACTCGTGCTCGCATGATGCAAATAGAAGAGAACAAAAAATAATGAAATAAACGTGCTAGCGAGTGTGATAATGACAAATTTTGTGGTTTTCAATGCACGCTGATCAAGAGAATACATTTTCGAATAAGAGAATACGGGAACTCATGAAAGAATGAAGACAATAACTATAATACAAAAAGGAAAGAATTATATTATTATGAATACAATAGAAGATCTCAATAAAAAAAAGGCAATGTATATCTAAGAAAACAAACTTCTTGTGAGAATACCCGAGTAAAAGTCGCTGCGAGATATACTGGATGAGCCTGAAACAGAATCAAGCCACACACGCTACAGGTTCCTACCTGCCCGGCGGCAATCTATATCAGCCATAAATGGGATCTACCTAGATGATCGCCTCATTTGATAACACTAAGCAGAGAGATTTATGTTCACCTGCATTTTGTTTCAGCCTCTTCGCTGTTGGCGTTAAACAAGTGGTCAGGAATGAGTTGTGATATTGTTAGGTCGGCGGTTAATGCGAGGAACCGAATGGACTAGTGCGTGGATATATTGTGCAGTGCTTGGAATTAAGCATTGCCCTAATGTTGATACAAGAAATAAAGGGTTTTTTACCACTGACTAGGTTACTTGACGTGATCTTAAAGAAATAAAAGTATAAGAACGAAATATAAGCTATCGCCAATACTGAATCAGTCTGAGACAGCGTTTACTCAGGGATTTAAGTTCTAGGTTGTGGCTGATTTGTTTGGGCCGATATCTGCATAACATAGCGCTTAGCAGTAGCTAGAGCGTTTCAAACGAACAATGGTTACTATTCATGGACATGCATATTATCTATATTTGAAGAATATTGACCTTGCAACAGCCTTGTCATGACTCACTTCGTAGCTAACGCAGTAAACACTTGCTACTCAATGAAAATATGAAGGCTCATTTGATATCAATAGCCCCTGCGCCGCAAATGTTGAGTTAGGATGGAATTATCATGATCGTGAGGGCTGTATGTTTATCACCACGACTGAATGGGGTATATAATAAGTGGTCCACCTCCCACCGCTAATATGGACTCGCCCGTGTTCGTCTATCGATTTCAACATGTTTTTCTCGGCAGTCGGACAAATATCGTAGCCAGATCCTAAAACTACACAACGTTTCCTGGCACAGATAGGCTTCCGTGGAAAGGCTGCAAGGAAGTCATGGATCGAAGAATTTGGGTGTTTCTTTACACTTTAACATTGTTGCATGTAGCTCGTTTCATTCATTGTGTCGAAGCATCAATATGCTACGATCAAGACGGAACGCCGAACAGCAATACGCCCTGCACAACTAGTGGCAATGACACCTTTTGCTGCAGCGATGGCTACTTTTGTCTATCTAACGGCTTATGCGAGTGGCAGGATGGGACTTTTTGGGCGGGAACATGCTCGGATAAGACCTGTAAGTTCTACCGTCGCTCTAATCGTGAATTCAGCAGTAAATTAAAAGCCGTTCATCAAAAGGGTCGGCATCATCTTGTCCAACGTTTTGCGATGATTCCGGAAGCCCCGCGGTCTTTGAGTGCTCGACCTTTAGTGGAACGTTTTGTTGCGGCTTAAGTGCATGTTGTGGAAGTAAATCGGCTAGCATCTTAACTTTGGGTCGAGTCTCGACAGTCGGATACATTACGAAAGGTGTACTTACACCCATGACCCCAATTGCAACCACGTCTGCTTTTAGCTCGACTTCAATAGCCCTTTCTACAGAGACTTCATTGATACATGATGGCTCGTCAACTGCTTTGGTAGCCACCGCGACGAAAACTCAATCGAGTACTACCTCCATAGACACACCGAGCACTAAAACTACAACCTTTACCTCGAATACTGGCGCTATTGTCGGTGGCATCGTAGGCGGGGGTGCAGTCATCGGAACCTTGGTGGTAGCCATATGGGCTCTTCATGCTCGACATAAAAAGACGTATGGAAGAACGTCGGGTGTGGAAAAGCCCCAGTCTGTCACTCCGCCACCAAGATATTACAACCCAAAGAATGATTGGAAAAAAATGAGGCCGAAAAATTCAGAGCCGTATGAACTTCATGATGGTAGGTACGAATGATGATACCGGGACTGGCCTTATTGTGGCATCTGGTCTTTATTAACTTTTGCAACGGTGGTCAGTTGCAGCGATTCGTTGTCATTTCAATGAGATTCTCGGTGTATATTTCAGTACAGTAGGTCACTAGAACAATCCAATTTCCGTAATAATGATTAAAAGTACCCTTAAATTCAGGTCTCCGAAGAAAAGATTTCACTGTGTTTGTATCTCTATCCTTGTTCCTAACGTTCCTCGCATACAAGATGCACTTGTTCAGGATGTAACAACTGTAGAAGCAGCTTCATACCCACATCTTTGTGAATCAAAGCGCGAGTCTCGCCCTCGCTGCAGTATCATCTTCACCAGCTAACTTGACCGGGCGTATTCGAAGACGACGGAATAGTCCTACCAGCACACCAACAAATTCCACCTGGACAAGCTCGAGTACCACCTGACCATGCCACGAAAGGGTTCTGAGACTTAGGAAATTCGAGGAATGCTTCCGAGGCTAGAACATCCTTAACGTCTGTTCTCTCAGAAGCCGGAGAAGTGATCCATCGGGATGGCTCCCAGTCGAGAGAGCCATCGCCCCAATACCGAGGATGTGTATGTAAGGCTGAGTAGTTTGGTAAAATCATAGTATTAGATGGGAGCACATAAGTCTTGTTGCCAATTCGAAGGGATCGAGGCTCTGGGCCAATTGATTTGATAATGGCGACTGGGGTGTAAATACGCACCGTCTCGTACTGAGATTGCATTAGTATTACCTAACTATGTGCTCTAGTCCCTGTAAATATAGATGACTTGCGGAAAAACATTCTTCCGGCGGTACTTACCCTTGATGCACCTATCAATCTGATCGTGCTCACCAATCTACACCATGACTTGCTTTCTCCAACCAGGACAAAGTCATGTATCACCAAGCAAGATTCTATCTAAAACGTGGAAAAGTACGAAGCAACGCGCGCCAAGCCACTAGAGAACCCGCAATTTCCTCCGGCAGTCCTTGGCACTTTCTGTTGCCCATACGGAGAACACACCGTCCCGTACTATGTATATCCCCCAATCGTGGTCAGGGCTTGTCCCCAGGCCCTGGCCTCTTTTGGTCGTGTTGGTGGACTACGGCGTACGCCGTGGACGGAAGGGCCGCGCTTGTTTTTGCTTGTCTGAACAGATCTCTTCTCAATTCCTTGCAGTTGACATCTCCAAATCTTGATCCAACGTTTGTCCCTCCGCTTACGTTGTCGCGACTCCACCGATACCAGAGCCACCACACAGGATATTAAAACGGCATGCTAGCGTCGTAGCACGCAGATCATCCCGCTAATTCAGGGTGCACTGCCACGGTTTAGACTCCTGCTCATTGCTGCCGCTTTCTTCAGCCAAGGATTACGAAACAAGCTTCTTCGGAGATAGTTCCAGCCCGAACATAGTTTGAGAATTGTACATATGATATTCTTGGATCTGAACTGCAAGCACTCTCTCTTAACCCGTGTTATCGCTATTTATGCAGACCAGTAGATCGTGAGACTACCGAATTCTCGAAGGATTCCACTTGGAATTTTGACTCTGGCCAAAAAGCAAAAAGGCCCACATACAATGACTGCAGCACGCACGGTTCCCGACTCCGACTCTCTTCCCGACGCGGCAGCAGATGGTGCGAAAAGACTTGATACGAAACTATACGCATGCACAACTTGCGTTCAACGCAAAGTAAAGTGCGATAAGCGTCAGCCATGTTTATCGTGCTTTCGATCTTCCTTACCTTGTAGGTATCGAAGCACCCCGCCATCACAACGTCGGAAACGAAAGTCGTGGGCTGTTGATGAGCGATATAATCATCCAGCCAATCAGGTGCTGCTGTTGGATAAACTACGAGCACATGAGGCTGCTTTGCGGAGCGCCGGCATTCCGTTTAGCAGTTTCCTCGATGATTGGAATACGAATGAATTGACCGAAGCCAAAGAGGAGGACGATAGCGGTCTGGAGGTGGTGGAGAGTTCACCCTCTCGAGAAACTTCGCTCCCCGATACGGGCAACCCCCAGGTACAAATGCAGGCCAATGTTTCATTGAATTCTTCACGTGCGCAGCGAGGACTTCTGCTGTCTGAGTACGGCGGCAAACGGTACTATGATCATGGATTTATAGGAATTATGGGCCAAGAAGTACGTATAGTGATCACATTCCTGAAACCGGTCACTAGTTTTGGGAGCTAATAAATAAGCAGTACAGACAAAGCGCCGAGAAATCAACAGGGCAACCAGCAGTACGGCCTCAGTCCACGGAAGTCACTGCCGACATGATGGCAGCCGCAGTCTTGACTGATATGCCGGTATCAATGCCGCTGCACTCGAACCAGCAATACCACCTTCAACCAACGGCTGCTACTCGCATGACGTATCTAAGTATCTTTTTAGACAATGTCCATCCGCTCACGAAGATCGTCCATGAACCGAGTGTAAAGCAGCTTGTCAAGGACAGCTTGGTGGATTCTTCGAATACCAGCATAACAAACACGAAGAACGCCTTGCTTCTTTCAATATACTGTTGTGCTGTGTCGTCTTTAACGGATGGCCAGTGTCAAAGTATTTTCGGGGTCAGTCAGCCGGGACTGTTGAGATCATTTCAGGATTCTACCAGGCATGCTTTGTTGGAGGCATCTTTTCTTAAGGTTCCTGACTTGGACCTGCTGCGGGCACATATCCTCCTTCTGGTATGTCTATTTTTCCCTTTCGTTCGTGGAATATGAACCGTTCTCATCTTGACAGACATCCATGTCCCACAACTCTGATCACTATGCCTCTTGGATACTCATGGGTTCTGCTATAAGAATGGCTCAATCTCAAGGTCTGCATCGTGACGGTACTCAATTTGGTCTACCATCGTTCGAAGTGGAGATGCGCCGTCGACTTTGGTGGTATATTGTTACTCTCGACGCGCGCCTAACCGAGATCATTGGCGGCGAAAGCTCTCTGCCATCGTACATAGATACCCGGCTTCCTTCCAATCTTAACGACTACGACTTGACACCGGATATGCCGGCATTGCCCAAGCCTAGGACAGGTGCTACAGAGATGACTTTTTGCCTAGCACGATATGAAATAGCAGCGTTTCTTCAAGAACGCTCAAATTTCAGATCGCAAGCACAGTCATCAACTTATTCCTTACCCGTCAAGAAAAACGAGGGGGAGGAGAAACGCGGGTTTTCAGCGCTAGAGTCACTCCTAGAAGAGAAATATCTCCGGTTCTGCGATCCCGTCGTTCCCATACAGTTATTAGCAACCACAATGATAAGATCAACGCTGTGCAAACTAAAGCAAATGGCCATTCATCAGTTGGGTCGACAAACCCCAGAGGACGGCAATCCCCAACAACACCCGCAATCGAATGACCGGATGAACCGACATGCACAAAATCTAGAAAAGCGCCAACGGTCATTTAACCTCGCATCAAGAAACTTGCAATATGAAAATCTGATGCATGATAATAAATCTTTACATGGATATCTGTGGTTCGCCGATTTCCATATCCCATGGGGTGGACCAATCTACATACTCAAAAGCCTTGCATATCGACCGGACTGGGATGATGCCATGCAGACTGCATGGAACCAGATTGAGGAGTTGTATGAAAATCACCCGGAATATATTGACTCCGAAAAGATTCTGCATTTGATCATCAACGGCTTGACGCTTAAAGCATGGTCAGCAAGGGAGGCGGTTCTGAAAGAGAAACGGGTTATGCAGGGTACACAATCGGCACCTCCGTTCATTCTAGCCCTTCAGGCAAGGAATTCTCATAGGCCGAAGTATGGAGGACATGTCGGTGGTATATTAACCGATCATGCCGATATGGGATTCTCTGATATGGGTGGGTTAGGTGGTATTATACCGGGAGGATTCGATCTGGTTGATTCTTTCTTTGTAGCTGAGGAGTGGCCTAACTGGAGTTCGCACTGACACAAGACCAATTGGAAGTCCAATAGAACCATCATAAGTGGATGATGTTATTTTCGCATGTAGCGTCTTTACATATTCCCAACACAGGTACATTGCCGATCTTCTCCACATTCTCTAGTAGGATGTATCCGTTACAATAAATATTCCAAGAGGATCGGACGAACAAGGAGCCGAATTTATTACCAAATAAACGTATGAGCATCGGTCCTATTTATACCGAAAATAAGCTAGTCTGTCGATCATGACCACAAATAAACTTAAATGGAGTCTCCAGCTCCTCCATTATATCTCACTTCGTGACATCATTGGATCGTTCTTCCGAATGCGGGGAATTCTCAGGCAGCTTCATGAAAAACAACCCCAAGTCTGCTGCCAGTGGCGTGGTACACATCTGGGGAAGGTTACATACCTGATCACCCCGCATATCACTCTTGGGTACGGGGTAATGATATGACGAGGAGAGAACCAGTAGGGTTAGATTTTAACGTGTTATAAAACTCGGTATTAGGACCTTGGTTTTTGACATGAGTATCATCATCAAAGATTGTCAAATGTGCTTGTCTATAGCCAGAGAAGAACCGAAATTATGGCACGTTTGTCGGTCTTAGTAGCTGCGCTGGGATTACAACTGCTGGGCCTAACAAGCGCAATACCATACTCCGAATACATACTAGCACCTTCTGATAGAACTTTGTCCCCTGTATCCGTGTACAACATCAACGGCACGGTCGATAATGCCATTGCATTAACAACCTTGGGTACCGGAGAAGCCACCTTCTCTGCTGGCTCAAATATTACCTACGACTATGGCAAAAACATAGCCGGCATCGCATCTTTTGTTGTTAGCAATTTCAACGCGAGTGCGGCTGGGGAGTTTATTGGCGTCGGTTTCAGTGAATCCTCGCTCTGGATATCGTCGTACGGTAGTGATGCCACGAACAATGCTGGCATTGACGAAATCATTTGGTTCGCCATCACCGGACCGGGAAATTACACGGTTGATTTTGCACATAATCGGGGTGGATTTCGGTACTTGAATTTGTACCACAATTCGACTGGGGCGGTCAGTCTGAGTAGTCTGACAACGTACTTTAACGCTGCCCCAAGCCTACAGAACTATACGGGTTACTTCCACGCTGACGATGACGACAAACTGAATCGTGTGTGGTACGCATCTGCTTATACGGATCAGCTATGTACGATTCCATCAGATCAAGGAAACAGTCTCGCAGACCTTGCCGCGTCTGATCCGAGTGGCACGACGTACTGGTTCTCAAACAGCACTCTTACCAACGGCTCTACTGCCCTCGTCGACGGCGCAAAGCGCGACAAACTGATCTGGCCGGGCGATTTCGGTATCTCTGTCCCTGCCGTTTTCCTGTCCACAAATGAAGTAGACACCATCAAGGTTTCAATTCAACAACTGTTTGCAGAACAAAATGCAGCTACTGGTGCGATGCCTTATGCTGCTAGCCCGATCATTGAAGATCCGCCAAACTCTGCAGTCTCGGGTATCACTTCAGTGTTCTCTTTTACTTATCACTTGCACGGGCTGCTGGGGTTGTATTACTATTATAAGTACACAGGGGATGCGGATTTTGTGGCGGAGCAATGGAATCGATTCAAATTTGCAATGAACTATAGTCTGAGCTATATTGACGAGTCCGGTCTGGCATATATTCCGGTGAATAATCCTGACTGGCTGAGGAATGATATGGGATATCACAACATCGAGGTAAGGTGCTTCCATTCTGAAATCTTCGCGACCTGGATGCTAATAGTAGGGCATAGGCAAATTCAATTCTGGTTTATACATTGAAAGCAGGTTTGACATTAGCAGAGGTGGTGGCAGATACCTCTGTAACTGCAAACTGGACGTCAACAATTACCGGCATCGAGACGGCTGCCAACCAACTCCTCTGGGATTCTGCGCAGGGATTATACAAAGATAACGAGAACGCAACCATCTACCCTCAAGACGGAAATGCATGGTCGATCATTTCCGGAGTCGCCAATAGCACTACCGCTGTGACAGTCTCGAATAGCCTTCGATCCCGCTGGGGTACATACGGTGCACCAGCCCCCGAGGCCGGAGACACCATCTCCCCCTTCATCAGCGGATATGAACTTCAAGCTCATTTCCTCGCTGGACAGCCACAAAATGCAATTGATCTCATCCGATACATGTGGGCTGATTTTATGCTTGATGATCCTCGTATGACAAACTCGACGTTTATAGAAGGATATGATATTTCAGGAGCACTTCATTACCCTGCGTATTCAGATGATGCGCGTGTGAGTCACGCGCATGGCTGGTCGACGGGGCCGCTACTTGCGCTCAGTTCGTATGTTGCCGGCTTACAGGTACTCAATTCTACAGATTGGATAGCATATCCACGACCAGGAAATTTGTCTGCGTTCGAAGCGGGATTTGAGTTAAGTTATGGTAGTTATGCGTCTTCAATCAAAGTTGAGAGTGACTGCACAACGTACTCGCTGTCTACGCCGCAGGGGACTTCTGGGTCAATCATATTGGATGTTCCCGCATATAATGCTCATATTACAGTTACTGGTGCGAAGAAAGGATTCTTCTGGGCTCAGAAGGTGGACGCCTGGACTGGTGGCGCAAGGCCACGTGGTATCTCTTTTTGGGGACCTCAGGATTCTACGAGTGGAACTGTGGAGATCGATGGGGTTCCAGGTGGTGATTATACTGTTAGTATACGGCGGGCGTGAATGGACGACGGAGGKTCGGTTCTTTTAATGCGTAACTTGCTTGAAAGAAGATCTGGTTCTGGAATGTGCAATCATATATAAATGGTATCATTTCAATAAAATCGGCATGCACTTACAAAACCTCATATCTGAGTGGTCAAAATTTTGAAGATTTAACCACATACGGATGAAGACAAAACGAAATTAGCATTCCCAGGTTTGTAGCTTTCCTAGCATTCTTTTCTAACAACTATCTGTAATACATTGTGTCATTAAAGAAATCAATTGGCCATTGCCAGGGTCCCAAAGATGTATTTTATATCTTATAAAAGTCAGCAGTCTGTTCGGTTTTGTGCTAGGGCTTACTCAAGGATACGAGTATTTCTAGGCGTATATCCAACCTTGGAAAAAGTCTTTCATCGCTTCTGGAATTATCTCCGTCACTCATATTGAGTTAAAACTGTTTCATTTTTCCTTTCAATTATCAAGTATCGGCTATAACAATGGAGATACATTATCGAGTTCTGGTTTATAACACAACCCAAGGGCATCTTGACCCATCGGTTTCCGACGTGGTCTGCTGGTGGGAAACCCTTTTTTTCCCCTTTGGACTCTCTAACTTACTTCTTATCTTATCAGATTTGCTAATGCGAAATACTTGGGGGAAATTTATGCACTGTGAGCAGATTTATCGAATCACTCAATGGGCTTTTTTGACTGCTGCGTGTTGAGTAATTGTCTATCGTTGACATTATAACTTATAGAATGGTCTTGAGATAGCAGAGGGATCAAAACTCTTTTTACTTGCAATCTAATATTAATAAATCCGCTCTCATTGCTTTAATGTCCCACTTCGTCAAGTATGAGCTGAATCGAGCCCATATGTGTAGTGACTGCGGTTTGACTCATTCGCGATATTTCACGTTTTGGAGCAAAATCATGTATTGGACGATCAGAGTAGACAGTACCCTCCGTCGACGAGAATATCCGCCCCAGTTGTAAAACTAGATGCATCTGACGCAAGGTACAAATAAGCGCCTTTCAACTCATCTGGACTACCGATACGTCTATCAATGTTGGACATGATCAGCAGTGCATACGTCCCGGGTCTGCCAAATTTAGATTTACATACCGCATTGGCGCCTTTTCTCCCAAAGAAGATTTGACTTCGGTGCTGCATTCGCCCGTCAAACCACTGTCAATGTATCCCGGCGAAACAGTATTCACACGTGCAAACGCGGCCCATTCGACAGCGAGGGATTTACCTTCATAGAAGGAATGGTCATTATTGACATTCGCCGTAGATGGATTGGCAATACTTACATAGATGGATAACACCCGCTTTGGACGTGTTGTACGCAGCTTGAAGATGTGGCACATTTACAATATGTCCACTCATACTTGCTGTAGCCACGAAAGTACCGGACTTGAAGCCCACGAGCTCTGCACCATCCGTAGTCGTTCGTTCCTGAAACTGACGCCGGAAATGCTGTCCAGCTGCCCGAGCACAATAGTACACGGAATCTAGATTCGTGCTCATAACCTCATGGTAATGCTTGATGGTGCTATCTAGGGCTTCGACTTCCCCCCATGCTATTCCACTATTTGCGACGAAGATATCAAGGCGTCCGTTGAAATCGTGCACTATCTGATTCACGACTGATTGCACATCTATCTCTTGAGTGACATCAACTTTATATGCGCTGCCTGCGTATCTAGTCAGCCATGTAACCGATGAAACAGAATGGTATAGAACATACATTGAACCCCATAAGCCTTGGCAATTGTCTCTGCAGCCGTTGTTGCTGATTCATTTCGATTGTATAGTATGGCTACATTAGCGCCAGCTTCAGCGAGGATCTCGGCAATTGCATAGCCTATTCCTGTGGCAGCTACACCAGAGACAATAGCGGTTCGGCCTCGAAGAGAGAAGAGGGACAAGCCGGCCGAAGAGGACTTGATGGGCTCCATCTTTGTTGCTCTATTCCAAAGCCGGATTCAGTAACACAATGTGGACGCAATCTATGGTCAAGCTTCTTTGAAAGCACCGCTTTTAAGGCTCACAAATGATTACCGAGATTACATACAGATTTGCTGTCGCCCACACGTCAGTCGTTGAAGAAGAAAAAAGTGGATTCTGATACCCCGCGCCCACGGTCTACATGCCCTGATCACATATTCCCCAATTTTCCCGGTTGAACAATCATCAAGGAGTTTTGCATAGATTCAGATGCTGGGAGTAGTATGACACCAATGGATATGGTCTCCCTGAAMAAAGCCAAAAAAAAAAAAAAGTCTCAACTTGTTGTGTCAGTATTTTCCAAAATGGTTAGTCGTACCTTTGCTTCCGTCCACCGTCCACTTTAGTTGACTAAAGAACCTTCACTCAATCCACCAAGACCACTCAGACAACAAGATGAAGATATCCACGCTAATTAATTAAAGTCTAGGCGCGTGGATTTCGTGGCGGTGGACGGTGGACATGCTTTACAAGATGCGACTACTTTTCCTAGACAACTTCTCCAGTCATCCAACCAAACTACAGCATGGTTGTCAACAACATATCAAGGTTTCTGGGGTAGTTAAACTGAAAGACACCGGTCGGTATAATCATATAGCGAAACTAAGAATCCCCGCAAACCCACAGCAGAATGTCGTGTCAGCTCCATATTTTGAATAAACGAGGGTCCGTCAACATGGAGAAGATTGATATGTGCGGCATTTATACGTTGGGGTTTCCCAATGGCCTCACAATTGGAACAATTTTTCGGTGGCACTGGTATCACGTCAAAGATGCTTCTTTCTTTGAGGAAAATTGTCGTCCCTGCACTTGCATTTGCCAGCATAAGCCAAGCTGCAGTTTTGTGTGATTCTCCCGAGTCTTTCCTACCCGTGTCCTATGCATTGAGTACCACACCTGTGGATTCTGGTCTCGCTGCTCATTCCACGCAACGAAAGTATGCTCTCTCGAAACACGCGCCTGTACTAACTCTCGACTATGAAGTCGATGTGGCTGGTTTTCCTTACCTCGACATTGTTTCAGGCACTGGTCAAATCGAACTCAAATATACCGAAGACTTTGACGGCTTGAACCAGATCTATGGCGATGGACCATGGACTTTTGTTGTAGGTCTAGCGAATTCATTCAGAACAGAGACTTTCAACATTACTGGGCCGGGACGCGTAAAGTCAACACTCTTGCAAGGAGCACAGCGATGGGAAACCATTACTCTCTTGACTGACGACACCATTGTGGTCTCCAATCCTGGTGTTGAACCCTCGGTAGAAGTTTGTCCAACAGAAACGCTCCCGGGGTCTTTCTCTGCTTCCATCCAAAACTATACGGAAATTTGGGGGCTTGGAGCTCGAGCTGTTCAATTGGCATGCTTCGATAAAGAGTCACAACCTTCAACTTGGAAAATCACAGCAAACGGTGCCTATATTCAAGGCCAACAACCGGCGAATTCGCCCTTGGGATACGGCATGTCTGAGTACACACTAGAATTCATGACCAAGATCGTCCGAGGTGGTACTGGTTGGCGAGTACTGTCGTCAGCGGTTAGTAGCGGTCCTTATATGATTTTGACAAGCAACTATCCTGATCATTCAACTTTTGTGAATATCAACACGACTCTCTTGCCACCTAATACATTAATTGTTGGAAACGGACCAAGCATCGTCAATCAAACTTCGCTTACGACCGGCGCCAACCTGTACTACCCCATTTCTACTAAGATTCTTGAAGACACCTGGTACAACATCACGATAGCGACTGGTACAGCTGGTATTGATGTCTATATAAATAGTACATTGAGCGCCACTGTACCTCTCGTGAGCACCGGCACGTGGGGTTTTGGACCTTTCATGGACCAAATTGCCTATGTCAAGGACGTGCAAGTAACTGTATCCAATGGCACTGTCATCTACCAGAATGATATGAAGTCGGATCATACCCTTGCCGAGTACGGTGTGCAGTCCAACACTGTTCCTATCTGTGTTGATGGCGGCAAGAGAGATCGTGCAATTTGGGTAGGAGATTTTGTGCACACTGCACGCGTACTAGCAGCCACAACAAACCGCGTGGAGTTCATTCGAGGTGTTATTGAAAGTTCGCTCAGCTGGCAACTCCCAGCAGGAGATGAAGCTTCCGGACTTGTTGCTACTCGAGCAAGTCTTGGGGATGATAATAGATATAAAGACCATTATTATGTCACTAATTATGGCATTACGGACTACCAGATCTTCTTCATGTTAGTAGTCGGAGACTACTACACGTTGACAAATGATCTGGCGTTCTTGACGCCATACTGGTCACAAGTACAAGCACTCGTCTCACGGATCGAGACATATCTGGACCCTAATTCTGGGCTTCTCGGTGATAGCTACGACAACTATTACTTCACCGCCGGGCCTGTTCCAAATGCAACTGCACCAGCAGCTCTCTTTGCATATGCACTTCGCAAATTAATTCCCCTGGCAGAGGCTATTGGGGACACCGCTAGCGCATCAGCTTACAGCTCAACCGCGCAATCGATCGCAGACGCTATCAATGACTTGCTTTGGAATCCCACAGCTGGAACATACGGTGTTGCTCTATCGGACGTCAATGATTATTCACTTACTGCCATATCATTCACTATCCTTGCAGAAATTATGAATGCTACCCAGATTGAATCAACACTTGCCACTGCCCTACCAAAGTTATTCTATATTACGGGATACAAGGACTCTTCTAGCATCACCTCTTCACTCACTACCCAGCTCTCACCAAATACGCAGGGCTTTCTGCTCGAGGCTTTGCTCATATCTTTAAAAAACGACTACAGCAGTACCACCACATCGGCCGCACTTACCGCTATATCAAATCTTCTCAACGTCTACTGGCCACAGATGTTGAGCACGAGTCGTTACTACACCGGCGCATCATGGGAATACGTCTTTCCAGATGGCAGTCCCGGCCTTGAGCTTTTTACTAGTCTCGCCCATCCATGGGGTAGTGCGCCAACCTACCTGCTTACGCAATACGTGCTTGGTGTTGGCCCAAAATCAGCAGGCTATGAGCAATGGTCATTTGAACCCATACCAGCACTTTTAAGAGGTGGATTAGAAGGGCTGAGTTGGGCTGAGGGTGTCGTGCCGACACCAAACGGTGGTGCTATCAAGGCGTCTTGGAAGGTTAACCAGTCTACGGGACAGGTCAAGATCACTGCCCAAGGGCCAGCACATACGACCGGAGTGATTACTTCGACTGTCTTGATGGGAACTTGGATTGTAGATGGCGTACGGAAGACTCTGAATGGGTCCTATACTGTGACTGGAGGAAAGCAAGTTGTTCTTGTTGGTACGATATAGAAAGTCAGATGTACCTAGGGATAGCTCGGTGCGGTATATTTTGTATATTTAAAAAGCTAAATTACATGAGATGCACTGAAGGTCTTATGAAAAATATCTTGCACCGGGATATTCTAGATTTCCCCAAGCTGCAGGTCAAGACCTGAAAATAGCAGATACAGTAACACTTCCCCAAACAGGAAGGTCATTATGTGCGAAATGCGACCCCACGATTTGAAGCCAATGCCGATCTATCAAATATGGTACGTAGTATCTTTCATCAAAACTTGCGATTGAAACTCTTATGCTGGTTTTTAAAAAGGCGAGTTCTCGCTAAGCACATCTATGAAACTCTAACTAAAGGATGTAACGTTGACTGCACCTTAATTTACTCGCTTTCCCCGCTATCGCGGTCTTATTGATAAGTAACAAAACCTGCGTAATTTCATGATTAATGATTGGTTCTTTTAACCTTTGTTTCGGAGTGTTCGCGCTATTCGGGGTGTTCGGGGTTCTACGAGAGATCTGCGTTTGGAGATCCACCGGGGTAGAGTGATATTTCGTCGAATACGATTGCTTGAGGCCTCGCTTAAAGTCCTTGGTTAACATTGGAGGCAGTTCCTGCGTAATTTCTTGAGTGTATCCAGTCAATATGGGGACATAATATAAAGTCTAGTTATACTCCGACAGAACTCAGAATTGTTGCTACTGATAGTTTCTTTCGCAGTATTAAATATTGAAGCCGGAATCAGGGAGAAAAAGAATTAATCGGAAGCACATATCAAGCACATCGTCCCGGAAAACAAACCGATTGACGCAAAGCAAAGTCTCAATTATGAAATCATTTTCGACGCTTCTTCTTGCGCTGTGTAGCCTTCGGCAGGTGCAGGCTTTCAGGCATAACAATTTACAAGTACTCGCCGGAGTGCATGTCGTCTACTCTTACTCTGGCACGACACCACCCGCTGAATTGACGACCCTCATCGAAGAAGGACTGGTCGGCGGAGTCATACTATTTGGTAACAATGTGAACAGCAGCCTTCCAGCCATTATCGAATCGTGGCAGACAGCATACGCCAACAGTCCAGCTTACATTGGATCTCCCTTGCTGATAATGACAGACCAAGAAGGTGGAAAGGTTCGTCGACTACCTGGAGGACCAACGGAGTCTGAGAAAGCCATTGGAGAATCATCCGATCCAGAGCAAGCAGCATCCCAAGCCGGATCTGATGCCGCAGCGGCTTTGGGCGCATATAATATGAATACAAATCTTGCTCCTGTGCTGGATGTCTTTCGCACGCCAGGAGACTTTGATGACCAGTACCAAAGATCGTATAGCGATAATGCAACTTTGGCGGGTATTTGTGGTGCTGCATTTACAGCCGCACAGCAGGCTGCGGGATACATTGCAACAGCAAAGCACTTTCCAGGTTTAGGAAGTGCGTCTGCTGATGAAAATACCGATGAGGTTCCTGTTACACTGAATGTTACCATCGATGAAATTAGGTCTATTGACGAGATGCCCTATCACAACGCTATTGCAGCTGGTATTGACATGGTCATGCCGTCTTGGGCCTTGTATCCTGACTTTGACGATGAGTATCCTTCAGGTCTTAGCGAAAAATGGTTGAAACAGGAGCTTCGTGGTCGATTGGGATTTCGGGGCGTTACCATCAGCGACGCGATCGAAGCTGGTGCCTTGACAGCGTTTGGCTCAGACTCGGACCGTGCGGTGCTAGCAAGTGGTGCTGGCATGGATATCATCCTTGCTGCCGCCCAGAATGTTACTCAGGGTCAGACAATTGTCCAGGCTCTAGTGGATGCGTTGAACAGCAGAACTCTGGATAGGGCAGAATTTGACGAAGGAACGCGGAGGATACTCGCACTCCGCAATAAGATATCTGCATGAGTGGTTTGTCGGGCTTCAGATGCTTACCGCAAAAGTAAAATGAGCCTTGAAAGGCATTCATGATCAAAGTTCATATTTCATAAATTGTCTATTGTCGTAGCCGATCCAATCCAAGCATTAAATACTCATTAATCACTTGTTTTCTAATCTAGTCGTCTATTCTTCAGTCACTGTACTCCCCGCTTCGGCCGACATCGACAGGATATCGAGTCGCCTTGCAATCCCATCATCTCTACCCACTGCAACAGCCTTCTCTATCTCACCATCGCGAACCCACTTGATCGGACCCGGGGGTATCGTTCCGGTGCTCTCGGGATCGTTCCAGTTAATGTTCTGCCATAACTCTTTGGCGATTGATGGCAACATGGCATGCTGATAATCAAATTCCCCACCGAAAACTTTAGGAATATTCTCCAAGTCAATGTCTTCGGCCAAAGTTTCCAAGACTTCGTTTGGTGACACGATCACCATCTTTTCTGCTGTAACTGGATCAATGAATCTTTTGATCAAGCCCCATATGGTGTTATAGTAGGATGGAGCATTCAAGACCTATAACAATCATATCAGAATTCAAATCGTCACTGCGGTATACTCGTCTAGTGTATTTCGATGGAATGCATACATAAATACGATCAACCACTTCTGGGTAATTGATGGCCAGTAAACGGCTGAGATCTTGCGCATAGTTCCGCAGATCCCATACCTGCTTTAAAGTCACGCTGGCGATGTTGACCAAGTAGATGCAATGGCTGGTTTCATTCCCGTCAATTTTCGGTTTGCGTGTCAATCTTGAGCAAAGTGGGAACAGAAACCGAGTTATGTAGTCATGGTATATTAAGGCCCTTTGGGAACCGCTGAGTGATGCCGCAACCGGCTTTTCAGTTGCAGGGGATATCTCACTAACTGCTGGTTTAAGATTTCGTGTTCGCTCATAAGACTTTATAGCTGCATTGTTCAGATTCACGGCGTCGAAGACAAGAATAGGTATACCGTGTTTATTGAAACGGCCGGACCAGTGAGGATACTTTTGATTGTTAGTGTACGATCCATCAAAAATAATAATCAATTATTAAGCGCGCCAACATAATTTCTTTCTTCGGCACGATTGGAGTTCACTAAACTCACAATTGATCGAATTTCTTCAAAGTCATTCACATCTATCTCATCATATAGCTCGACAATGTGATTGTTATTATGCGCTGCAGCAGACTCTTTGAACTGCTTCAAAGCGCCTTGTGCGTCAAAACTCCGAGCTTTCAAAAATCGGCTTGGAACAAAAATATATCAGTCGAAACAGTTGAGAGTTAGCGATCGCTCTACATACAGAAGAGTCGCCTTGTCCGTCAGCCCATTAAGCATGTCATTCTCGTCAAGACCTTGGGGGCGGATTAGCAGGCCATCTTTAGAGCAAAGATCAGTAAACTCTTGCAAAGCATCTGCTTGCGCGTCGGAAACTTGCGCGTTGGGCATTCTTCTTATACAGTTCAAGCGAGATTCAATTTTTGAAAGTCGAATCTGTCTTTCTGTTGTGTTGATGAATTGAGATAAATGGTGTCATGGTACCTCCCAGCCTTTTCTTTTAGCACCTACTAGCACGAACGCGCCTATTGGTTCGTTAGGTAGCCTTGCAGCTGGCCAAAATGAGCGACACCGAACTTCATATGAAAGCGCCATCAGCCCGTGATATTTTCAAGCGAAGTGTGTGAGTAATTTGTGACTACAAGTAGGTCTCTTGTCAGCCGCGTTCTCCGTAGAACTGGTTCATAGAACTAAGCATCTCACTTTGCTGTAGAAGCTTATTGCTGTTTCCATCGTTTATTGTTGTTTTCCCAATTATTCACGTTGACTACGGTTGCTCATTTATTACCTGGGATGTATAATGTGCTCGAGAGGTACATGGAGTTAATCTTCCAAGGTTCAAAGTTTGGCGTCAGACCAAGCTTACCACGTGGGAAATATATGTTTTCATAATTAATTAACAGGGCTCGAAACGTGAAATAGAACCTATTGACAAAATTAGAAAACGATGCTTCGCTCATCTTGCCAATACGACATCGACTGCCATCAAACGAATTTAGCATGTGCTTGTTAATGCATTTTGGCCGATCTCTTTTCGCGATTTCAGATGTAATTGTGAGCGCCTGGGTTTTACAAAGTCCTTCGCCATATTTTCAAGTAAACTGATCGTGATCAAATGATCAGATGAGGAGAGAGAAGGAGGGTGACACAATACATTAACTCGGTTGACGTTAGGAACGAGATTGATCTACACTGTTGACGGGGTAATGAAAGCCCGAGGGTAAGAAGCAACAACATTAGAAACTTGTTTCTTTTGCGACATATAGTCGAGCATATGTGATACAACTCTGAAGTTGTATCTGTAAATTCTCAATTTAGAAACAATCAGAGCAAGTGCCATAAAGTTTAAGTAGCAAGAACATTAAGTCAAGGCTTTTCTGATAGATGTCAGAATCACATTACCTGTATCTCCGCGATGTTAGACCCCATAGATATTCCTCAAAGTATGCACACTCGGGCCAACAACCCCGGCCGAAGGAGATTATCCGCATTTTTCCTCATTCAGCGCTATCTAGCGATTTACATGCAGGTACTACTTGTAGATGAGGTCGCCTATGCAGCAGGATCAGTTCCCTCATATGTTTGACGAATCGTGGGCGATATTAAACAGGCGTCCTTCGGCACTTTCTGCATGCTGCATTACCCCTCAGCGAGTCACCGGCATTGCAACTGTAGGACAATCGCATAGATTCTTACTTCCGGGAGGCCGATTTTTAAAAACAAGAAATGAAAGTAACACGTATGTGAAAAGATGCGTGTTTAGGAGTAACAATTATTTCAAATCTAATGTATTAATTTGGTCGATGCATTATTGCAAACCTTGTTTGAAACAATGACTGGGTCATGGTACAAACAAAATGTAGTCACCTTCGTTTCATCGGTGTTTTAAAGTCCTAGACATTTCCGTTTTTGGGTTTTAGTAGAACAGCCAAGTAAAGCGCCAATGACTGTCGAATAACACGATTTTGTCAACTGTAATCGCTTGTTCAAGTGCCGTGGTCGCCTACTCAAGCTCAAGCGACGCATACAAAATTTAATTTAAGCCTTTTCTTTCGATTATGAAGATCTAAGTTACTTAGGCCTTGGTAGTTGTCTAACTAAACAGTGTCTGGGCTAGAGACAAGCCGAGATCAAAAGGGGTCTCTGCTGACGCCGTGGCTTATGGCCCCAGATTTATGGATCTAAGAGCCGGGGCGATGCAACACCTCTAATAATGGAGCAGGCTTAGCTTTTTCACTTGTTTGGCGGCGTGGAAGCCTCCATTTCGAATTGTTTTCCTGCTCGAGAAAATGTACAGCCTACAGGGTGATTCCCTGCGGTGCGGACCTGAAACCTTGTCGGTCCTTATTCATGCAATAATAACAAAGACAAACGTTACACTTATGTAATTGGTCAAGAACCTGACTTGATTTCGCAGAAATATGATAGCGAGTGTGATGAATAACTCATCTTATCCTGTGATCTGTAATGACTCAATGCTACACACTTTTGCAAATTTAATGCAAAACAAATAGGTAATTGGATAGCAATTTATCATGGTATCGCTAATCCAATGATTAACAAACAGCTATCTTGATCGGCCCTAAACTTGCCGAAACAGCATTAACCTTAAGTCATGTTCCTGAGTCCCTGACTCGTAAGCCTTAATTTCCGCGTGCAACGTAATCCGTGCAACTTGCTGTGTTCAGTCAGGGTCAATACGATTGCTCAAATCAGTTGACTGGCTTGTGTAACAATTTGTACAAAATGTCGAGGACATTTCGCACGGCTAAGCAGGTCATCGGTGCGAGTAACCATGAATCGGTGATCAGTCGCGCACTCCAGGTACGTTTACGCCGTATTCCTTTGGTAAACAGATAAGTATAGTGGAGTCAGGCCGCGAATAAAATATACGTGTTTCAGTCCATACTACACGTACATAGCCCGCCAAAAATAGGTCCAGGTATGGTAATCCATATCGAGTTCGTCACATCAGGTTACAGTAAGTGCCCTAGGCGTGACTCTCTGCTGCGCTACTTCGTCATTCTCATGCTGGTAAGAACTACATAAAGATACCATTGTTGCTCGAAAGTAACTAACCTGGGATCCCTCGAGATCGTAGTCTGCGGTCATTGAGCGCACATTGAGTGGCCGAGATTTCATGGTCCACATCTACTGCTCACGAGTGTGCGTATATAATGACTTGCATATAATCCATTGGTCTTTTCTACGTAGCTAGACATAATGTATATCTTTAAGTCGATTTCGATTCGAACCCTGATGTATTTTTCTTGATGCTGTACACCACATAGGGTGGTGGAGCAGGCGCCGCTAGATTTAGCTTATTGATCGGCGAGTCGGGGTGCTACTCTGCCCCCGTGGCGTCGGGCTGACCCTTCATTTAGCAACGGTCATCTATCAAAAACAGCTGTTGAATTCGATCAGATGATTCGACTTGACCAACTTAGCAGTCGTTTCAGATCCACTCATCTGCAACGAACCTAGTGTAAACGAATGCGAACCGCCCTGGAATCAAGAAAAATAGACTAGACCTTCTCCAACGTGGTATTGTGATAATGGCTCSGKTCCTTCCTTTCCTTCCTTTTCTTTCTTTTTCAGCGAAGAACACATGCCCTCGTTGATCAAGTCTTAAGCCACGCGCTAGACAGTCAGCTACAAGATCTTGATCCAAAGTCTGAGGGGCTGACGGATTTTGCGATACAATTATTACCCCGCTTTCCAGGGTGGTATTTCTGGTAATAATAGAATCGGTCAATACAACCATAGCCTCCTTTGAGGAAGGCTATTCCTGCTGAGTTAATTATAAAACGACGTTTCCCTACTTTATATGACATCAAAATATCCAACCACAAAACAACATTTCTCAATCTTTCGATTCCAGCATACCCCCTACACACAAGCCTCGCTGTGAAAATGAAGTTCTCTACTCTCGCAGGGTCTATCCTGCTCTCCAGCGTTGCGCTAGCTGCTCCTCTTTCCGAGGAGAATCTCGCTCGACGTGAAGCCAACCGCGTTGCTCGCCGTGCTCGTCCCCACAGGCAGACTCACACCAACCAGCGTGTTGACGCCGGCAAGGATCTTGCGACGACCGATTCCGAGACCTTTGCCGAAGTCTACTCCAGCAACTGGGCCGGTGCTGTCCTGATCGGGTCCGGATACACCTCAGTCACTGGATCCTTCGTTGTTCCTTCCGTCACTGTTCCAGATGGTGGTGACAGCACCCAACAGTACTGCGCTGCCGCCTGGGTTGGTATTGACGGCGACAC
This sequence comes from Talaromyces amestolkiae, assembly GCF_001896365.1. Classification (NCBI taxonomy): domain Eukaryota; kingdom Fungi; phylum Ascomycota; class Eurotiomycetes; order Eurotiales; family Trichocomaceae; genus Talaromyces; species Talaromyces amestolkiae. The sequence goes on from NW_024468061.1 coordinate 291,106, forward strand.
TTGTGGCACCGCTATCCTCCAGACTGGTGTGAACATCTGCATTCAGAACGGTCAGATCACGAACACTGCTTGGTACGAGTGGTTCCCTGCCGCCCAAGAGTACTGGGATAGTGGTATCTCCATCAACACTGGTGACACTATTACTGCTACTGTTACTGCCGACAGCTTGACTGGTGGCACCGCTACTGTCACCAACGAGTCCAACGGCCAGTCCGTCTCATACACCTTCTCCGGCCAGACTGACAGTCTCTGTGAGACCAACGCTGAATGGATCATGGAGGATCTCTCGGGTGGCGGCGGTCTTCTCAACTTCGCCGACTTTGGCAGTGACTTCACCTTCACTGGTGCTACTGCCCTCTCCAACGGTGCTACCGTCGACACCACGGGTTCTACCATCATGGACATTTACCAAAATAACGAGGTCCTCACCTCTACCAGCGCTTCTGGCAGCACTGTCGTTATTTCTTACCAATAAATACCAGGAGAGCTATACGCGGGGAGGCATTTTGTTAATACTTGTGCTGCAAAAGATGAGTGGGGATTGGATAGGGAATCAGATATACATTTGATAGAACTTGTACATAGATTATCCATATTTCTCTTCTAATGCTAGTCTAATCCGTATTCGATGTTCCTGTGGTGTGTTTATAACAGTAAAAAGTAAAAAGGTTACAGGCATGCCATAGACTAACAAATCGTATCTTCGTGACTGGTTATGAAAGTTCGTAACGGTCATCAACTTACCTATCTAGGTAGGTAACGCTGCCAAAAGGAGAGCTTCCGTGACAGATCGACTGTCCTACATCAATTGAATTTCTGTATAGTAGTAGCAGGCCGTAGCATGAAGACTTGAAGTGCCTAAAACACACATATAGGTGAGGTGATCAAGTCCACGAGGGCTCGAGTCCATTGACCAAATTGATCCTTGGATAATTTTACTTCACTTGCTGTGAAGAAACACGAAGCAAGCTAGACCAACGCAGGAAGTTATTATTGCTTCACAGGAATACGTCAGTACAAAAGATGTTAATCGGAAATCCGAAAAATTTCATGTTGCATACCGAATGTGAGATTCATATAGTAATATCCGACAGCTTGTACTAGGGTGCCCGACAGGAGTGGTCCTGATAACAGCCCTATATTCCAACTTAGATTGGTCAGGGAATAGGCTCGAGAGTAACCCCCATTTGGACCAAAGATGCCTGGTTTTTCCGTTTGTAATTCTTTAATGGCACCTATAATTCAACGTCAATCTTCACTTACTCCAATTTATAGCATCATATCACAGCCCGCACTCACTTGTCATTTCAATAATGCCAGTGCCAATAGTCAGACTTCTTGCAAATCCAAGAGCCAACAGTGTAGAGGAGTAAATTATCTGGCCCCTCTGACCTGAACCAATGAAGGAGAACCCATCATTTCCAGGCGTACCGAGAAGCCACAGCAAAAACCCTGTCAACAAATAGCCTATGCCAGTCGCGACTTTTGTTCCATGTTTATCCTTTAACGCACCCGTAAATGTCCCCAAAGCTAGCTGGGGTATTTGAATCAGAAAAAACATGAAACTCATCTGAGCCGTGTTCCAGCCAAAGTCTCGTATTACATGCAGAGGTAGCGTCGTATCTAGGCTTGTTACGACAAGAGAACTTGTCATATGGCATGCCATAGCAGTCAGTGCACGTGGATGAGATAGTACGACGCGATAAAAGTTCGAAACTCCATGAGTTTGCTGAGTTGGACTTTTTTGAGCAGACCGATCCTGTATATCGCTAGTATTTGCCATCTGGGCTTGGAGTAAAGGAGTAGTCTCGCTGGTGGAGTTACTGGTGTCTGCCTCTGCTGCTGTAGCCTCGACATCTGCGTCTTCCGGCAATGTATGTTCATTATTCTCACGTGTCGGGGTAGATCCCGACTTCACATCATTTCCATTTTCCTGCTCCTTTGGCTTTTCAATGATTACCAATCGCACCAACATGTCAATGATCAAGATGGCAAATGCGGTAATCCATGTTGGCCAATAGCCCACAAGTCGCAATAGCCACCCGGATACCATTGGACCAACAAGTAAACCAGAATTGTAGACGACAGATATAGCTCCCAACGTTTTAGCCCTATTTTCTGACCCAACCGTGTCGGCGAGCGTTGCCATACCGATGATCCATGCTGCATTTCCGCCGATGGCAAGTATAATTCGGCCGCAGATAAGTATGCCAACTGTAAACCGTTGTCATCAGTGTATGTACGCTAAATTAGAACTTCAAAAGACACTGTGTGCAACGTACCAGAAGGTGCCGCTGCAACAATCGTTGTACCAATAAGTTCGCATGACAACGAGACAAGCAAAGCACCCTTTCGTGATGAGATTCTGTCGGCAATATGCCCTGTTATGGGTCCAGCCACAACGCACACAAGCGCATGGACGGAAAGCACGAGTGAAATAACGTATTGAGCGTTGGATCGATCAACATTGAGACGCTCTTCTAACATGTAATCAAGAATCGGGACGATGAAGCTGAACAGGAAGTTCTCTAGTGATCCGTCAATTCTTTGCTCACTGTATTATTAAACAACCCATTTTTGGGTTACCTGTAAACAAAGCAATTGCGATACACGCAATGATAAGAAATTTAGATGAGCGCCATCGGTAGCCGATTCGATGCTTGCTGTCGGTGGCTATCGCCATATTCTATTCGGCCCACTTCCGTCGTTTTCTCTAGAATTTGATATAAATGAAGAAACAATTTGGAGAGATGGTGACTTGGACAAGTCTCGAGCGGTAGAAAAGCCTTGAAGAATTGGCGGGTTAGCAAGTAGCTGTCATAACACGAGCTCTGCTCAACAATTTATTTGAATCGGCAATTATTCAGCTCTCCAAGGCAAGCTAAACTCAATTTACGATAGAGCCATGCGTGAGCGTATTTAGGTCTCAATAGTAGGTGGGTCGGTGAGTTGACTTTAAGCAATCAGAATGAACAATCGGAAAGATGTTCATGCAACTTAAGCTTTAGAGCAATAAGATGGAATTTATACTGATTGCTAGTGGATTATGGTGACGGGGACGGCCAGCTGCGATTCCGTCTTCCGCTTCCTATTAAATCTGACGTTATACCTTTGCTTCAGTTCTAGTCTTTGGTAATTCATCATAAATCACTTTCAAAAAGCAGTTCCCTCACCATTCACGTTTTCTTTCTTCTACATCACCGCTCCATATCGGTACAGAATAGTATACGCGTGGAGAGAATCAACTTCGGGGCTGAGGTGCATATCGGGATCGGCGACTTTCTCAAAATTGATACATGCGTTGCACCATGTACGCCAGTCTCCCTTCATGCATGCAGTGTGTGCAATGTTGTATGTGCAGACTAAACAGGAGAGCAGATTGGTGTAAACTTTCTTTATGACAAATTGAAAGTGCAGAGTGATCAGAGATGTCTAGAATAAGATACTTGTTGCGTTGAACAACTACCTCGATTCTCATGGGCCTACGAGTTTTATACAACTCTGAAATGTTGAGGCAATTCAATACATTCTGTCGGGATATACAATCTAACTACATATTTAATCCGAGCCCTGGAAACTAATTACTTGAGTATTCATTCAAGAAGAGAGGGATCTTCCTTGACAGCCTGATCAAAATAAGGCTGGAACGCCAACCACATCTTGCTCGAGTTTCCGCTCTTCTTATGCGTCATCTCTGCCTCTGCCTTATTGATCAAGATCTTCTCCCATCCAGGACCACTAGCTGCATTAGCCATCATCTGTGCATGACAGCATCGATCTAGCGCAATAAACAAGAATGCAGCCTCATCCACAGTCTTACCGCAAGTAATCATACCATGATTTTGCAAAATTACACTGCGGCAGGTAGGGCCAAGGGCTTTTGCAATTCGTGCACCTTCTTCGGTGGATATAACAGTTCCGCCATACCTGTTATACACCGCAAGGTCATTGTAGAATCGTAAAGCGTCCTGGTAAATCATTTCGATCGGGCGACCAAAGCATGAAAAGGCTTTCCCATAGACGGAGTGAGCATGGCAAGCTGCATTTAGATCTGGACGAGCCTTGTGGATTTCGCTGTGAATAGCAAATGCAGGACCATTGATTGGGTGCTGTGCGCCACCAGGTATGACCTGCCCATTTTCGTTGACCAATACTAGATCTGAAACCTTAATCATGGAGAAATGCATGCTCAAAGGGTTGATCCAGAAATTGTCTAAAACTCGTTAGCTCTTGAATTCGCTACAGTTATGGTTGTCATTTTAGGCTCATGGGTCAAGGATAGATATTTGAGTATTTTTCGGTATTTTCGCGCATGGTATGAAATGTACTTACGAGGGTCGATGGGATCTCGAAGACTAATATGCCCGGCAACACCCTCATCGAAACCTTGCTTTGCGAACACTCTGAATGCTGCCGCCAAATGCTCCTTTTGATATTTGCGTTCATCGAGTTTGTTGGTGAAAGTAGGAGGTGACCGGATCACGATCTTTCCTTCGGCATCTCCGAGGAAATGAACATCCTCGAAAAATTCTGATGTACCATTTAAGCGATTTTGTGGTTGTTGCTCGGCCTCTAATGTGGTCGTTGCGGTTGTGGTAGTTGTTGTGGACATTGTGACGTTACTTTCTGATACAAAACCGTGCGAAATTTTCCATAGGATTTTCGTAGGACTTATTTGAAGTGATTGCATGAGCAATGGTCATCAATGCTACTAAATACTTGAACACTTTGTATGATCTTTCAAAGGGAGTACGTACTTGATACGTGTGGCGTGCCCCGCATTGCCTATCTTCCGTCTTCATCAATTCTCGACACAAGGAAAAAAGTCCGACATCGCCTCGTTCCAATTGCTGCGCTGTTTTATAGCGTATACAATCGGATTACCTTGTTCGGCAACTCGCCGGCGAACATCATCCATAGCGGAGGGTTTCATACCGTCGTGGGTGTGGGGTTTATAGGGCACGGATGGGGAGTCTCCGTACACGAAATCGGACCAAGCTTTCTAGGTCATGCACGAGCGTCACACTATTTAGCTATATTTGGGGTCTGCTGTGGGATGTGGCAGTTTCTAGCCTATCAGCTTCGATTTCGGCGAATTGTGTTGATATCAACCCCGCACATCGTACAAGACACCAAAACAGTGGTATAGATCCGAGCTTGAACATTTGTCATGAGTGTCTAAATCAAGCAGACGCATACATATTGATTACATATGCCAAATTCCTTGCTCAAGTGATAGAACTTCCTAACACATGCTATTTTAATTCTCATAGCAGAAAATGCGAGCAATTTCAGTTCAAAACGGGCATGGCCCCGCGTCAGCCATGTTCATTGACGACACTGTGCCTGATCCGGTGCTCAAAGGAGATAGAATAATTGTTCGGGTCAAGGCCTTTGGCCTCAATCGTATGGATATATGGCAACGCCAGCAAGCTTATCCTTACAAGCTCCCCGAGGAATCACATGGAAACATCATGGGCGTGGAATTCAGTGGGATTATTGAGCAATTGGGACCAGACTGTAAGAAAATGCAATTACATCGATTTATCCACTAAGTGAAAGGACTTGTCGTCATTCTAACGGCATATAGGCTCAACAAGTACTTTCAAGGCTAGTGACAGGGTCTTCGGACTGGTTTATGGTGGTGCTGTAAGCCAATTCCTTACCATGTTGTGTGATTTGACAAATCAGCACGCCCTGGTGACATAAGATTGACCCTACTCTCTAGTATGCGGAGAAAGTATCCATATCAGAAAGAATGTTAATGCATCTCCCCAAAGAATTATCATTTGAAGAGGGTGCTGGTATACCAGAGGTGCGCCACTATGAGCTGTAGGGAATGAAATTATTGATAGGGTTCAGACTGATGATTTATGTTAGACATACTTCACTGCCAGCCAAGCCATTCATCTAGTTGGCAACATGGCGCCAAAGGCTAACGTGTTGATACATGCTGGAGCCTCCGGGGTTGGCCAATCTGCCATCCAAGTGGCGCGACTGGCAGGTGCCCAAAAGATATTCACGACAGCTGGTACACCTGAGAAGTGCGAACTAGTGAAATCCCTCGGAGCTGATTTTGCTATCAATTATCGGGCGGGTGAAGACTTTGCAGAAGTCGTGTCCCGTGAAACAGACGGCAAAGGCGTAGACCTCATTGTGGATCTAGTCGGTGCTAATTACTGGGCTCAAAACGTCGCTTCTGCAGCCGTTGATTCTAGAATCGTTATCATCGCCATGATGAGCGGCGGAAAGATCCCAGAGTTCGATATGCGGCCGTTGTTGACGAAGAGGGTCTGGATTTGCACGACTACATTGAGGATGAGATCAGTCGACTATCAAATCGGAGTGAAGAATTTCTTCGTGCAAAATATCCTGCCGGGCCTGGTGGAGAAAAAGATCAAGGCTGTAATTGATAAAGTCTACAGCTGGAAGCAGATTGGAGAAGCTCATGAGAGGATGGAAAACAATCAGAGTGCCGGCAAAATCATTTGCATTGTTGATTGATACAATAGAATTTGTTGAGTGTCAATGGCGGACATCGATATGAGCGTCTAATCAAGAAGCGAATTTCTTGCTAGGTTTAGTTATATTGTCCATAGCTTCTGAATAACGATAAGTGGGCATAACATCAATGATTGAACGCTTTATTACAGCAGTAGATTACGCTACGAGATGCAGATTTTGAAGGGAATGAAAAACTTCCGAACAGAGAATGACGTGAGAATTTTTCTAAACGTTTGACTAATTGAACAATTTCTCTGGGTTCTTCACCCACAGTTTCTGCCAAATTTCATCATCCGGAATCCATTCTCTCAAAATTCTAATATGACCAGTGTCATCAACTTCTCTGAACCCCTCAATATCATTGAGTCTCTCCTCGTCTGTTTTACCCTTTCGCGAAACACCAAGTTGCGTATGTGGCCAGTCTGTTCCAAACACAATTTGATCCGGACCAGCCTTGATGATAGCGGTAGCAATAGGCTTTACACTTTCCGTACCACTCTCAAAGCCATGGTATAGTCTTTCAAAGCCGGAAATCTTAACGAAGACTTTCTTCTCCCGAACAAGCTCTAAAAACACTTTGAAGTCCTCCGTGTTCTCCTCTCCTGGGAAAGTCCCACCCATATGGTCAGCAACCATCTTGATCCTAGGGTCGATCTCATTGCGTATCAGATCTGCCATTGCAGCCCATGCGCTAACGGGGCAGAAAATGCCAATCGCCCAGCCCAGTCGCGCCAGTCTTGAGGCGAGACCTCGAACTTTCACAATAATATCGCTTCCACCACTCTGTTTACCATGTCCCCAGGACATCTCATGTAGACGAGCACCACGGACACCTGCAGCATGTAACGCATCAAGTTCGGCGTCAGTTATCGTGTTGACATCAATGGTGGCTAGGCCACGAAGTTTGTAGTTTTGAAGACCTAGTTCAACGGATCCTTGTTTGCTAAGAGTATCGAGTAGAGCAGCTGGGGATGAGCCTTGCATTGATGCATGGACGATAACAATATTTTTGCACCCAGTGACGGATGTGGGATATTCGACCATTTTGGCTTCTTTGGGGGTATAGGAGCGAGGAACGACATATGGGAAATTTGCTGGATTGAATACATGGATGTGCGTATCCCAGGCGCCTGCTGGTACGAGTTCGGCCATTTTTTTGGCAAGACAAATAGAAGTTGTTGGTTTTAGATGGTTAGTGAATAGAACTGAGGTGAACGATTTCCGTATCTGGTTCTCTTGTTCAAAACCTCGATCTGTCAAGGCTACTGAATTTATATCACGCAGCTTACAACATTTCCAGGACCTATTTCTATTGAACCTTGAACTAATTTACTCGTGACGCATCCCATGTTTACGAATCCATCTCCAATTTCCCCCTATCTTCCCCGCAAATAACACGGAGGCTTCCCCGGACCATCAACGGAGATCCACTCTCCGTTTTCAATAACCAAGCTTACCCCGGTCAGACAGGCCAGGCCGTACGGCCTACGTACGAGCGTAATTCTACGTTCAACCAAGCTTCTTTGATGGAGATTTCTGGAGTTGAATGAATCAAATCGCCACATTACCCCGCAGACATACATCTAGCTTTTGACACGTTCTAGCGAGCCCTTGCTGTATGTGACAAAGTAATGGCATGTATCGCAGGCTGAAATAAAAGGTTACTTAGGCTTGTATTCTCATTAGGGAGTCGGTCAGATAGCGGGGCGACTACACCACGCGCGAAGAAAGCTTACGTCAAGGAGGTTCTAGTTTCGAGTTTACTTTGGTGTGCGGTGAGACCGGCATCTCTTGTATGGTCAAGACTTTCTTAGGACGTACAGTAATGCTCCGTCACGGCTATTTATGGCCTCCTTAATGACAACGTTCACATCGCTCTTCAACCGTCGATAAAGCACCACCCGTTCTGTTGGGCCTTGAATTTTGAATTATTTACTCATATCCATAAAATTGAAACAATCAACATCTTGCCCATCATGGTGAATATCAAGGCGGCAGCGAGTTCTCTGTGGGAGAATCTTGTGGACTCTCTTCGCATGAAACCCATTCAGTATATGGTTTGGATGTTGGGTTGGTCGATCTGGACATTGGGATCCTTGCAATACTATTCTCTTCCGTTCACACTGAGTAGCGTGGCTACATACTTAGACGTGAAACAGACCAAAATCTCGGAAGCTAACACTACTACCATGATTGCGAGATTGTTGGGTGCCATCATCTTCGGTGTGATATCAGATCAGTATGGTCGCAAAATCCCATTGATGATTGTCTTGGTGCTTGAGGGCGTCTTTACGCTTGGTACTGGGTTCGTCAAGACTTATGGACAACTGATCGGTCTTCGATTGATGTTTGGTATGTGACAGCGTGCAATGAAAGTAGGTTATGGTCATTGAAAGCTGAACTTAGGTATCTTATAGGAATCGCGTATGGCGGTACATACGGTCTTATCATGGCCATGGTCCTAGAAGCTGTCCCAAGGCGCTCTCGAGGTTTAGTTGCAGGTTTCACCCAGCAAGGATTTTCAGCGGGTTACCTTTTAGCCTCAGGATTGCACTTGGCACTGAGTGAGTCTTCTTGAATCTAACAAATGTATCTCTATATTGATCTTTGCTAATTTCTCAAGACAAATATGGCTGGCGKCCTCTCTTTTKGCTAGCCGCCGGACTAACAGTACCAATCGCCGTTCTCTTACTCGTTGCACCAAGCTACTCAATCATGGCAGAGGTAGTGGCCGAAGCCGAGGGCATTGAGAACGTAGACTCCCGTGCCGCTGTCGGTGGCAATCTATCTTTTCTGGCCAAGGTGAAATATGTGATTCTTCGTCATCCTAAGGCCTTCATTTATGCTGCTTGTTTGGCGGCGTGCTTGGCAACGATGGGTCACGGAACAATGGATCTGTATCCAACATTCTTGACAACTCAGCGTCATCTCGATGTTCTCCATGAGACCTGGATTACGGTCATTCTGCAGATAGGTGGTATTTTGGGTGGTGTGACCGGTGGGTTCTTATCGCACAGATACAGTCCCAGATGGGTTGCAGCAGCCAGTGCACTCCTCTGTGCTCCGTGGCTACCACTTTGGGTGCTGCCCACGAAGTGGAATGAACTCGCAGTGGGAGCTTTCTTCTTGCAGTTTTTTTACGGTGCTGCTATTGGCAATCTTGGAAATTTGATGCAGCAACTTTGTCCACATCCTGGTTTGCGTGCAGCGTTTACTGGAGTGGCGTATAATATTGGAAATGCTATTTCATCGGTTGCTCCCACTATTGAGACTTCACTTGGAGAGAGGTTTCCTACTGCTGATGGAACTCCGGATTATGGCAGGACACAGATGATTCTTGTTGGTATTGTAAGCTAAGCTCTTGGCCTGTCGATATATGAGGCATGTACTCTGTCAACTAACCACCACAGGTTATTGCTCTTCTCATCACAACATTAGTCAGTATGCCATTAGAGAGTCTCAACAAAGAATGGGACGAAGAAGATCCCAACGCGGCGATCCCGACCGTTCCGACTCACAAGGTTGTCACAGCGGACCTTGAAATGGGCGGTCAGGATGCTTCCAGTCTGGACAAATCAGCTGGCATGAACACAGAAACCGTTCACGTGGAACAGGTTGCGCAAAACGATGATTCAATTACACCCGAGAAAAAGGTTTGATGGGTTTTTGTTCATAGCAAGTTACAAGGCTCACCAATCTCGGAATTGCGGATGCGATGAATCAGTCTCATTATCAGACTTCCTAGGTCATTGCAGTAAAACTCAAGCTTCCTTCATCATGTAGATACAGCATCAAAATCACGCATGAACCCGAATAATGAATCCAAATCCTCGATGAATGGCTGGAACTCAGTCATATTCTGGTACTGCTCAATAGTGCTAGGACTTATGGACGTGTCAGGGAACATTTGTTGGCTCAAGTTGAAATCAAGCGGGAGCACGTCTTCAATATTCAATTCAGGTCCTAATAGAGCATTTTAGTTTTTGTAACTTCCAACATCAAATTAAAGTAAGGTGCTCACCTGACACATCTGGAATGCCATTGGCATGCATCAATTTCCTGATTATCTTGGCTGGAACAGATACTCCGCAATTCGGAACAGCCAACTCATCCAGACATCGAAGACAGACTGTCAAAGGAGAAGACAGGTCGCCACGTTTTGTACTTTCACGAACCACCTGGTTTCGAGCGTGAATGGTACAAGCTACATAAAGCGCGTAGCTAAGCATATAATTGGCGCGGCGTAAAGAATACGCTGACTGATATGCCAGAGCTAAACTCGTGATGTTTCGAGCTGCCGTCACACAGCGTTCCCAGGAAAGAGCTGTCGATATGTTGTCGGTCCATAAATGACCATTCCTAATAAAAGGTCGGTGTAAAATTATCATCAGAGACCAGTACATTGTGAGAAGAATCAGAATATTCGGTGCTGCTATATTTTTATAGCTTTTCCACGGTTCGAACCGAAGTTCCGTGGGCAAACTCTGATACCAGTGATGTAATTTCTCATCCATGATACCCAGATATGGTCGGGCGCTGTCCGGGTTAGCACCCACAAAGTAAAAATGATCGATTATGCTTGTCATGATCCGGGAGAGTGAGCACAGTTGTTGAAATGTGGTTATTGAGAACAGCCGGGTAGCGTTCGGCTGTTGTTTGGTTATCTGAGCTTCTTGTTCGAAACTTGGGTCAACATATGGCGTCCACATTTCGTTTTCCTCTAAAGTATCCATCAAATCCCAGGATACATGTGCGTCGCGAAGTGGAATCATATACGGTCTGCCAAAATAGAGACTCTGCAATTTGTCGCAGATAAATGCACCCCAGAACACTCGACGACGAATCTCAACGTCTTCGGCGTTTCCAGATATTTCTTTACAATCCAGGTGAAGGCCTAAATCATAAACCATACGCAGAGCATACCCAACATAGAGCCATCCCTTTGAGGTGCGGCCTTTTGCATTAAAAGTGGCACCGAGCAGAAGTAGGCCTGTTATGGTTGGAATGCTTGATGATTCCAGTAGTGACTGTTGCGTCAAAAGCTCGTCACAACGGTCAAAGAACATTTTTCCAGCTGTTTCCGGCAGCGCTGGGTTTTCTCTAACTTCGAGTCGCTCCGAGAATTTACTGCAACATCCAAATACAGCATTTAATAGGAACTCTGAGCAGTAGGGGCCTCCGCTAACAAGATCTCGCATGAATGCAGGACGATAAGTGAGATGGTACGTATGATGTTGCCGATTCCAGTGTAAATCTAGAAGATGCATTGCGAGTTCTCCTGGTATACCGCCAATCGTTTCTCTTCTTCGGAGGTCATGTTCCTTTTGTCTTTGTAAAGCAGCGCTGGCAATCAACTCATAACGGTTCGGTGCGTTGTCTAAGCTTGATGATTGTTGCGCTGGATCCGTGAGACTGTTGGTCGGGCTTTCAATGTGAAGATTTGAGGTCGGTCCAAAGATTCGAATAGTCCCGGACTCATCACGAGATATGAAAGTGGCTATGTGCTTTCCGTCAGCGGTGACGTTGGTTACTGGGCTGTTGTTCTGATGGCTATCGACAACAGGCATGTTATTGATTGGATGCGGCGCGGATAGCAGGGTTTCTTGTGGATTGTTGCCATGAGATAGGGACGAAGTCAGTCCTGGACTAGGTAAGTTTACTGAATTATCGTCATCTAGACTGAGACAGTCTAGGATCTTGTCACGAGTCTCAGCATCTGCGTTCTTGAGCGATATCAAGACATCTTGTAACGCCCGCTTTTCTTCCCGTGCCGCATCTATCAGAGCACGAGACGGCCTGGGACTTGGTAAGTAATCGAAATCGCGTCGAGTTCACATACATGATAAACTAATGGAGTCCAGAGACTCACCTCTGCCTCGGAGGTTCTCTGCTATAGATGCACTCCTGATTGTGATTCACACATGAACTACACTGTGGGCGCTTATGGTCGCACTTGATTTTGCGCGATCGGCAGAATTGGCAGGAACGAGCTAGCGATACGCCCGACTGCCGTGGCGTGGTCATCTTGATTGTATCATAGATAGCATGACTTTCGGTAATGTATATCCATGAGATATGAAAGTATATAGGACGATGTTGATGTTGAGGTGGATTGAAGACTGGAAGGAAAAGCGTCTGGGCAATGTTTGCACTGTTTGTCTGCGGAGTTGATGCCTTTGTGGAAGGAGCCATCTGCCAAGCCTTCACTCTACATTTATTTCTACCTTACAACTGTATTGTTTTGGATGGCTTTGATAACAGTTGGAATGATACCTGTTCTTTTTGCGAATTCCGGCGTCGAGTCATAACTCTCATTGAAGTGCTGACCATGACCATATCGGAGACAGAATATACATATGTTTGCGCTGAAGCTCGTTCAACTGATAGATATGAAGAGGGTATTTAACGTGTCTAATTCTTTCTGAGTCACATTACTTTCGTCTAACTTAGTCAATTATACGTAGAGATTCAGGGCTCTTTACTTGCAATCAATGCTTTTTGCCTCAATTCTTCAATGTTTTGACGCAGACGAAACACTTGACACGACTGATATCTAAGAGAACCGATAATGGCAAGCGAAGAGAGACTAATTGAGCTGTTCACGAATATAATAGCTCAGATATCATTGGCGATGACTATCACCTATACTGACCAGCCTCATCCTCTGGGATGTGAACGATTGTAAATCAATTTCAGCGCTATAGTTGCTATTTCCTGCATGCTCTGATGTCGGCAAACATGCCGAGAATGGGCGGCGGACTTTCATCCGCGGAGGATGATCCGCCGTTAATTCCCCGCTCAAGCTGCCCCATCTTACTTTCGGGGCATCATCCTCCGTGACTGTCCTCAATCGATATTCGCAAAAAATGTTAACATCTTTCTTCGCGGCTTCTTCGCTCATTACGCCGATCAAGTGAGCGTACCAAGTGATACTTGTCTGATTGTCCGATTAGCGCAGATTAGAAAAAAGCTAGTGTTATTCGCAAGTTCTTTAGCGCTAATAGCTTGAGCTTTAGCCAACGACTTTTGTTTAAAATAAAGCTCCTTTTCCTTTCATTCATCCTTGTCTAAATATTTATTTACGCTTGCTAGAAGCCAATTTGCCATCAACATTCCCAACGTCTCACCCTAAACATGCCCCTTCCATCCTCGTGCGACGTCCTAGTTGCAGGGAGCGGCAACGCCGGCTTCAGCGCAGCAGTAGCCGCCAAACAAGCAGGCGCAAAACACGTCATCCTAATCGACAAAGCGCCCGAAGAATGGGCCGGCGGCAACACCTTTTTCACCGCAGGAGCCTATCGTACCGCTCACAACGGCGCTGCTGATTTGCTTCCTCTGGTCAACAACGTCGACGAAGAAACCGCAAAAAGAATCGATTTGGAACCGTACACCGCACAAGACTTTGCGAATGATTTGCAACGCGTTTGTAAAGGGCGCTCTGACCCGGATATCAGTAAAGTGCTAGTGGAGAACTCGTTTGCGACGATTCAGTGGTTGAAGCAGAATGGGATCCGGTTTCAGCTTTCGTTTAATCGGCAGGCGTATGAGGTGGATGGGCGGCTGAAGTTTTGGGGTGGGATGGCGCTTAAGACGGAAGATGGTGGGAAGGGGCTTATTGAGGACCATAAAGCTAATGCGCGGCGACATGGCGTCAAAAGTTATTATTCTACTGCTTTGGAACGGCTAGTGACGAATCCTGACACCGGAGCGGTTGAGGGTATCGTCGTGCGGTATGAGGGCAAGACAGCGACTATCAGAGCAGGGGCAGTGGTTCTCGCTGCCGGCGGATTTGAGAGTAACTCTCGCATGCGCACTCAATACCTGGGACCTGGTTGGGATCTGGCCAAAGTGCGTGGAACTCCTTACAATACCGGAGATGCGTTGGAAACTGCCATTCGAGACGTCAAGGCAAAGCAGGTCGGAAATTGGTCTGGTTGCCATTCCGTAGCCTGGGACGCTAATGCGCCGGCTCATGAAGGAGACAGAATTGCATCAAACGAGTTCACAAAGTCTGGATATCCACTTGGTCTCATGTTCAATAACAATGGAGAACGTTTTGTGGACGAGGGAGTTGACTTGCGTAACTATACATATGCGAAGTTTGGTCGTGCGATCCTCAATCAACCTAACCAAAGCGCGTTTCAAATCTGGGATCAGCGGGCGATTCCTATGCTTAGATCGGAAGAGTATCGCCCAGAGCGTGTGCGCCAAATTATTGCCAATACTATTCCCGAGCTTGCCGATAAACTGGTTGAATTGGGGCTCGAGAATCGGCAAGCATTTATCGACAATATGAACAAATACAACAAGGCAGTCTACGCTTTCCAGAAGGAGAACCCAAAACAGAAATGGGACCCTTCAATCCGCGATGGTGTTTCTACCCAGTCCAAAGCGATACAGTTGCCATTGGCAAAGAGTAATTGGGCACTACCCTTGGATAAGGGCCCCTTCATGGCTGTTCACGTCACGTGCGGAATAACATTTACATTCGGAGGCCTCGCTGTTAATCCGCAGACAGCGCAGGTTATTTCTTCAGTCACAGAAAAAGGTATCGAGAACTTGTATTGCTGTGGTGAGATGCTTGGTGGTCTGTTCTATGACAATTACCCGGGCGGTAGTGGTTTAACGTCGGGTGCTGTGTTTGGTAGACGGGCTGGCACAGCTGCAGCAAGAACGGCGGCTGAGAATGCAAGAAATGGAACTGTTGACAGTAGAGCGAGATTGTAAAAGAGATTGATGTCGGAGCAATCTTTTTTCGGCTGTATAGAGCAAGATAGATGATCCACTTCCCATGTTTTCAGCTGAAAATATTAATCAATGGCAACGGCAAATAATGCTTAGGCATACTGTTAGGGTGAGGCGGCGTGTAACGAGGTGTGTCTTGATACAGGAGTATAATTAAAATTCTGTCTCAAGATTCTGTCTCAAGAAAGTCGTAGTTCAAGGAATGTGAAATTTATGTCCGGGGTTGTTTGAGTATAGACATGAAATCACCTGCAGTGAGAATTGTGTCAGTATTCGACAGTTCGAAAATGATGCATCCGGAGTAACCGCTTCAACTTACGTGCAATCTGCCAATGCGCTGCAGAGAAATCCAAAATAGACCAAAGTGTCTCAACCTCTTTCTCCAATGGGGAAATTGCTGAAACAGTAGGGAGTTGATCGAATCGACCGCGTTCCTTCATTTCAAGCAATATCACGTATGTCATGTGAACAAAATATGGAAATGTCTCTCTGAATATCCCACTGTCATCGGTGGCGTTGGCAATTGTAAAACCCGGATGCTTGAAAAGATGGTCATCAAAAAAGTCGGACAGTATACGAAGCATGGTCTCGAGCGCTCTGGTAGATTCAAGCTTATCTTGCTCCGAAAAGTGGAAAGAGTTACTCATTGCGAGTCGACTTTTGTGCAAGTGAACAAAAGCGCTATTGAATATCTGTTAGAGTTTGAAATGTTCGGCTGGGTACTATTGAGTAACTCACTTTAGTGCAATTGCTATAGCCTCACAACAAGTCCCTATCCCCAACCCAATGATAATAATTAGATATTGTAAGAGCCCTCGATCTACCGCCTGGAATCGTTGGCGACCAGCGGGAGTCATCACCTCTGGATCCCGCACAACTCGTAACACTAGTTCTAGCCAGACAGCAGCTCTAGCCTGAAGGTGGTACGCGAGATAATGCGCATCGGTACTTAGGTACGATTTCGCCGACTCCAATTCATGTGAGAGACGGTCGTTGTTCATGATCTCCGCTTGGTCTAAATTGATTGGCTTGATGGGATATCCATTTTCCAGACTGATCATTCTGCAAATTGTTAGAACTCAAATTTGGCCGCGATGATAGCACATTCCAACCTTTCATGAATTTTTAACCCCCACCAAAGCTTCAGAATATCGTGTCCTTTGGAAGACTCTGCCCCAAATGGTGGCAAACCTAGAGAATCATGCACACCTCCAAGCTGCCTGATTTGAGCCATGCTTGAGCATACGTTCATTGTCATGTAGGAAGGGTTGAGCATTGCCTGCCCATACTCGTATATGGAAAGAAATAGACCCGCTTTGATGATAGTTGTCGTTGCTTCATGGATAGTGGCTGGKTCCCAAAAGAGTCGTTTGACCGTCGTGTACATCGACTCGCGCAGGGCATCTGGTTGATCGTTGCTATCCTTGCTCATCAATGGCCTTGTAAGCATAGACATGGTGAGGAGCAGCAAAACAGGTCCCCGAGATGTCTGAAAGATGTCATCCTCGCAGATCTCCCGGAATGTATCTTGTTGAATGATGGGCATCCACCTCGGGCAAGAGGCGAGAAAGGCAGTGGCTAGCTCGACTATTAGATTTCTGTGGTTGATGACTATGGTATTTAACCGAGACACATAAGCGGGGCCTAATAAACTTTGGAGATGAATCAAGTCATTCGCCAATGTTTCTTCGTTCGATTCCTGAAAGACATAGCGGATAAACTCCCCGCCTGTGATACTAGGCTTGCCTGTCGGCAGTGCCGTCACTGCCGTGGCTCGATAATGACATTTGAAAAGCAGTCTATTGATGCGTTCGGTCAGCACGCATCAACTGTGGGTACCAGAGCAGCCTAAGATCAATGAAGGTCGAGACCGAAGCCATTGAATTGAATGCATACCGTTCGCATTGACCACAAGTGGGATATGATTTGTCGCACTTCTTTTTGCGTTCACTACATTTCAAGCACGCCGATTGGACCTGCATTGTATTAGATGGGCCCTGTCTGTCAGAGCGCCTTTCTAATTAGGTGTGAGCTATTATATACGATGCAGCTGTACTGAAAGGACTCGAAGTAAGAAGATTAAGCACAAACGAAGCGGCCAGGGGTTTGAACTGAGGTAAGAGCGGCCGATTAGTCAGAATTGAACAAAAGGTAGGCAGGACCCACCCCCCGACCCTGGTCATTTTAGCCCGAACCGATCCCTGTAAGTATCCAATATCTCAGCTCTGAATGGTCAGATTTACGGAGCTGCCCCATAAGCTACAAAGCTAAGTGTGAAACAGCCAATCACCTTGTAGATAGCCAAAACTTTGCAGACTTTGGCATCTGCATAATCTCACGCTAACCCAAAACAAATGGATTTCAAGATGGGAATGGACTCTTTCCTCCTCTCTTTCTCTTGTGTTCCATCAGGTAGGCTTATAAGATCAACGATTGATAATTAGCTCTGGCTGATAGGAAGCAAACCCCGTTGAGCGATATATAAAGCAATCTTACCGACCTGGAAACCAAGATGTTTTCTCTTCATCATTCACTACATATCTGGATTGCTTGTTTTGAGATTGATACCACAAAATAACGAATCCACCATGGGTCTACAGACTTATATTCCTGAGCTTCCTCATAGCACAAGTCTTGAAGGTAGAACTGTCCTCGTTACTGGCGGCACGAACGGTATCGGCTTCGAAGCTGCCCGTCAGTTTCTCACCTTTAAAGTTCCCCGAATTATAATCACAGCCCGCAATGCATCCAGGGGAGCAGAATCTGTACGAGCTCTCCGTGCGGACCCCGAAGTTGCAAAACATAATCCCAACGCTATCATCGATGTTTTTGACTTGGACCTTGATGATTACAAGTCCGTCATCAAATTGTGTGACCAAGTCAGGAGGGATGCTCCTGATTTAGATGTGCTAGTCTGCAATGCTGGTATGGCACAAATGGCATTTAAACTGAGTGTCACTGGACATGAACAGATTATGCAAGGTCAGTGTCTCCTTCTAACCGTCTATCTGAAGCCGTACTAACTCATGGATGCGAAAATAGTGAACTGTTGGAGCAACTTCCTACTCGTCCTAGAATTACTTCCTGTTCTCCAGGCTAGTGCAGCAAGAAATAAACAACCATCTCATCTAACATTCGTTGGATCTGGCATGCAAATGGGACATTCCCTTGCCTCAAATCCCATTCCCTCATCCGAAAACGTCCTGAACTTTTTCGATGATGCCAAAACAGCCAACAAACTGAAACGGTACAATGATAGTAAACTGGTTGTGAATGCCTTTATTCGCCATCTAGCGACAGTGGTGCCTAGTTCGGAAGTTATTGTGAATAATTTCTGCCCGGGCGCTGTTCCGACAAATCTTGAACAAAATACTCCCTGGTTGATCAGGAAAATTGTGTTGACAGCCAAGAATTTGATTGGAAGATCCATCCAGGAAGCAGGTCGAACAGTGGTCTATGCATCGGTTCTGGCCGGTCCAGAGAGCCATGGCAAGTTTTTGCAGCACAATGCAGTTGTCCCGTAAGTTCTCAGTTGTGTATGATCCTCACATTCGATATCATATCATCATATCATTTTAAACACAGTCAAACTTGATATAAGCTGACATTGCTAACATCCGAGTTCCCATCAACCACAGTGGTCCATCATTTCTCGACGAGGACGCAGGAAAGAAGTTTACTCAAAGACTGTGGACCGACACATTGGCAGAGCTGAGAACCGTGGACCCTCAAATAAATATCGGGGCATAGACCATATTTTTGGGTTAGCAAGATGTACCTATTATTACTGCGAATTATCTGATACTATACTTATTCTAATGTTTTTGTAATATGTTATATGGAGCCGAAATTGAGAGGATAATATTGGTTTTTCGCATGCGAAATAATTCGTTATTCGTAAATCATATATGATCAGAGCGATGAAATTCTCCATAATGATGCATATAAAATAAACAATCAGCAAAGTCAGGCTATGAAAGAAAAAGATGAAGGTTGTCTTCTGGGAATGATAAAGGTATCAGTCCAGAACAATCACCTCTCCTGCTGGCGTGTTTAATTTTCCACGGATAGTTTCCACATAAGCTATATGCTTGGGGTGCGCACGATTGAGAAAATCTATACCTTCGTCCCAAGTGCTAAATCGTTGGGCATTTGATTCACCACTAAGTTTGATTTTTCTGAAAGAAGGCATATCACCAAAGAATCTTTCCCGATAAATTGCAAGATCCAAGTTGATCTTGTGCATCGCTGCGAGAACGGTTGCCTCCTCTTCGGAGTGTCCAATACCGAGCAGAAAGATGAGCCTGTCATTGAATTTTACTTCTGCATCCCATATTCTCTGATGGCTTTGCGTCCTGTTCAACCTGGATGTAGATAAAGGCTCGTCTCTCAGTTCTTCAATCCAGTTCTTCAAATAATACCTTTCATCGTTAATTACCGACCTGTATGGTAATGGTAAGTTACCTCTAAAGTCGTAACTGGGTGAGACATCATTGGCGGCACTCAGTGCTGTGTGATAAATGAGGCCAAGTTGTAGCAGGTCTTCAAGCATGGTTGAGAACCCTATATTTCCGACTATTTCTTTCATCTCACCAAGAGCGAAGACACATGCATCTCTTTTGTATTGATTGCGCTTATATTCATGAAGCGAGACAACCAGGACTGCTTTATAATCTGACAATACCGGCACAATTCGTGTGTCTAAGAAGCCGTGGGCGTAGCTTGAAATGTTACTCTCCGGACTTAGAGTACATCTTTTGCATTTTTCTCGCATGTGGGATTCCTCTTCAAAAACAATTACCAGCTGTCCAGAAATCCGTTTCCACGCCGTATCAGTGTGCTTGGGTGGTTTTACTGTTCTCATTTCGAAAACCTCTTCTCTCGTGTATCCCAACGACATATAGTAACTCACTTCAGATGCTTTTATCCTGACTTTTTCAATGTCTTTCGGCTTCCACAAATTTTTCTTCAAGAACTTAGTCACAAACGACCTTACTTGACTGTATTTGACATATCCAAAGCCAAGAACATCAACGGGGGGGGTGAAATCATCCCTCCTTCTAGTAGGAAGTGGATAAATTGTTACCACGGTGCGCGAAATGGCCGATAAAAGCACTTGCCAAGGTGAACCAGATTTGAGACACTCGAGACAATCTTGGATCACACTTCTTGTGCAACGCCTTTCACATTGCGGCAGGCTGTCGATTCCCTTGTGTCGAATCTTGAAATTGGCGTATGTCTGTAAGGTATTGAAAGCGGATTTGGTGATAGCCAAGCAAGAAAGTTCTTTAATTAGCTCCCAGGAAAGATTGAAATACCAATTTGCTTCCATGACAACATAAAGGTCTTCTGAAACCTCATCTGGATCGGTTGCTATTGCCTTGCTTGTCCAAAGTGACTCAATCATGTCGAGGTCTCTTTTTGGCATCACTAGAACATCATCAAACTGTGAGACAAAATTGATTATTTGCCGCGCAGCTTTTTCTGTTTTGTCCTTGCTATCTTTAGGCCCCGCGACTACTTGCAGAAAACTTGGAAGAAGGCCCTCTGTAAGGTAAAGACAGGTGAAACGACGCTCTGATTTGGAGGCTGACCGGAGAGATCCCAGTTTTGTATTGGGTATATGTATATCAAGAAGTTCTTGATGGTCCAACGGCTTGGAAGAAATAACATTTTCAAGGCCATCGGACTCGTTCGCAGTCTCCAACTCGCTGAAGATAGTACTAGGCGGTGCCGGGATCCATCTGGAGACATCTCTTCGCATCGACGACATCTCACTGTAGGCAAGAGTTATCTGATCAAATGGCTGTCCCGTGACCATTGATTTAAGTTGTCGCAGAATGGCAATACGGTAGATATCTCTAGCCCAATCCATGATGTAGTCGACAATCAGCACCAATTGCAATGCATCATCCTCACGCAAGAGAGACCCTGTCCATAGGAAAGTTGTTTCCTTGTTGCAGACGTCAGTTGAGAAATTGCCTTCATGTTGTTTCAATAGGCCAGTTACTCTCGGACTACTTACATATTTGGTTGGCTCTTCATTCTCCCCCTTCACCACCGTACCACAGTAGAGCTTCCAGTTATCCCCACGAGACGCAAGAAACCACACCAAAGGTTCAAATTTCACTTCATCTTTAGGAAAATAGGATCGCAAATCATCTTGCAGCTTTAGTAGAGCTCGTATGGGGAAGAAACTTTGAGTTAGTATGGCCTCGGAACCACGAGAACTCGATTCGGACTTCGCCTCAAGCACCAGGAAAGGAAACAAAAGGGGATCTGATTCTGTTTTAAAGGGCGTAGACGTTATGAGATCTGACACGGTGTCATCTGGTGCTGTCCTAATTTCCGGTCTTGCAGAGCTATCGAGCAATGTTCGAAAACTTGGCGTGTCTTGTAAACCAAAAACCCGATCAGGGGCTTGTTTTGGGAGATGGGATTTGACCAGGTCATCGTAGATAACAAATTCATCGACTCTATCGTCGAAAAGTCGATTGGCACCAAGGTCGTAGCTGTTTTAGTCAGCAACATTCTGTACAGTGTATTCAAAGTGAACAATTCACAAGTCATTAGGACGTTGCTCAGCTGGGCATTGACACGAAACCCGCTGCTTCCTGTGCTCTTCTAAGCGCTGCCCATATTCATCGTTTTCATTGTACCACGTGGATTGGATTTCGGACTCCCAGATTCTGGCTCGACAGTTCGGACTTTGGGGTATTAGTAAAAATATTTGAAGCGCCGTTCCTGATCTCAATATAATCAAAAGAAATCAATATGTTCTTGTAAAACGAGAAATATGATTGAATAGAACGCCTAGTCTGTAGGGTCTCAACTCACCAGGCGACTTCCACCATAAACCTTCGCAACACCTCATTTTCGAGAGCAAAGCGCCATCCAGCTTCATTAGAATCCTGGCCGACTAGGCGCCTTGCACGTTCTACCAGCCATTGTGCGCGCTTTTTTGTCTGTTGCTTCCAGGGTTTTTCATTTGAAACAGTGACTTCTGGGATATAAGTGTCAAATCTATTTTGTGACAGAGATTTGATATTTTGAAATGTCGTCCTATGGGCTTCAGGCCAGTCCTCGCCTTCTCGTCGATTTCGAATATTGAATCTTTTGGCCAGCCTTCGCAGCGACTGGAGACTATCGCCCATCTTTGCAACAATATGTTTGTATCATGGAGGACAAACTCGGTGTTGGGCCCTGAGCAATAGATAAACAAATAAGTGGACGAATTATCAGTATTTTACAAACACTTCATGGTGCGGGGATCACAGATGGTTAACTCGCTTCGCCACATCTATTTCAAGCACGTCTCATGTTAGCGGTTATCTAATCATTTTAATAGGCCAGACATGTCCAGGGTATGATGTGGCGCAGTCAATTTCTGATCCCACCCTTAGCAAGTTTTCGCAGCGCCGTGGCCGAGCCGTTCTGCACAATTTAGTAATCAGCTGTAAAGTGGCCAGTTTTTTGAATACGCATAGATGAGGAAAATGGTGCAATATCCCTTCTGAAGTGCTCGGTGCGAATCTTCCGATATCGAGTTGTGCCAAAGTAGGAAGGAAGGTATTGGCGCTCGCCCAATCGAAACGTACCAAGAAGTGCTAATGGTACGCCTCGCCTGTGCCTCGCATAATAACACTGAATCATGCGGCACAGTTCGCGCAGCTCTTTACTACGGTTGACCCCGGTGATTTCCCTAGTAGGGTTTTTTGTGCAGGGGTCAACTACCAATCAAATTTACCCAATTCTGCCAATTCTGCCAATTTTACTAAATTTAAATTACATAATTTTTTTGCTTACTACACTAATATTTAATATAGCCACCTTCAGTAGTAATTACAGCCTCATATCTAGACTGCATAGAATTAATCAAATTCTTAAGAAATTAATCTAGCAAAGTATCTCAAGAAGCCCATACAACCTCACATAATTGATCATAAGAAAGCTGCTCATTATTTAGATTTTACTCCTGGATCTAATCTTTTATCTAATTTTATACAGCTTCAATTAGATTCAAATCCGGAGAGAACGTAGGCTAATATATAGAATATATACCCTTGATTTATAGCTACTCTTTTGTTTTCTTACTTGCATGCCCCGGTGCGCCATCCTACATCAATCGAAAATATTAAGATTGTTGTCGATTGAGATGTATATATCTATCAATAATAGGAACTATTCTTACACAATAGCTCTCGGATCCAATAGTTCCCCATTCTTTCTCCTAAAATAGATATGGACCCTTAATATCACTATAAAATAAAGCCCAAAATATCCATCCGCGCTTCCGGGCAGGGGGGCCAAAAAACGCCAGGGAATATCCAGCAGATAGAATTMCCCTCCAGCCGTGATTATCCCCGTCATATTAGATAGCTAGAGGCGGGTCCCTGTCTAGTAGAAACTTGGTCGCATCAAGCTGGGTATATCGACAGGGATTTTCCAGTAGTGAGGTTCCCAGGGAGCTGATTGGCTCAATTAGAAATTATTCGGAAAGATCAAGAACGAAGCCAAAATCAATACTGTAATATCTCGAGGCGATATGTAGCGGGTTATTTTCAATAAATCTGGCCGAAGTGGAAAATTCATTGAGGGCATGTCTTTATGTAGCGGTCGAGGAGGGGAATGTCGTTACTCCCAATAATATAACGTGTTGGGTCTTCACCATGACTATGATTTGCCAGTGCCTCTACTAAATCAGAGTTTGTCGTGCTGTCCTAGATTCTTTTGGCGTAACAGACTAATATTCCCAAGTAAAGAGATATGTCGTGTGACCCATGGTCAAGTAGAAAAAACTAGGTACATGTACCCCACTAGCGAAATACAGATGTAGCACCAGGACAGAGCACGAAATTTACCTATTGTATTTCATTTTCTCTTTTACTAGAAAGACTGGGTGCTTTTAAAGTAGCGACAGTCAATCATGAATCATTTCATTGATCACCCCACTTAAATACAAAACCCACGGAACTATGCTAACAAGCTGTGGTATGACTACATTCCAGGATTCCCACCACGACGACACCAAAAGTTATCTGTACCTAAAGTCTATGAGAACAAAAAAAGAGGAAAAAGGCAAAAATACATACAACAGCTGGGATTCACTTGTGGTCACCCACCAAATTACTAACCAGCCGGCGTGTGGCTTAAGTACGGCTGAGCGGACGGGAGGCCCTGTTTTCCACACCCTATGGTCGTATGTGATGGTAACGGACACTGATTTGGTCTATATCTAAAGGCTTAATCATTGAGATAAATGTCTCTCAAGCCAGATTCCCGTCAAAATATTGCCGGCTCAGCTCCTCAGTCTCCAATGTCAGGCTTGCCGTGAGAAGAGATGTCAAAAAGCCGAAGCCACTGAATCCGGTCAAGATATACCATATTGTTTGCATGGAATCTCTATAGACACTCCTAACGGCATAGAGATCCTCGGGAGATATACTTTGTAACTGTCTCAAGTAGGGTATAAACCCAATAGCCTGATTGGGATCCTTGAGGATTGCCACAGCTTCCGGCAAACTAGAACCGAGACCGGCAATACCGTGCCTAAAAGTGCTACTAAATGCCGTTGAGCCTATTGAAAGTCCGACAAGTGCACCGAAGAGTCGAAACGATACTAAGACTCCGACTGCGAGCCCCTGATCCTCTGCGGTTGGTGCACTCGCCTGCATAGGCATAGGGAGCACAGTGAAAAGAGAACCTATTCCAATGCCAGCAATGACTTGAAAAGTGGCTTTCATTGCTAAAGAGGAATGAATGTCCCATATAGCAAACAGACCAGTACCAACGGTGAGCAACACCCAGCCTAGCCAGATTTCCCATCGGTAGTGACGGACATACTCGACCATCCACGCAGCCAAACCGCTAAATGCCGTAACCATACATAGAAGCGGCAATGTTGAAACAGCAGACCCCAAAGGCGCTTCCAAAAATACTGACTCGAAGAATAAAGGCATATAAAACAACAAAGTGTACAAGACCATGCCGTGTATGAAGCTTCCAATCAAGGTGACCACGGCTGTACGGGAGCGGAAAATGCGATATGGGAAAACAGGTTGAGCAGGCCGAGCCTCGTAAACAGTAAATACTGCAAGAACCACAATGCCAATAACAAGAGGTACGATAGTTCTCCATGATGACCATGGGTACATTGCACCACCCCAGCTAAGAGGAAGGGCAAATATCGTGATCCCAATGGCAAACAAAACGAGACCAATCCAGTCTAGACTTGCCAAACGTGACCACATTGATTTCTCGATGGGCTTTAGATGCAAGAAAAACACCGCGAGTGGCGCAGAAACTGCTATGATTGGCAAATTGATCCATCCGATCCAGCGCCACGTAGCATACTCGCTGAAGACGGCACCGAGTATAGGACCCAAAGCACTTCCGATCGCCATAGGAACAGACATTAACCCAAGGTATAGTGGACGCTCTTTTAAGGTTGTGATATCCGCAATGATAATTTCATTAAGCACGTCCAGTCCACCGCCACCGAGGCCTTGTATCACACGCCCAAGTATCAGAATTGACATTGAATTGGCGACAGCGAAGATGATTGACCCGATAAAGAATAGGATAAACCCGGTATACAACGCAATCTTTCGACCGAGAACGTCTGATACACTCGTATAGATAGGCTGTACAATGACTACAGCAAGCATGAACGAAATACTAGCCCAGAATGCTGTCAGGGAAGTGCCATCGAGGTCGCTCGTAATGATCTGGACACGCAAATAAGTCAGCAATGAGTTTTTTTTACTACTATGTAGCCATTCAACTTACTGGAATCGCAACTGATAAGGCAGTCGCGTCTAATGATACAATTAGAATGACCAACATCAATGAGAGAACGGCCAGGTAGAATGACGGCTTTCTCTTAGGTTTGCCTGATTCTGGAGGTTCAACATTGCGAGTTTCAGCCATTACCGGAGAATCTTCCTTGAGCTTTTCGACAGCTTGATCACAAGCGGTACTCTGAGACTCATTCTGTTGTATTTGTAGATGCGAGACTTGTACATTATCCGTCATGCTATTCACTTGTTGCGACATAAGTGTTGCACGGTATATAGTTATGTCAACTCGATTGCAGAATGTCGAGCAAGCAGAGCGAAGTACAATAAATCGTCAATACCATATACTGGATCCGACATTGTAGCCAGTCGATTACTTACTGGCCTTTATATATTCTGATGGGTTACATGCAAATGTAGTTATTGCCACTAAGTAAGAGACTAACATATCGAAAATGCTACGCTCAGCCAAACGTGTTTGTAAGCCAGTCAACAATTCTAATATTATCTAAATTATCTTCTTGTCTCTGTTAATTACAAATCAAACAAGGAAACTGATGAAGGGAATTGATGCTGTCCATATTCGCGTCTGTTGATCAGAAATCTGCAGTAATAATATCCACCCCGAACTTCGTACTCCGAATGCGGCACCTCGTATGGATTTTGCCCTAGACCCACCGCTAGGGCTGCAGGTATACCATGAAATCTCGAATGACTCAAATTGGAAATCAAATTGATTTAGTAGGCAGACATGTTACTGTTTGCTGGCATATCATTGTTTGGGTTTTATGTGGTTCATAGCTACAGCACGGTCAGAAGCATTCCTTGCAAGTAGGCAACAGACAGACGAGCTTACCATCGATGATTGATTTCCACGTGCTCTTTTTGTGAGGTAAATCTTTGAGGGTCTCGGTATCACTGTAGAAAGACTCGGCAGAGCCTCTGACTGGCTTCTTCGTGGGCTTGATGATAGGTCTTGGTCTTTGATAGACCTCGGGCACAGAGCGGAAGTTGGGGAACCCGTTAGGCATTGTGATGTAGGCGAAGATTTATATTCCTTGTGGATCAAAGTTGCTAGCCTAGATTTTGGTATGGTAGCGTCGACTTTGAGGTCAGGAGATTGATTGAGTGATTGATGCTCGGGAGATCTTGTTGGAGTGATAGAAAATGAAGTTTCTCTTGAATGATATTCAGATGCTAGTGGATACCTACCAGAATTTATACCCAGAAACTCTACATAACTTTCTTTGTTATTCTCATTCTGACTCAAGTTCGTGAATTGTAGAATGACCTCAAATCCGACCTTCGGACTTCTTGTCCGAAAGGAGCTCGGAACTGTATACATCAAGGCAGCCAATGAAGTAGGGGGAAATGACGGTGTGGGTCGCACTCCGAGAGCCGATCTCTGAGCCGACCTCCAGCTTGAATAAATTTAAATCCTTCTGCTTAGTCCGATCTCCTTCTTTCACCCCGAATTTAACGCCGGATCGCAAAATGTCATCACTTCGTCGAAACGGACTTCTAAGCTCGTGTGAGCCGTGCAGGCGATCTAAACTCAAATGTGATCACACAGTTCCTTGTGGTCGATGTCGGCGCAGGAAGAGACCGGCGCAATGCGTCTATCATCCTGCGCCAATGACTAGGCTTCTATCTTCGGAAGATCAGTACTCGGCTACGATTTTTAAGAGAAGTTCATTGATCGGTMCCCGGAATGCTGCTGATACTTCTCCAAGCCACTCGTGCTCAAGTAACTCAACGTCCCAGGGGAATGGGAATTGCAAACATCTCTGTTCCGAGGGCCCCTTACGTGACCGATTCATTGCCGACTGGAGTAAAAAGGCCGCATCATCACCCGGTACAGGCGTACTTGGTCCTACCAGCTACTCGGCCGTTTACGATGATAGCGAAGATGTGATAAGATCTCCTACAGTTACTACATCTTTCCGTGATTTGACCAAATCACTTAGGCGTAGCCAAACGTCGGTCGATGATGCAGATATTCAAGTTGGTGCGGAACTCTTACTCTTTCTATACGAGGATTTCACTCTCTACGAACGCATGTCAATATCCAAGTTCAGTCATTGCGAGGGCTACGTTTTCGCACCCCCTTTGCTTCGACTACTCTTCGCGTCCGTCAGACAGATGTTGAACAATGCTATCAAAGATGAATCCGATCCTCTGCCTGACTTGATAGAGCAATCAAGAAGAATCTTTGAGCAGTGCTCAAAGACCATTTATGTCGACGCCCATATGACACCACAAGACTACTTCATCTCCATGCCGAACAGGTGGGAGGTAATTGGTGTATTATTTTCAATCATCGGCGCAAGTTCTTTCCTTCTTCCAGCATCTGATATGATCACTTTACATCCCAATGCAGCGAATGTAGACCGGCAAGGCCTGTCACTGGTGTGCATCTCTGCAGGAGAAAAGTGTATAAAATTTTGCGATAATGCCGGTGTTATGTCAGAGCCGCTCTCGTGGGCTCTACTTGCGCATGCGTCGCTCTTAACATATATTCATGGTGATCACGGTAAGACAGCTCTGACCCTTCTTGCTTTCGATCTTCTGCAGAATTGAGGTCCTGAATGCTATACAAGTGGCCCTCACGCGCTGACTTAAATCAATATAGATTATCGTCCTTGGAAGGTACTAGGTGATCTTGCCACACTTGTATATTCTCTCGGCTTTCATCAAAGAGAGAATAGCGAGATGCTACCGTTTTTCCTCGTCGAACATCGCAAGCGACTCTTGCTCGGAGCGTACGCAGTTGATAAAGAATTAGCAACATTTCTCGGACGTCCACCAAGGATTAGTTACCGCCATATCAATGTTGACCCTCCCCTCGATATAACTTATGATGAACTCCTCGCCGAACCAGATATTCGAGATGCGACAATGGCACAATTAGATCAGGATGGGTGGAACACACGGGGCATAGTTACCAAGACCACTTTTGTTCGCGCAATTTACAAGATTGGTCAAGTGAGGGAGTTAGTACTCGAATTGTCTCTGAATGCCCGACTTGAGGACTTGGAAATGAAAATCCTTGATATCACGAATCTTGCTGCTGAGATTCGTAGCCGGTTGCCACCACGCTTTCGGACTGTCAGTTACAGTGATGGCGTGACTATGTGGGAATCAGAATCAAATCTGATGACACTTTGCTTTCATTTGGAGTGCTTATACAATGAGCTCATCATGCAGAGAATTCTTGTCAAGAGGACCGGTCACGAATCCCTGAAATTGCGGACCATTGCCCATGAGATGTTGAATACTCTTTTGCTTGTCAATG
Organism: Talaromyces amestolkiae; assembly: GCF_001896365.1. NCBI lineage: Eukaryota > Fungi > Ascomycota > Eurotiomycetes > Eurotiales > Trichocomaceae > Talaromyces > Talaromyces amestolkiae. The sequence goes on from NW_024468061.1 coordinate 320,446, forward strand.
GAAATCGGGCTCCGGATGGAAGGGACAATAATACGGTGGCTTGGAATGTAGGTATCCGTTGATAGACTTTGCTTACTCTTTTCACCGCATGAAAGCTAATTCATGGACTACAGACATCCTTCTACGGACTCCCCTCTGCTGGCGTACTGGCAATCGAACTCCTTCGCCAGAGCCAAAGCACCCATCCTGATCCAACCTTCCCTCGCTCTGAAGTCATTCAAAACCTGAGCAGGTTTGCCGGAGATCTAGAATACGCCATTGTACGAGAAGCCGGCAACTATGAAATTTGTCAACAGGCTCGAAAGATGATTCGATCCATTCTAGATCGTGTTCTTTCAGCACCGCAAGTATCGCTGCCAACAAGCGCTGATGTGAGCTCTATGCCCATCGAATGGCTCGGGAGTGATGATATATGGTTGAATCAAGATTCCGACTTTATGAGATGGATCAACAATTTTGATTGGAACCAAGAGACATCTATTGGGGAGTAAGTTGTGGTAACGGTTGATGAATCCTTGCATACGTGGGCGTTTGTTTCAGGTTGTCTATGCCAGTCAGGGTTTTCATGATAGGCTTTTAGGAGGCCTTTCCGAATTGACTTGCATTTATTTAAAGAACCCTTGTCTACAAACCTGCAACCACTTAACGCTTGTAAGTGGTGAATAGCGAGAGTATCAGAAATGCATCAGCAGAATCTCTGCTAAGTAGGTTTCCATTGACTAATCGTATAAAAGAAAATTCTTCGAAGATTGCACACCGAAGTTGATCAACATTCAATTCGTCATCGATAAAATCGCAGTACTAGTATAAACGACTACATCATCAAATTTTCAACAGTCTCGTCTTTCAAAACCTTTGATCATCATAGTTTCAACCCAAGTTTTCATTTTTTTTTTTGTTGTATAGCAATCGATATCGCCAGGACTATATTCGCCATTTGAAAAACTGACATTGGAATGAAGATGGTCTCGTCATCGAAAGATCGCCCTAAAAAAATCCTCTGTCCTCCCAAAAAATACTACCTAAGCAGCCTGGCAAGATGACCAGTATGCACCTTCAGCGACGCATTTCAATCCGGAAGCGCAGACCGTGGAACCTGTATAACCTTCACCACCGCACTAGTTTTGGTTTTTGATCAGAATAGAGTCCCAGCAAAATGTTTAGTTTAGGCACACATCATCATAGTCATTTTAAAGTACATCCACGAACGCCAGACAAATGCAATGACAAGCAGAGACAAAAATGTACTTTACATGAAATTGCAAGCAAGATAGAAAAAAAGAAATAGGGGGTTTATACCTGTCCCCACTCGGGCACTGGAGTTCCAGTGGCAGTGGAAGTCGATGTTGATGTTCCGGTAGATCCGGAGAAAGAAGGAGTAGGCGCCACAGGCGTCAAGCTTGGGGTAACGTCGTAAGATCCGGAGCAAACTTGACCATCGTAAAGGATAGTCTCGACCTCCTGGGCGTAGGTGCAACCGTTGTTGACGTTGGAGTCGGAGTAACCGGCGGCCCATAGCATAACACCGCCAAACGAGGAATTACCCTCAGTGGCCTTGACGATGGTGTTGAGTTGGTTGGGGGTGGCGTAGTAGACTGAACCGGCGTCGGCACCGTTGGCGGCGAGAGGAGCAGCGGGGACGCCGATGAAGATTTCAGCGGAGGACGAGTTGGAGGTGGAAATGAAAGATTGCCATTGGGGGAAGTTGAAGGCGGCATCACCGTTGATACCCAACGCACAGGGGTATGTGTAGTTGTTGTTATTGTAGAACTGGACGAAGAGCATGTCAAATTCGGAGTTCTGGATCATGGTTCCCATGTTGGGTTCGGGGATAGGGCATTGAGGAGCACCGGAGATGTAGTATTTGTTGGCGCTGTCGCTGGCAAAGTTGGAGCGCAATTTGGAGATCAAGTAAGGGTAGTACTGGCTACCAGAGGGGTTCTCAATATCAAAGTCCCAACCGTTGACAATAGCGTTACCGAACGGACGAGTAACGGTAGAAGTGGATGGGTTACCATAGGCTTCCCAGAGGTATTGGCCAATAGATTCGGCCTCAGCCTGAGAGGTGAGCGAGTAGCCACCGGTGCCACCACCAAGAGACAAAAAGACCTTGACACCATTTTTCTGGCAAGTGGTAATGGCCGAGGCAACAGCATCGCAAGACTGAGAAGTACCGGAGGTAGCCAAGATAGAGCACGTTTGGCCAATTCCACCTCCGGGAACGGTGACACCGTTACCGAATTCGTACAAGAAAGCTAGAACGATAATGTCGATACCGCTGGTGCTAGAACAGTACGTAGTAAGATCGGTGTTTTCAACGATTCCACCACCGTTTTGGCCCCAGTAAACAACGTTTTGACCAGTTGAAGTTGTGCGCTTGGGAAGACTGATAGGGCCCGCGAGGGCAGAGCTGGCCAAGAGGCCGAGGCTGGCAAGCACACTGAAGGAATACATGTTGTATATAAGAATAAAATAGAAGACTTGGCTTCGGGGGTATATAGTAATATGTGCAGATGAAGGTTAATTGTAAAGGATTGTGTGTATGTACAAGGCTACTTGCTAGAAGTAAGTAAGGAGAGGACTGGGAAGATCCGTCGAGGACCACCTGAAAGATTCAAGGAATGTGAGGGTGCGCTGTGCGAGAGCCTGGCTCGATGGAGATGGAAGAGAAAGTTGTTGAAACACGGGGAGGTGAAGACATCTTAAATATAGAGATTAGCTTGAATATGACATCCGTGGTGCTACATCTCTTCAGAGAGTGAACGTCGTTCCCAAAGTGGATCAGTGCAGTCTGGATAGGGTTGGAGAATGCAACCGAACACATGATACAGTGACTAGCTTTGGCTGTTAGCTCTCGTGAGGTTGTAGCCACCAATAAATATGCGAATCGAGATACGCGCACTGGCACAGGGTAATCTGAGCATGTAGGCATTTGAGAAAGTCAGTCAGTCATCAAGTGACTGTGACGGTACCCATTCGCTAGGGGTGCGAGCCCGGACCATGTCGAGGTCGAGTACGTATCACGTTTAATGATATAGTTAACAATAAACCAAGCTCAACCAAGCCGATAAGGTAAGTCTCGAGCCTGTAAAGGCGAGATGCAACGTTCCCTTTGGCTAGCGTGTGGTCCAGGAACAAGATGTATTAAGCTCACGGTAGTACGTATCTATTGGGTAAGGTTTGGTGGATCAATCAGATTGGGGTTGGGAGGCAAAGCTAGGACTGAAGGGTAATTCTAGATGGCAGGTGATCTGGCCAGTATCTACCAGGACATTTGTGTGACTGCAGCGTGCAGTATGTAGGTTGCAGAGCACCACATACATAGTTAGGTACCGAACAAATCGTTCATGTTACCTCAGGAATGTTCCCCGCTAACCCGCATCGAACATAATGCCGATAGAATCTTGACGAAATTGTATCCGAACTACCGACGTGGAGGGACTGGAATGTGTTCACGTTGTTTGACACTAACGCGGCAAGGTAGCATGTGTGGCGCACCTAAGTTGTTTTATCATGCTGTAGTACATCTGAACAACTTCAACCTTGTTATCAAGTACCGTGCCATGTGTGATGACGCAGTCTCGAACAACATCCTGAAGTGTGGTTGCACGCGAAGGTACTGTCGAGCACATATGAGCTTCCCGATGCTTACAATCAGTCCGCGTACTGCTATGGAATGTCTACGAACATATACGCCAAACAATGCGCCACTATACAAATTCGCTCTTCCGCCTCGTACGTGAATGTTTTGAGGATAGTAAATGTGGCACGAAACTTCCGTGAAACATGCTGACACGCGATTCGGGCTCCTCAGTATTTGTATAGACTCACCAAATTGGGATGGAGTTGCTAACAAATGTCAAATTGAGGGGCTCAATCTTATCATTGCAAGTGCAAACCAACCAATCAATGCCACTAATCAAATAAATTTCAACTTGGAATGACCTCGACGGGGTCCCACGCCGGCTGACCGACCTGCATTAGCGGGTGATTTCGAGCGGTGGTCTAATATTTCTGGGTGGTAGTGCTACGCCGTAGCGTTGTGCTATAGGCCAGTGGACTCGGTATCTGACTGGACCGGGGTGAAGAACCAGAGATAAAGCCGGGGTTAATTTGAGTAGCTTGTAAGGAACCCTTTCAAATTCGTCGCAAGGAATGTTTATGTGTACCCTCACGATAAAAACGAATCTATTGTTTGATGGTGTACACAATAAAATCATCCCTCAATCTCACTTGACCGTAGTCCGCTCATGTGAATATTAAAATTTCCGGTCTTCAAAAGTCATCCGACAGCCAAAGGGGCCAGTGGATTCGCCCATTTCAATCAGAGTAGGATCGCGTCAAGATCTAAATCCCGCCTCAACCAATCACCGGCTCTTATTTCCATCTCATTTTACCTTTTGAAGATGGTACACCATAAGCACGCTGAATTTAGATAGGGACGTTTCATGCGACTGATCTTGGCTAGTACGTAGTACGTGGTTTTATTTTTGGGAGTTGGTATTGTGCTGGGAAATTGATTGGGTTCGAGGATGCTACATACTTAGGTAATGGTGTATGGAGTGCGACGTACTGAATATTAATGTGACAGGTCGACGATAAGCAAATTGCATAGAATTTTGCTTGTGGTGGTTCCTAAGCATGTTAATTATCCGGTCATGCTTCTGATCGTACTTGATGTAAAATAGGATATTCGAGTATATGCGTGCGCATTCGGCCCTCGGTCCTAGAATCATCGGATCGTAATATGCGCAATGACGACTAATCACAATCTACCGGAAGCGATTCAAACATAGTAGAATATCATTCATACTTTTTGGAAGTGCAAGAAAAGTTTGATACTCATGCTGCCACATCTGTAAAAGACAAATCATTCTACTAAAGAAGCAGCAAGCATCACAAGACCCCCAAGCCCATCCATCCCGGCACACCAATCTTCCCAATTCGCCCTTATCTTCGGAGACGACGAAGATGAACCGCCATTGAGTAGCGACTGCTGCGTGTGCATTGATAACGCGGCATTGGCACAAAAATTTTGCCCTTGTCGCATGTCCAAAGTAACTAATTCACCGTTCGTAGCCAATCCAAACGTCGTGGAAGAAGACGCGGAAAAGGTTTCGGTAGTGTCAGTACGAGAGTCGGGCTTGCTTTCTCGGTCTGTTTCCATATTCCATGTGATCTCGTCGTTTGCTTCCCAAAGTTGTTTTCTGGCTGGGAGTGGTGCGAGGATGAGCCCCGTTCCGCGCGAGTCGCAGTCTCCGGATGGCTCGAAGTAGATGAGCATGTTGATGATTTTGTAGACTATGCACAGTCTTCATAGAGTCAGCATCATTCTGATTGATTAGAAAACAAAAGCATGCGGGCGCCTGGCTCACCGTCGATGAGATTCGGTGTATATCCATTTTTGCCATTTGCTTTCGCGATCGATGTCGCTTGATACAGATTGTACGGTATCTGTATTGTCATTTCGATTGTGCTCTTTAGATATGAGCTATTCAGTCGTCAGTAATGCTCAAACATTCCGGTAATTCAGACGACTTACAATCACAGTTTTGCATAATAGTAAATCAAAGTTATTATACTCCGTCTCGCCTTCATCCAGCCTCATGATAATGTAAATCGCGAGCGCTTGCATTGCAGCAAGCAATTCCCCTTTCTTCATTCTCGGATACTATAACCATGCATATCAGCTTCGTCCTTCTCATTAAGTGATTGAAGATGGGACAAACCTCTTCACACAGCCTCTCACACTCCATACGCACATTTCGCCAAAACAACTTCCGACTCCCCCAGACTCGGCTACTGACCATGTGCACCAGACTAATACAATTATTTAGTGGTTCCAAGTGGTCACTATCAAAGACGCCGTCTGACACCCATGCCGGATGGATAAATGGTGGCAGGGTATCCGGTCGAAGCATCATCTGGGGATAGGATTTCAAGGTATGGAACATGAGATTGGCGATTCTGCCTGTTCCAGGTTTCACCTTTGGTCGTTGGATGAGTGAGCGAGGTGTGTAAGTTGGTAGCGATAATGGAATTGATAACGATAATTCATTTGATGAATGCGTCAAACGCTGCGGATCAGGTGCCATTTCCATTATTGGTGAAGATGAAATGATTTTACCATCGTCCGTCTGTGATGTTGTGAGAAAGTCCGCGAAATCGATATCTGGATTTAGCAAATCCAGGCCTTCCAGATTGGCGAGTTCAGTGTTGGACATAGCAAGTGTGTTGTCGAGAGCGAAGTCCGCATCATTTATCGGGGACGTCATTAAGTAATGGTCGATACTGAATGACCCCTCCGTAGTAGTCGATGCGGTGTTCCTCTGATGGATTTGCGATTTATTTGCATCTCTGGACTGAGAATTGACCGGATATTGACATTCAACACCCTTGGCTATACACCTCGAACAATCCGGTCGCCTATTATCACAGCGACCTTTTGCTTTCGCACAAGCGATACAAGACCTAGAGCGAACGGCGCGAGTGCCAGCTTTGCGAGACCGGCAGTAATATCCATGTCTCTTTAGTGTCGACTCTGAAGCGTAAGATTAGCATTCGGAGCTTATGGTAGATTAACAAGGAAGGACCCACGCTTGTCGAATGGTTTGTTGCACTGTGGACATCGCAGAATGGGCATATTTGCTTCGGACATTTTGCTTACAATGAAGACCGCTGAATACGATGATTTCGGGGTTCTGAGATGAAAGGAAGTTCAAAATTGTAAGATTGTCATACATTTTTGAGACTTGTGTCTATTTGTCAGCACGACATTTCGAGGTGCGCCCGACGGACGGAACAAATTGTAGTTGGCGTTGTGGAGAATGTGTACCAAAGAGTATCCGGGACATTTTGTAGATCATAGAAACTGAAAACGAAGAGATTCGAAATTTTCGCTTTGTAAGTCAATCTATCCTATAGCTGATGTAAAAGAATTCAAATTAGACCTCCGTAGATTCATTATAAATCGAGGGCACCTAGGCACACACACTCTTCGATATAAAAACGACCATTGTGTCTCCCTCAGACTATGGCATTCATCATCAACCTAGAAACTCAAGATTGAAGAAAATCCAGACTATTGACAAGTCCTACACCTCTTCTTACGAATTGAATCATATATTGTCATACAAAAAGGACAATGGCCGCCCCCTTCCCCTCCCCAACCACCAAATGGCACACAACCACCTACCCAACCCTATCCCCAACCCGCCCCGAACTTTCCGTAAAGGGCAAAACCATCCTAATCACAGGCGGCGGCACGGGAATCGGCGCCGAAACAGCACGCTACTTTGCGCAGGCCGGCGCATCGCGCATTGCGCTATTGGGGCGTCGAGAGCAGCCTTTACTCGACACTAAGGCTTCTATTGAGCGTATCAACAGCGCCGTCGATGTCTTTATCGCTTCAACCGATATCACGAACAAGGCTCAAGTCGACGCTGCATTCGACCATTTCGTCGGCGGCGACAAACCCGGGAAGATAGACATCCTAATCAGCAACGCAGCTATAACGGGACCGCACGAACCCATCAGCAGCGTCGACAGCGAAGCCTTCCTATCCGGCATTCATGACAACCTGCAGGGCTCAATATACCTCGCTCAAGCATTCCTGCGCCATGCCGTGGCCCAAGATGCAGTTGTCGTTGAAATCAATTCGCAGGCCGCGCATCTCGATTTTGCGCCAGCCCTGGTGGCGTATAGCATTTCGAAGATGGCTGTTTACCGGCTTTGGGATGCGCTCAGGTTCGAATTTCAGAATGTTGGATTAAGGGTGTATCATGTGCACCCGGGCGTGGTTGATACGGAGATGAATAGGTCGGTGGGTGGTGTTGCGGCTTTGGGGTTTGAGGATCATGGTATGTTTTTCATTTACCTAATCCCAGATCGAGGTCTGTGTGTGTGTTGTGCTAATTTTTTTTGGGAAAGTGTCTCTACCGGCAAGTTTCAGCCTCTGGCTCGCAAGCCCCGAAGCCAAGTTTCTTAATGGCAAATATCTCTGGGCCAACTGGGATGTGGATGAACTCAAGACTCGGGCCAAGGAAATTGAAGCAGGGCAGGAATTCAATATTCAGCTTGTTGGATGGCCGTTTGGGGAGAAAAAATGGGCAACTGATGTCACCTTTTCGCCTACTGAGTAGATTTATAGATTGATTCGTTTCGGGGATGATAACAGACTAGAGGAATGATCGCTTTCCTGTTTGGGTAACCTAGGGCTAGACTGGCACGTGTCCATCCAAAATACGGTAGTCATGCTGTTGCCAGTTGACCTCGGGAATACAATTTACAGAAAACATTATTCATGTTTGAATTCATCATATCAACATGTCATCTGTTGTTGCATAGCTCTATTTACACCATAATTACGTTGCTATACATGCACTTAAAAGCTAAGCACGAGTTGCTTCAGCTCTTGAAAGTCTGGTGTACCAAGACCAGTGACCGGGTCCCAACCAGTGGTGGAATTCCACGCAGCCCAAGGAACGATGCCACCACCAACGACAGTGGCGCCAGTCTGGCCGTTGATACCGTTGCAGCCCACGGACTGGCCACCAGTGATGTCGTTCAGACCCTTGTATCCCAAGTAGTAGATGAAGGGATTCAAGAATCCGAGAGTGGGCTGACCAGCAGAAAGACGGGCATCGTTCAACAGTGCAACGATACCAGCAAAGACGGGCGACGCAGCTGAGGTACCTCCACTAGGCTGGAGCTGACCACCACCAACAACCTGGTAATCAGGGAGCAAACTGTGGGCAGAAACGTCAGGGAAGCCACGGCCTTCGAAGTTAGTGTATTGAGAGTAGTATTTCTTAGTTGAGTCGTCAAGGAGACCGAGGTACGTCTCAACTTTTTCTGCCTGGTACCATGCACGTGGAAAGTAGTTACTGAAACCACCGGAGCTGGCAGTCCAGGCAATTTCGGGAGTAACAGCCTGAGTGCCTCCAACAGCGGTCAAGTACGGGCAAGTAGCGGGGAAAATGGGTTCGAATTGTGTCCTGTTCTTGCCGTCGTTGCTCTTGCATCCGGCACCAACGCCAAGATCACCGCTAGACTCCAAGACCGTGATACCACGCAAGCCAGTCAATCCTATCAAGTTGCATGCACGAACAGCATACTTGTATGGGACGGACTGCTCGGAGTCTCCGTAAGAGTTGGAGATCACCTGAGGCAAATCGGCGTTCTTCTGAGACAGAAGGTATTCGTAGTAAGGAATGTACGGCTCGTTCTCGTCGGTGGGTGTATCGAGGTCGGGAATGAAGGGACTGCACTGTAATTAGCCTTTACCATGTAACGATGACTGAACAATACTCACGGTGAACCACCGGTCAAGAACTCAGTCACGGGAAGAGGGTGAGAAATGCCGACGATGTTCTGAACATCGAGATTGGCTTCGCCGTAGTTGCCATCGTTGGGGTTCTGATCGTTGGGTGCGTTTGCAATAATCACCTTGGTCCAGTTCTGAGATGGGATACCATTGACCTTTTCGTAGGTGAACAAGTCGTCAAAGATGGCAGACTGGTTCAAGAAGCTACCGAAACCGACGCGACTGCCGGAAGCAACGCTAGGAGTGTAGTCTCCAACATTATACAACTGCTTCAAGCAGGCAGGAGTGATGCTGGTCTGGCAGGAAGCGGCAACAGACACGGAGCTCGATGCGGAGGTTGTGGTACCTGAGGCGCGCTTGTTCTTGTAGGTCTGGATGCTACGAGAAGCACTGGTCTTTCCAAAGTAGGTGGTTGGAGAGACGAGATCGATGGCTGCCTGTAAATCACTGGGGACGGAATAAGCCAAGGTACGCAACTTGGTGGCACCACCATCGGAGTAGTAGTTGAAGTCGGCGCCAAGCAAGCTGTTGGCCTTGCTGACAGTCGTGGCAAAGTTGATCGATTGGCCGTTGTTGTAGATCTCAGAGACTCCAGCCTCCTTCAACCAGTTGGTGACTGCTTCAACTGACGCGTCGCTGGGGCCATACTGCGCGGCAACATCGTCGGAGTCGAGGTACTGGCCGTAACTCGCAGAACCAGGGGTAGAGACGGACTGCAAGTGGTTTTGGAGTTGGTCGATGTTTTCTAGAGTGAGGGCGACGGACAATTGGATGTTTGTGTCGGCGGCTGGGGTGCTGACATGGTTCCAGCCCGATGGGAGCGCAGCCAGGGCTTCATGAGAGACAAGGGAAGAAGCGGCGAGGACTGGGTTCACTTGGGCAAGGGCCAATAGACCAGCACCAACGAGGAAGTTGCGACTCATCTTGACTATCGTGAGGGGATTGACGAAACGCGATCGACAGTTGACGGTTGGCCGAGTTCCAGGGAGGGGGGATGGAGTCGTATTTATACTAATGTAACAATAAACAAACGAACAACAACAGGCCCCGGTCTATGGTGCAAGACGTGAAATTAGTTTCGATTGCTGGAGATCCATAATAATTTGTTTTTTCTCATCTGGTGTCTTGGAAGTTAGAACAATTGCATTAATAAAGATTAATCAAGAAACAGAGAAAGCGTTGCACTGGCGATCTGCAGATAAGCGAAGGCGCAACGGGGGCCGATCCCGATCAGGAAGGAGCTCAACTCTTCGTTCTCCTCTTTGTGTTCCCTCTTTTCTGTCCTTGTCTCTTCCACCATCCGACTCACTCGCTACTGATTATATTACACATTGTATATCAACTAAGCTAATTGAACTGCAATATACACGCCATACCCCTTTATCGACCGAGTTGTTCGCTCTCCTCGCCGACCGTTGTCTCCCACCCTCCGCCGCCAAGCCTGATCGCCAGGGACGCGAGCCTTGCGGAGTTTAACAACAAACCGATCTAACAAGTCACAACTCGGCAAACACACGTCGAATGGTATTGTTGCAACACTATTTCATCCGATTGTATGCGCGCCGCTGGATAGTAATACGAGCTGGAGCAATGGCGATATCTTCAGACCGATTGCGCGAATTTAATTAATTGATCCCAACAATGTGAGCAAAGCCGAGTAAATTGCGCCAACACAAAACAAGTGTTTTAGTGGTCGGGTAGCAGCGATAAGAGCAGTCGAATCCCCGCATAATAAAGTAAGCCAGGGGCGATCCCGACGCCACCAGCCACGACTGTCCAATCTGGGGCTGTACCACCGGCTATTGATGCTTCTTCTGGCTGAACAGTGCGGAGCATATGTAACCTTGGCGACGCATATTGATTATTTCATATAGCTTAATCCGTGGTTATCCATGCATGGAAGATTATCTCTTTTTGGAAGGACGTTTGGTGCCTCGCCGGCGCTGGCCGGCCGGTTGTGTTGCAAATTCATCCAAGACATCCTGCATTATTGGCACATTGTTTACGAGGCACACAATCATGCTGTTTGAGCCTAGATCAAGCCACTACAGACTCAGCCGCGCGAAGCTGAAAGCGTGGACAATGGACTTTACCTCCCGATGAAGGGCTGACGGCTTAGTTATCGCCGATGCATGCGATGGTGCAAAATAAGCGCCGGCAAACGACAGAGCACGGAATATAAGAATACTTTTCGTTTGCGCCATGTAGCGTTGTTAAAATATTAAACAAAGCTCAATTAAAGTACCTCATACATATTCAGGGGACACCTTTGTACATTCTCCGAATGTGTTTATTTAAAAAAAAAAATAGGCAATTCGTCATCGAGGAAATGATCGCGTTTGCAGAGCCGTGAATTGAAATAGATGCAGCCAGCCTTTTTTCTCTCTTTTTCGCCGTCTATATCTGCAATCCTATTATATTCAAATATATGAATTTATATCATACGTAGGGATTTGGTTACTTACCTCAGGACTGGGACAGAATACAGCGCGATGTTCTTGCTCTCCATCCCGGCGGAATCGATCTGCTCATGTTAAACGCGGGAAATAGCTTAAACCCACTACAGTGCAGACTGGCTGGCAAGACCTGGAGTATTTCTAAGAGATATTTACCATCAACATATTTAGATACAGAAATAAAACCATAGTATTTATCAATAGTATCACAAGCACCAAATCCGATAGCTAAAAGATAATGGATCACCAACCCGCCTAGCAACTTAGCGTATAATACATTAAAAAGTGCCCTAAAACCCATGCCTAGGTGGCTAAATACTTATCCTTTAATTTATAGATTAGCAATTCTAGTATAATCAATTACTTCCTAGTCCCTGGCTAGACTTATACTAGTCTCACAGAAGCGCATTTCTTTTCAAAACTAGAAAGTGCCTGGGTACCAAAGCAGGTATTGATTTTATAATTGCGAAAATAGCTACAGGTCAATTTTACATCCTCTACCCTAATAATGAAATCGTCAAAGAATTAGATAAGAAAAGTATTACCTACGGTTATTATTCATGGACATCCGCCCTTGTCAAGTTAGAGAGAGGACTGGAAGGAAAATGCTTCTGTTGGGATTGCAGGCATGCAGACTTCACCCCAGTGATTGCGATAAATAGGTCTTGTCCTCTGTATATACCATACTTGAATTGCAGCTTAGTACCCAATCATCAAGAAGGGTATTGATTCATTTGACCTATTATCTTCTAGTCACTGGTGAATAGAATGGCTGTGTGCTAGATTCCAGATCGTCTCACATCGGACATCGCACAGAGGTAGAAATCTATCCTTCATGAGCTGCGACGCAGCATTCCACGTCTGTGTCCCCAGTTCAGCAGCTATTTCGACCAAACCACATAAACACCAGGTTGACAAATCACTGCAGGGGCTAGCAACAGACGCGGCGACGAACATGGCCCATAATCTAAACTCATGTTCGAATATATGGCTATACATGGGTTTCACTATTGTCTGCGCTTCCACGGACGTCTCATCAACATATGTAGCCCAAATATTTCGAAAGCGCGTGATCAACATCTCACAAGAAGGAGTCCCGGGCGGTCTCTCGTCAATCATAGCGACTGTATATATCAACAGTACAATCCGGACAACTTCTTCTGGCGGTATGAGTACAGCATCATCGATGTTACATCTCGTTGCAGTGGATAGGAGTGTATATTGTACGGTGGTGATCCAAAACCGGGTTTGGGCAGCGCGGCTACTTCGTCCATTGTCAAGAGGACTGTATAAACTCCATATCATGTCGATGGCACTCTTGAGGCGAAGAATGCAGGATTCGATACTTTTCTCAAATCCAATTTTGGAATCCAGTTGTTGAAAGCCTGGAGGAAGGGGAGTGTTATTAGTTATGAACGGTTGGGATAGTGAGGGGATATCGTTGCTGGAAAAGTAGGGTTGGTCGAATGCATCAATTGATCCAGACAGATCCGCTCTGCCAAACAGTTAAGATTTTTGCTTGATATTAGTCCGCAGATCCTGTTGTAGGTACGTACCTATATATTTTACCCATGATTAAGGGTTCTACTACCAAGCTGTTCAGGCCACCTCTTGCACGAACGAGTTCTCCCAAACCTTTCATATGAATCCTCCATTGTTCATGCGTCCCGTTACACTTCTGTAACATGGTAATAGTTGCAACAGCAGCAAGAGTCTCATTCGAAACACCACATCCCTGTATATTCGAGACTCTTTTGTTTAATATTGAGATCGCTTTATTCATATGCCTCAGACCAAGAGTATGATAGTTGATTGAAGTAATTGATGTACTCATGTTGTTGACCATGAAGAAATCGGCTGTTCCAATAAAAACGTGCAGCAAAGCGCTGTCATGAAATGCCATCGGTAGCCAGTACTCGCTCATTGGATTGAACTCGGCTTTGTCTTCGATTGAGTACATTGTTTTGGAGACGGATGTTGAGTCTTTATAAAGCGGCGATGAGACCAATGTTACCCGCGGAGAAGGGTGTAGAAAGGTGCTACTCACAAAATTGCAACAGATCGTACATGTACGCTTCTAGTTTGATCGGTGCTGTATTGAATGGGTCTTCACTATTACCAAGTGGTATCATGTCAATTGCATGTCTTTCAGTAGCCAAGTTGAGATTGTCAGATTGAGTAGATGGCTTCTGCTTGTTGTTATTCTGTCTCTTTTCACGCAGATAAGTGTTCATGACGCGCCTTCGGACAACCCTGCGAAGTTCGTCGCGAACCATTGCTTCTCTGGTTCTGGTGTCAATGGCCCTATCTTGTGAAGGGCGAGTAAATGGAATAAAGTCGAAATTTCTTGACCCTATATCGCCCTGATTGGCTGCCACTTTTTGGTCTAATTGGATACAGGTCACAACGAGTCAGTGAAGCTCCAGTGGAAAGTTACTTACAAGACGCAAGCCGCCAGATGGATAGATACATACGCTTTCTGGGCCTTCCCCTTACACGTGGAATCTTAAGACTGACTGGACCATGCTCATACCGAAATATGCACATGTTATCATTGGCAGCTTTTCCGTTCAAAGGATCATGAGGCATTAGGCTGAATACGACTTCGCTTGGCGCTTGATAATCCATGATTGTATTAACAGTGTAGAGGGTGATGAAGATAAAAAACGAGAAACTTTTTGGAAAAGAAGCTGAAGATGGGAAACGGCCAGCTTAAATTCGACTCTTTTGGGCAAGCGTCGGATTGAGTCAGATCCGTTTTGGTGGATCTCATCAGCCAAAACCTAAACCCAATGTGGATTGTGGGGAGCGAAAACTCACCCGAGAAGGGAAAGGCGCGAAGTCGGGGTCTTGCTTAATTGGGCAGTTGTTCTGCAACTGGTGATAGTATCATTTCTTGCCGTCAATTTAGCGGATAAAACCAGCAGGAGGATTAGAAATCAATGTCATTTAGAGCGTGACATTGAATATTTGGGTCTGGAAACCATGCGAGTGCAAGAAGTATAAATAGCCATACCTCGACTTGCCTGTGTTCTAATGAGTTGTCCTCCTATCTATATCATATTCATCCGAACCAAAGGAGGATCCTTATCAGGAAGCTTCAAAAATGTCTTCATATACTCGCGCCACTACTGCCGAAGAGATAGCAGCCGACTGCACCGATATCATCAATGGCAAAATAATACTCATTACTGGTGTCTCACCAGGTGGCCTAGGTGCAGAGTTTGCCCGAGTCATTAGCAAACACTCTCCTGGCCTCATTATCCTTGCCAATCGTGATGTAGCCAAGGCATCCGAAACAGCCAAAACTATTGCGGAGATTGCGTCCTCAGTACCAACTAGGATCCTTAAGCTAGACCTCGCATCTCAGGCACAGATTCGAGAAGCTGCTAAGGAGGTCGTGGAGAAGTATCCGGAGACTCATATTGATGTTTTGGTCAACAATGCTGGTGTGATGGCCGGCCCATACAAGGTCACGGCCGATGGCATTGAGAATCAATTCGGCACTAATCATATTGGACATTTTCTGTTCACCAATCTGATCATGAAGAAATTAGTTCCATTGAGCAAGGATAACAACTTTCCTCCAGCACGTATCGTCAACGTTTCCAGTAATGGATACCGACTTGGATGGGTCCGGTTTCGTGATTGGGGGTTTGATGTATGAGATATTACTTCTATTCATTTTGCTTACTGTTGGCCGCTCTTGCTAATTTGCGCATCGTATAAAAGTCAGGAAAAACATACGATCAGTGGGCCGCTTACGGACAATCCAAAAGCGCGAACAATCTCTTTTCAATTGCCCTTGCAAAAAGGCTCGGTACAACCAAGGGCCTTGTCGCGGTCAGCCTGTGCCCCGGCGCCGTTCCTACTAACCTCGGGAATGCAACGGGAATGGAAGGCTACCAAGCACTTGGTAAGTTTCTTTCCCCGTCAATGAATGCGAGATTAGACCGCTAAGACAGCCTTTTTATAACAGTCAAAGCCGATAGAGCGCAGGGACATTCTCAATATTGGGTAAATGATCTTAGAACGTTGTTCAAGACTATGGAACAGGGTGTTGCTACCCATGTGTTTGCAGCTTTCCATTCTTCTATCTCAGCTACGGGTAAGCTATTCCATTTCATGCCGTGCATTTATCATTCTAACCACTATGTTGTGCGTAGTAAACAATGGATCCTTTTTACAGGATAGCCATATTACCCCTCTGGAAGACATGTACCCCTGGGGTAGAGATCCAATTGATGCGGAGAAATTGTGGATTTTGAGCGAAAGGATTGTAGATCAAAAGTTTGATTATTGACAGTAAGACAATTTTACGCGAGTCATTGAAAGCTTGAATGGAAATAAATGTTAAGCTTATGATCTGATTGATCCTTGTAATCACGAGGAAGAAGGTTGATGTATGGGGCTGAGAATTGAAAAATCATAGATTTAAAATCAATGGCTACTTTATTCTAGGGCGATAGACTTGCCTGGAAAAAATGCCTTAGCTGTCTTTCCGTGAAGATCGCCAAACATTAGATGCTAGTTCGCAAGGAGATTATCACACATTCCTCCATGTGGTCAGTCGAGCTTTCAATCCTAGAGAAATGTTCCTGTAGCCCTTCCGACGACGTGATGTTGAGGGAAAGGTTGTGATAAAGGATCGGAGTAGTAGCGAGATAACATTTTTTTGTTCACCAGCACGATGTCCTGCAGTGTCCGATATGGCGTGTCTTGGATCTATGGTGGATTAGAAAGCAAGTTCACGAGGTTCCTGCTCGCAAATCATACCTCACGTAAGATCAGATCTCAGACGTGGCATTTCGTCGAGGTGGGGCTGGAATGAGATCGTATGAATATGAGGAGGATACGTTGCGGCGAAGAGGTTCGCTCCAAGGTGTCGCAGTGAGAAGAAATCTCTATTTGACTGAGCCCAGACTAACCGTAATGAGAAGGCGCTGCTGGGACTTACGGTAGGCACTCCCCGTCAACTTCTGAGGAAGATGAACATCAAAGTACCTGATCAAACTCTTATCGGTGAACGTTGCCTTGAGGTCATATAACTGGAGGGCCGTACAACAAAGTCTGTCTACGGCGCCATTTGGCAGCGTCTACAGAGCCTTTTACACTGCCTTTGAAAAAACGATATCCGATTGCTCGCTGGCAGTCCGCCCCAGTCCTTGTCAACTCGTTAGAACCGTTAGTACGGCAGGTTGATGGCAGCCATGCCTTGCCAGGGTCATCGAAGCAGATTCTGTTTGCCTCGGAAAGACTTTCTAGGTGTAGGTAGGCCAAGTGAGGTAAGTGGTTTGTCAGAAAGTCGAATATAGGTCCGAAGGTACCCGATTTGAGGTTGAGATTCCTCATGGTTAGACTACCAAGCTGAGTTGTCTGTTGGAAAAAGGCGAGAATTGCAATGCCTTCGGTATAGATACCTTCTAGACGACAGTGCTGCAAATTTGAGAAATGGTTACCCAGCTGCGCGATTTTACTGAAGAATCTTTGTTCTTCCAGCTCAGCGCCACCGAGCCTATAAGTGCGTAGATTGAACCAATGTAATTCAAGACTTTCAAGATGTGGGCACAGCTTTAACAGATGTTTGATATCATCAACATAGCCCTGGCCAGTAGCTAGGTTAACTTCATGAACTTCATCCTGGGAGCTTTGCACGTTTTCCACAATGTGATGCGAGAGGCTCAAAGATAGGCTCTTCAAGCTGAACAAAGTCTTGGAAAGACCCACACATTCTAGAAGTAGCGCCATCTTGTTACAGGCAAGACTACAAAGGTCGACACTACCAAATATATCCAGCTTCTGAACGGAGAGACCACTATCTGCGAGAGCCTGAGAGGAAATCTCCAAGGTTTTGCATGCAGTCTGCCAGACTGACTCCCAGTTCGTAAAGGCTTCCATATGGGCATTTCGGAGGATCTTTTGTCCTTGGACAGTCAATACAAGAAATTGCAGCCCTCCATACACTGAGTTGTGCCGCAATTTCGTGAGTGCTTCAGTCAGTAGGGCAATCTCCTCGGCAAATGTATGCGACGGTGTAGGTGCTGTGCCTCTGATCGTCAACGACTTCAAAAAGCAGCCCATGCGTTGCGGCTGTGTCATTTGCACAAAGCTCTGCAGTTCTGTGGCCGACTCCCAGTTTATGGTTTTCTTCTCAAAGTATCTCTTGAACGTTCCCCGACCGGATTTGGCGGCAATGGTTTGCGATACTAGACGAAGATTGCGGATATCTCCAAGTTCTAGAAAAGCAGCGACAGTGTCTAGAATCTCGACGGGAAGCTCGTCGAAAGCACGATGTGGTTTTGAAGAGACCATCTTGGAACGACCCTTGCTATGGAGTCAAGCCGGAGAATGTAGCAGTCGGAATTCGAATCTATCCGATCGAGGGAAGATTGTTGTTCCAGTCCTAGCGAGATGATCAATCGACAAGATTGGGGCGATGTACAGATTTGAGATGTTGTGTCAACATGGTGGGGGGAGTCATAGCGCTACTCGTGTTGGCTGGGTTCTTTGGGATAGCTAGTAGTATGTTCCTGCAGCTTCCGAAAGTTTCATAAATAGGATTCCATCTGTGTAATACTTCCTGAGTATCAATCCTCTGAACCATTATACATTAGTTCTTGCGCACCTAACCATTAGTTCACCAGCCTTTACAATTTTTCTAACATCTATGATGAGATGTTTGTCTCGTTGCACCCCGCATGGATGGAGTCTGCTAGAACTCATTAGGATTAGAGCCACTAGGAGAGGTTACGTACGCAGGCTTCAATACTATTATCCATGTCAGAATAGTACGGAATGTGTAAAACGATGAGCATCGCCACTTTCCGAATTTTAAGCATCTAAAGCTGCCAAGCAAGTGGCAAAGCGATCTGCACATCGTAAAGGTGAAGTGACACGGGTGCACTCCTCCTTCGGCTGTAATTGGTAATCCAGTCCTGTTGATAATTCAACCTAGGTTGAAATTAAAGTATTCTGGGAATTACTCTCCGTTTCAGAGGTCGAATAAGAGTAAACAAGACTACAACCCGGTCTCTCAGAGTTCAGAACTGACAGCCGAGTTTGGCATTTCGGGAAAGGTAGGTTGATTGCTTATTGTGGAAGCCATCTTCTTTTGGCTCTGGAATAGAGACAAGCCGACTTGATTTTAGAAAATTTTTATCATCGTATATCTATTATCGTTAATGACTTACAAATATACCGGGGAGAAAGTAACAAAAAATATTGTATATCAGTGGTCGCCACTTGACAGATTTCGCTCAACTCAAACTACGAATCTAACAAAGCGGGGGCTAGTTAATGGTGCTGTAGAAGTAATAGGATAGTTGTGATTGATGGAAAGCACTGTACTAATACAGACATCAAAGACGCAATTCCTTATTTGCTCAACAGTGCGCCGTGTCTTGAACCTAGAACGGGCTACATTGACGCAGCCACAAAGTAGGTACCAAAATAATTTGGACTTGATAAGTCATTGATATGAACATTAGTTAAAATTAAATTGAGAAACCCTGAAGAATTGCGAGTGCTTACCGCTTGAAAATTGCTCCTTCCTAATTATCATTAGACTGGTGACTGTGATAAAAGTACTTAAAATGGCGCGATTAATAAACTGCGTAGATCCTATTGGAGATCATCTCAAGATTGGCTACACAACTCCGCATGCAGGTTGGATGTAACAACTCGACGCCACCAATACCTACTAAATAGCAAAATATGATTGCCAAAAAGTACTATATCCATGGCGAATGGAATCCTTGCGACTTTCGTAGCGTGCACGCAATTTTGGGATGTTCCTTGCAATACACCTCACACCTATTTAGAGCACCAACGCCCCTCAAGCTGCATAGTTATTACCATTTCTCAATTTTATCTAGGAAGCAACAAAAGAGAGGGGAAAAATGATCGTGCCTTTTGTCGCTATCCTGCTCACGAGCAGTGTCTCGGCGCTTTCCTCGCCATATCATCTCAAGGAGTTCCACCCAGTTCCTAGAGGATGGAAGGAAATCAGCCCTGCACCAGGCTCGCATACACTGGAGCTTCAGATCGCTCTGAAGCAACATCGCTTCGGCGAGCTGGAAACAGCGCTCTATGAAGTCTCCGATCCGACTCATGCTCGATACGGCCAGCATCTCAGCGCCACGGATGTCCACGAGTTAGTGCGGCCAGCGGATGAAACTCTAGAGCTGGTTGAGTCCTGGCTCGCTGACTACGGCGTGGAACCCTTCGAGCTGGACTGGAGCCCTGCTCGGGACTGGGTTTCAGTGACTCTGCCAGTCAACGTTGTCGAGAGCCTTTTGGACACGAATTATTCTGTCTATCGTCATGAGGACGGGGCGTATGCCGTCCGGACGCCCCGATGGTCATTGCCAGCCCATCTGCACGAACATATTATCTCAGTCCAACCGACAAATTCTTTCTTTCAAGTCGCTGCACAAAAGAATACCATCCGACCAGTAGGTCAGCTGGATATCAGCGAGATAGCCTCCTCCTTCTCCTCCTTCGACGCGGAAACCTTGAAAAATCCAACCGTAGAGCAGGTATGTAACACATCACTGGTCACACCACTCTGCCTGCGAACGTTTTACGGGACATATGACTACGTCCCGCAAGCTATAGACCGAAACCGAGTGGCATTGAACAATTTCCTGAACGAGACTAATAACCGTTCGGATATCCATATATTCCTGGAGCAGTACCGCCCAGATGCCGTCGGATTCAGCTTCGTCAATCAGATCATCAATAATGGAAGTAATCAACAAACCCCGGACACGCCTTTGCAATTGGAAAATGGCCAGGATGCGGAGGGGAATTTGGATGCCGAGACCATTATTGGTATCACTTATCCTACTCCTCTCTTTGCGTACAACACCGGAGGCTCGCCTCCCTTTACACCATCAGCCGGCTCGCCCACCAACTCAAATGAACCGTACGGTATCTGGCTCAAATACATCCTGGCGCAGTCGGACGATAAAATACCGCAAGTCGTCTCGACATCCTACGCCGACGAGGAATGGACAGTCCCATACTCGTATGCCACCGCTGTGTGCCAGCAGTTTGCCCAGCTAGGGGCTCGTGGTGTTTCGTTGCTTTTTGCTAGCGGCGACGGCGGTGTTGGATCTGCAGGCTATTGTTACCCTGGTGATGACAGCAGCGACATCCAATTCGACCCTCTCTTCCCTGCAAGCTGCCCATACGTTACGGCTGTTGGGGCTACTAAGAACTTTAACCCAGAAGTGGTCGCCTACGATACGAGCAATGGATTCGCCTCCGGAGGGGGCTATTCTAATTACTTCCCTCGCCCTTCATATCAAGATTCTGCCGTCACGGCATACACAAAGGGGCTTGGGAAGGAGTTTGCGGGGCTTTATAATACCAGCGGTCGCGGGTATCCCGACATTTCTGCGCAGGGCCAGCGATTTGCTACGATTTGGAATGGCAGCCTTTTGGTCCTGGACGGAACGAGTGCGTCTACTCCAGCCGCCTCAGCTATTATTTCCCTCGTGAACGATGCGCTTTTGGCGGCAGGCAAGCCTCCCTTGGGATTCCTCAACCCTTGGCTCTATGCGACTGGGCACGCTGGGTTTAACGACATCACCAGCGGTTCTGCAATCGGCTGCAACACGACTGGGTTTCCGGCTAAGAAAGGATGGGATGCAGTCAGTGGATGGGGTACTCCGGTAAGTTTGTCTCGTTTTTCTTCTTTCTTAAAAGAGGACACCTTTGTTGACTGGGGATTAAACATAGAATTTCCCAAAGTTGAAAGAGCTCGCTCTAGCTCGCTAGGAAGCCATCCTTATCTACGAGTTCTCAAGTAGATAGGCCAGAAAGGTCATAGTATATTAAATTATCATATCAATCTCACGGTATCCGTCATGATCCTCGTCGGCATAATCCTCGTTAGGTATTTCATACCATATTATATCATATAGTATGCGCGCAACTTTTGGGCCAGTTGGGACGGCCTAAAATCCTGTGAATATAGGCTGTTCAACGTCACGGCAGATAGTATAAATACCAGCCCCCCCTCTTATACAGTGTGAAGACATTGAGTATTAAAATTGATGATCACTTTGAGCCTATCCTATTATCAAACATTTGAAGGATAAGCAAATTATCCTTGAAGCCTTCCTTGCCAGACACCTCTTATTGACGCTCCAACATTACTTGTCACCACCATGACTGAAATTCCCGGTCCAAATTCGCTGGGCCAAGTTCCCAAGAATGTCAAGATTGTTCTTCGTACTTTCATCAATGTAGGCGGGGAACTCTGGAAACGTGATATTTTCTTCTGAAATTTCTGCAATCGTGCCATTGAGCTTAGAGTCACTCAGTAGCATGCCCACAGCTCGAGTAACCGCGCTTAGCGGGGTGTAGACGATACCAGGAAGGCCCTTGACGCTAGCGCCAATCTTTGTTTCTGCAGGATAAAAAAGTTTAGTTATGGCAATAAAACTTAGGGCTAGGTTTTTGGATCACTCACCAACGATACAGGGAGCTATCGCATTGATTTGAATGTGTTCGTGCTGGAATCGCCCTGCGAGCCCCCTCACCATACCCACAACACCGTGCTTGGCTATGGTATAGATGGGCGCAAGACTTAGAGGGTAAAAACCCGCGTTTGAAGCGGTGCAAACAATACTTCCCTTGTATGGACTCGTCGCTGACGATTTATTCTTACTGATATAATATGCCGCTAGTGAGACAGCTGCATGATTCAAGATCTAGTCAGCCATAGTCGCTTCGTCGGGTGAATTTGTAGTGAAAAGAGAATCCATACTATACATTGCTCCAGTCAAGTCAATATCATAAGTTTTCAGATCCGGTTTTACAGGCCGGTCACCCGTTGTTTGGAATAAAAACCCAGTCTCAGGGATTCCAGCATTCGCGCACACCAGGTCAATATGGCCTTGCTTGGCGTAAATGCTTCCGAACACTTCTGCCTGCTTCTCCCAGGATGTCACGTCGCAAGTGTGGAAGCTGAAGATGACATTGGGATATTCGTTCTTCAGTGAATCCAAAGCTTCTTCTCCTGCAGTGGGGTTGACGTCTAGTAAGGCAATATGCGCAACCTCATGCTCGCGCGTTCTTGCCAAATATTTGACGATTGCCAAGCCAATACCTGCTGCACCACCTAAGAGGATATTAGTATTGTGTAGACTATAAGTTCAGAAACATCTCAGCTGAAGGATTGAACCTACCAGTGACGATGGCAGTCTTGGATGGCATTGTTTCCGGGTCAATTACCACAGACGAGCTGTAGCAAACCGCTTCTTGGAAAGGAGTTGAATTTCACAGAACTGTGGTATCACCGAGCTTGTGAACATGATTCCCTACAGAGAAAGCTATATACCTCCTCCGTTTCCAGTTGGCCCAATCGGGCAATGGAATGTGTTTCTACTTGATTGACCTATCGGAGGCCATGGCACCGTGGAGCGCGGGCGCAGGACCGGTTATTTAGGCGAAGTCTGAGGAGCCGATTGGATCTTAATTCAGGGTGATAATTTGACGAGGCTAGGAGCACCATAATGCCATAGACAGCGTCTTGGACGCTTTACTTGACAGTCCTTAAATAGGCCGGATCAAGTCATTTGAGTCTTTAGACGAAACTATGTCCAGGGTGACAAAGTACAAAAAATCGTATAAAGCTTTGTCTAACTAGACTGTGGTGAGCCTGGCGTATAGTGCAATTGACTCGGCTTAACCGAATTTGTACGTTGTACGGGAAATACCTAGGTACATTTACAACCTATTTGTTGGATTAGACTTCTTGATTATGAACTCCTAGTATTACAATCTTTGAATACCTCTAGTCATCTAACAAACTTTAGAGCTGGAGCCCACTTACATCGGAAAGGACATGGGCTCTCGAATTGAATTTGCTCTTTGGCTAAATCGGGACCACATTGGTCTGGGTGGACCCTTTCAGACAAACCTACACGTACAAAGATTACCTCTTTTATTCTTCCCTTCTCTCTTCATTCGTTTTATCGTTCTCGTTGCCAATTCTATTTTTCTTTGTTTATAGACTTCTCCCACTTGAGATATTATTCCTACAATGACTAGCCAAAAGGCTCCGGCTAATGTGCCGTATTCGGGCTCGCTAAATATTGATGCCGCAAACGCTGACGACGGTACGACTATACTAAACAGGCATTCGAGATTCTTGACCAATGAACATGACTTTCCCCCGGCTAGGGTAAGCAAAAGTCGTTTTCCTTGTACAAGTATGGACTCTGACCTCAAGCTGGATCCAGGCGGCTTTATACGCTGCTGGAGTGCCAGACAAAGAGTCAATGCGAACGATGGCTCACGTAGGGATTGCTTCAGTTTGGTGGGAGGGCAATCCGTGCAAGTGAGGAGCTTCCAACGACCTTGGGTTTGACAATTCACTAACCTAGAGTGATTGTCATTCCTCTTTAGCATGCATTGTAAGTCAACGTGTCTGTCGAAGTCTGGGAGCGTCCCTAACGAAATACAATACTAGTACTGGATATGGGGAAACAGATCAAATCTTCCATTCAAAAGCAGGGATTACTGGCATGGCAGTACAACACTATTGGAGTATCTGATGCAATAACCATGGGCCACGATGGTAAGAGCCTTTCTCCACAATGTATTTTCGTCCTGGTCACATCAGACGCAGGCTGATCAAGTTCAGGTATGCGGTTTTCGCTGCAGTCGCGTGAGATCATTGCAGATAGTATCGAAACAGTCACTTGCGCCCACGTTTATGATGCGTGCATTGCAATTCCGGGATGTGATAAAAACCTTCCAGGAGTGGTGATGGGTATAACTAGGCATAATAGGCCGTCGATCGTTGTATATGGTGGAACGCAGCACAAAGGCCATAGTACGATTATGGGCAAGCCTATCGACATGAATACACCATCAGAAGCACGTGGAGCCTATGCCCTAGGGATCCTTCAGCAGTGGTCTAAAGATGGCTCTCACTCTGCTGAAGAGCTCATTGACGAGATTGAGAAAAAATGCGTACCGGGAGCTGGAGCGTGTGCTGGTATGTATACAGCAAATAGCCTTGCCACGGTCATAGAAACGTTGGGATTGTCTCTACCAGGATCATCTAGTTCCCCGGCATTATCACCGGCTAAGATGCGTGAGTGTGACCGGGTTGGCAGTGCGATCAAGACGTGTTTAGAACAGAACATTCGGCCATCCGATATCTTGACAAAAAGGTCCTTTGAAAATGCACTCACCATGATGATGATACTGGGAGGCTCGACTAATTCAGTGCTACACATTCTTGCCATGGCAAATACGGCGAATGTTGATATTAATCTTGGTGATATCCAGCGCATATCGTCGAAGACACCATTCCTCGCCGATATGGCGCCGAGCGGCAAACACCACATGGAAGATCTCTTCGAAATTGGCGGCGTGCCGTCCGTCATGAAGATGCTTGTTGCAGCTGGTTTACTCGATGGCTCAACTCCCACCGTGACAGGGAAGTCGCTGGAAGAAAACGTGAAATCGTGGCCATCGCTCCCACAGGGTCAGGAGATCATTCGATCGCTTGATAATCCGGTCAAAGCTACCGGTCATATTCAGATTCTTCGAGGGAATATTGCTCCCGGTGGTGCTGTTGCAAAAATCACGGGAAAACAGGGATTGGAGTTCACCGGAAAAGCAAGAGTCTTTGACAAAGAATCTGAATTGTGTCTCGCATTGGATAAAAACCTCATACCTCGCGATGAGAATATCGTCCTTGTCGTTCGATACGAGGGGCCGAAGGGTGGTCCCGGCATGCCGGAACAACTCAGAGCCTCCGGTACTCTGATAGGAGCCGGTTACAAGAAAGTAGCACTAATAACTGACGGAAGATACTCCGGAGCAAGCCATGGGCTGATCGTTGGACACGCCGTGCCCGAAGCAGCCGTCGGTGGACCTATCGCTGTGGTTAAGGACGGAGATATCATCAAAATCGATGCGAGGACTGGTCTACTAGAGATGCCATACGTTTCTGATGAGGAAATTCAAGAACGTTTAAAGGGTTGGAAACCTCCAAAGTTTCCTGTAAAGAGAGGGACACTCGCAAAATACGCCTCTCTTGTTGGAAATGCTTCGCAGGGTGCGGTCACAGACCTCTTTTGATAAGGTATCTATCCGTGCAAAATTTCTATATCTGTACCAACCTTGAGAACGAATCAAGTTCTCCAAAGTCTGATATTGCAGAGATTGCTTAGTTTCCTGGACAATAAACGATTATGTTAAATGACGATAAGTCTGTCAGGAATTAGGTGACAATGTCAAGTCCTATGACAAGCGAGATCCTGCAACTAGAAATTAGTCTCCGCTGTAGCACTAATCAAAACCTAGGATGCCTATTGTATGAGGCAGAAATTTAGGTATATGAATAAATAATGACTAATAATATATTCCTAGACAGTAGTAGATCTTTCCGAGTTCGTGCACAGGAACTTCGTTCCTATATCTTTCGCTAGCCGCGACTGATCCCATCGGTAGGAAGCTATTCCAAAATGAAAGAAACCTCGCAATAACTCAAAGGATACAACTTTTATTATAACACTGTATTATACCGAAAAAGAAATTGTAGGACGCCTGAATTGAGAACCCCAAAAGCTGTTCCGGGTCATGTAGTAGGGCGTAAATGCAATAGGACGTCTGGAGGATTGCGCGCCGGCTCCCAAAGGCTGAAGGGCAGATTTCTCGAATGAGGATGTCAGGCATATCTTGTCTATTTCATGATGCATCCAGCATAGAGACACCAATTTCCGGGTCGTGTAGAAGAGGGGCCGGGTGCTTTCCGATGATGATCGTACTTGGGAAACAGGGGATCGATCGAGCAATCGGAATGTGGGGGGATACATAGATGACTGATCCGGAGTGTAATTAACTTCCCCGGAGACCGGGAGATTGAACCTCCACATCTCAAAAGCTGATATCGGACAGATTGACGGCGATGGCCACGAAAAATTTCATTATAGTAGTGATCCAAGAGCGATATCCATGAAATGAGGACACTCTTCTGCTGCACAGCATAAAGTATCGCTAAACTGTACTGTAATGGTGGTCGAATATTGTCGGTCTTGAGCAAAATGTCCATTGGAGTAGCACTACTTGGGGCGGGGGTCTTCGCTAAAAAAGGTGGGCGTACATCTTCCACTTATGAGTGATGCATTGTGATTAACTGATCGCAAATGCAGAGCACCTTCCCGCCATCAAATCATCTCCACTGTTATCCCTGAAAGCGGTATACTCGCGATCGAGAACTTCAGCAGAAACCTTTGTGGAAGCAGCTGGCGACGATACTGAAGCTTATTTTGATTCTCCATCTGTTCCATCCAGGTCGCTTGACGATCTGTTGCGACGAGACGATATTGCTGCTGTGATCGTGTGCGTGGCTATTGATGTCTCGCCGAAGCTCATCAAGAAAGCTTTACGTGCGGGAAAGCATGTGTTGAGCGAGAAACCCATCGCTCCAGACTTGAAGACGGCTCGGAGCTTGATAGACTTCTATCAACAGGAGATCAAAGGCGTCTTTTGGGGCGTGGCTGAGAATTTCCGATTCTGGAAATCCGTGCATGAAGCGGCGAAGATAATCAAGGATCTAGACGCGAATCTGGTCACCTTTTCGATTACCTCTTATTCCTTTGTGAACGCAGATAATCCCTTCTATCATTCTGATTGGTGAGTGAGCTCTAATGAATTTGGACCCTTATGCTGATAATTTCAAGGCGTCAGAAACCCACATTCCAGGGAGGGTATCTGTTAGATGGCGGCGTACATTTCGTGGCAGTTTTACGAACCTTGCTTGCTGCACTAGACCAAAAAATCGAAGCTGTA
Organism: Talaromyces amestolkiae; assembly: GCF_001896365.1. Taxonomy (NCBI): domain Eukaryota; kingdom Fungi; phylum Ascomycota; class Eurotiomycetes; order Eurotiales; family Trichocomaceae; genus Talaromyces; species Talaromyces amestolkiae. The sequence continues at coordinate 348,049 of NW_024468061.1, forward strand.
TCGGCATATACGACATCTATACAGAAGACTCTTCCCCCTGTGGATACTATCCATGCTATTCTGAAGACGGATCATGGCCGTGTTGGCTCGTACATCTCATCGGTTGGAATCGAATCTAAGCTCGCAATGGAGTTCGAGATTGTCACGGACAAAGGCTCCGTTCGATATAGCCCATTTCAGATGCAAATTGCTACCAAGCTGAAGAACCAGGAAGGGAAATGGGAAGAGCAATCTCAAACAGCACCACTGATGTGGGGCGTAAAAGAAGAGGTAGCTGCATTCGCCGAGGGGATTTTGACAGGCAGGCTAGATTCGAAGCTGTCGATATCTGAAGCGTTAGAAGACCTGAGAATTGTGGAAGCCATGCTGACCTCTGGAGACGCACAAGGACTGCCGATAACTATCTCAAAGGATGCAGCTTAGTCCTATTAGATTTGAATCGAGGCAAATAAGTCTTATTTAGTATTACCATGTGCCGAAGACGTTTTCTTGCCAAAACTTTTCAAATCAAAGTTACTTATTATCCACACATTAAATTGGGGATTGGAGGCATTAGACTGGTAATATTAATGACAATTATGATGGGTAGTGAAATATATCAACCAATGAGTTGGCATAAAAATACTAATTATCAACGTTCAAGCCCACGGAGGCTTGATGGAAACTAAAATCAACCTATCGCTCACTGAATTTGCCTAATAACTCAGGCATTTGCTCCATGAAACTCTACATAGTTCGGCTGAGCAAGGATCAGTTTAAGCGCGAATGGAGAGAAGTAAAAATTTACCATATCTTATTCTCCTGACAAAATTATCCATTATATTCTGTAACCTTAACGTGCACCGCCTCCATCTTCTCCCAGTCACGAGGTTGATCCATCCCTTCTATTAGCTTCTTGAAAGAGGCTGTCTCACGGAAGGCCAAATGATGGTCAACAGATTTCCACCCTAACAAAGCCACATAGGCTTTCAATTTTTCGCCCTCAATTTCCTGCACTTCATCCACCCACCCGCTAGTACATGACAAGCATCCACCATCAAGTGATCTGCATGCCTCGAGGAATTTCGTCGTAGAGTTGTGGTACTTCTTCTGATCATCCGCGGAGTAGTCGGCTGGGTAATAAGTCGTCATGACTTCCGTCACCGGTGCTTCGACAAGAACGACAGGCGGATGAGGTTGAAACCGTGCGTGGTATACCGTATGTGGTCCGGAGCACACAGAACCAATAGGTATTACAGCGGGTAGATAGGCACTATTTGTTGACACAGTTAGCACAATAGATCCTCTTCATTCTAACCTGATTTACCCACGGATCTTTATTAGCCTCATTATGAACCTCCATAGAATCCCAGTCGACAAATAGCCGTAGCCTGTCTGGGTTCTCAATTTCGACTCCCCAATATATCCGCTGACACCCTTTCCAGCCCTTGATGAGTTTGAGAGCCTTTTCTGTCAGGGTTTTGTACGCATCACTGTTGGGGTCAGTGAGACATATATCCTTTCTAAGAGGAGCAAACGCGATTTCTGTAACCCCATACATCTTCGCTCAACATATAGCGTAGCTTGAGGTGAGGAGCAGGAAAGCGAGCGAGTGAGAGAGGGGTAAATTTAATTTGTTTGAGCGGATATTGGCAGTCGAGTGAGAGAGTCTCAGAAGGCTATCTGATAAGGGGGTGTCATGACCAGCGCACACTTTATAATGTTGCTGCGACAAGCAGAGATGATACAGTGTGCCGGATTGCACGATTGAAAATTATGCGGAATAGCATGGTCCCCAACCCGAGTGCAATTTCCGGTGACTAAGACGAGTCCGGTGTACATACAGCATAGCATGACTGGAACACCCTACGTAGTCTAAAGAGGCCGTGGGGTGCATGGCAGATGATACTTGTGGAGCCGTGTCAATAACAGGAAAGATGTGCCGGTAAATGATACGGGACCCGGTCGAAGCTACACGAGTCTTCATTCTCTTCGTTACTCATAAACTGCCAGCAATTGTCGAGCTCATTTATGATTAAGGACCTAACAAGTGGTCATTTCTCTCCTCTAGACATATTTAATAACTGATTCGGCTGTTTTGCGCAATACAGCACGTGTATAAGGCCGTTTTCTGCCTATAAATACTTAAGTCTGCATTTTAATTGAACCACTTAGATCTAGCTATATCGCAGGCAGGGAGTTTGCGGGGAAAATGTACCTATGTGGAGCCGAGCCCTTCCGCTGCGATATAAACCACCCGGATATGTCTAGGGACCCGTGGTAAATCTGGCGCTTCGGACATCCGGACCAAGAGCATCTTGATGCAGCAGCTACGTCCATAAAATTACAATGAAGCATTTTCTTGGTAATCCTCAGCCACTTCGCCCCAAGCGCAAGCGACTTAGTCATGCCTGCAATTACTGCCGCTTGAAAAAGATCAGATGTGATGATGCGCAGCCTGGATGTGGTGCTTGCCAGTCAGCAGGCATTGACTGCATCACGAATACCAGACAGCAACCGGATGATCCGTCACTCTCACAAAGGACCGCGGAAAAAGATGTGCTGGAGGAAAGTCAAGGTCAACAGTTCAACCCAAGGCTTTCCTCCCAATCTCGAGAAATCGACATCTCACCGCGTGCAGGCACTTGTGGTACAATACAGGGTGTGCCAATCCTCCAGGATCTAAGCAGGCTATCACCCTTGAACTCAAAATCTGCCAATAAAGTATCGTCTTTGAACGAACCGGATGGTGATGACTATCTTCCTCTCATTCCTTCAACCTTACCTGAAGCCGGCACAGCACGAATCGCAACACAGTGGTTACGAATCGCTTTCAACCGCCTGAAACTATACCCACCACGCGACTGGATTGAATTTGAAAAAGATGCTGTCTCTCAACGAATCTCTCTTGAACCGTTTTTCGGAAATCCTGGTCCGGCACTTCCAAATGCAGATGAGATTCGCGCCCATACTGCACGTTTCGTTGCCGATGTTCTCGTTATCTACCCTTTGATCAGTACAAGTTTAGTACGTAGACTACTTGATCAAATTACTTGCATTCCGTTGAAAATTACCAGTGTTCGTGTGCAAGATCCGTCTGTTTTGGCTTTCGGATACTTGGTAAGCATCGTCGGGATGAAACTACAGCCGAAATCGTCCCCGCAGCAGTTACTTATTGAGAGGTACCTTGGTCATTGTACCAGCCTGCTTGGTCATCTCTTAGCAGAACGCTCTGTCACGTCTTTACAAATGGTTCTCCTCTTAGCTATTATTCTTCGCGTGTGCGACCGGCTCGACTTGTCATGGGATGTGCTGATGGTTGCTTTGACAATGGCAAAATCCTTGAATTGCGATCGAAATTGTGCTTTACTTGTCACAGGAGAAGAGTCAGAGGCAAAACGGGCTTGGTGGTGCCTCTATGCATTTGAGAAAATACTTGCTTTTGAGACTGGCCGGCAAACCACGATTGTCGACCGTTATCTCTCCACGATAAAGCCGCAGTCCGAAAAGGAAAGAAAAGCTATGACAGAGCCTTCAGCATCCATACATATCCATAAAGAGGACTCGGCTGAGTATAAATATGCTTTGATCAGCCTGGTTAATATTTTAGGTGAAATGACGAAGCGTTCTTCCCAATGCTGGGGATTGGATGAACTTAAAGCTTGTCGACGGGATGCCGCTATTGCTAGGATATTCGATACAGCTGGAGAAATCGACAGTATGCTCATGGATTGGCAGCACTTCCAACGAGCCAATTTTCTGTATGGATTCTTACATATTGCTTCCTTATTCCAGTCAACCCTGTAGCTTACTAGCTAACGGCTTTACAGGAGGAACTCCATTACATGCTCGAGCCCAGCGAAGACAAACCAAAATAACTTTCTGTCATATTATTATTTTCAGTCGTGAGTACTGCCATATTTCTTGGACATATACATTCTCTCGAAAATTTCCCCCCCATCGTACGATATTCACCGTCAGATGTGAAAGTGTGCATGGCATCAGTAGCCTACGCCAAATCTGGTTCTGACATTGAGATACAGGATCATTACCCTGTGCCGAAACGTATTCCTTATTGAAAAATCTAAGTTACGGCATGAAATCAATCGTTGCGGTGCCAACAAATTTTGGTACACTCGTTTGAACAATGGCCGTGCTGTTTGTTTGGAAGCCGTGCGAGAAATGATCGACATATTCGTGTCTCTTGCCGATGACAAATTAAACAGCTACCTTTCAATCTCAAGCAGTCCACTCGCGGCAACCTACGTGCTAGCAATCCATATCTGCCAGGAGCCCGGCTCCCTTCTAAGTCGTTCACATTTTGAGGTCCGTAGTTCCCACAGAAGCAGCATAACACTAAACTCTAAAACGCTTGAATTGGCTGCTAACATAATGAGGTAACATACAGCTCATGAAGGCTGCTATGGAGCTTTCTAGGGGACATTATATTCTTCACAGAGGCGATGAATACCTCAAAAGTCTGCTCACGGCCCTAGAGCAATATGTACTGAATTCGATGAAGAGCACCTTGAGCCAAAGTTCTGCCTTTGAGTTGATGTCGTACGGCGGAGACATTCCAGATCTAGAAACTGATGTATTCGATGATTCATTTATCGCATCCGTGGACATCTCTAACTGGGGACTGGCGTTTTCGGACTGGGCAGGGGTAGCTTAGAAAGAGCGTAGTCTTCTACTGCAGTTTCCAATCTGTATAAATGTCTTTTTTATGTAGAATTACTTCCTACTTGACAAGTTCAATACCATTATATGTATTACTCATCAAATGAATCATCTTGCACCTTGAAATTATTGAAAATGATTAGGGGAAAGGGGGGATAACTTCAGCCACCATCTGAGATTGGGGGAGGCATCTAGACCAGACGTATCATAATCTACGGGGTTCGTATTTTAGTCCACAAAGGAATAGAAAACACTTAACACAAAATGAGTGAAATAAACGTTCCACACATGTATCCATCAGTCAAGAAGCCTGTCGGCTTCGAATAGTACCTATTGACAGAACTCAATCACCCAGAAGCGCATGTGATGGGGGAGAAAATGACTCGAAACTGTTCCGAGTAACTCGATTGGTCCGGTTGAGAGGTCGGAAGTTCAGGAACCTGGATGAAAGCTCTCACAGAGATCCGGAATCTGTGGGGGGTTTGGGTTCAGTAGTGCCATTGCGCAATTGTTTGTTACAGCGTGTTTTCTGTATCCAAATCCCATCGTAGAATTTTAATTCGCAGTCGACCCTACGTAATCCCCCACATGGAAATTCCGAAGCCGAAGATCGGCCACACTGTAGCGTTATACGGTAGTGGATCAAACTATAGGCCAAGGGATGCTAGTGATCCTCCTCGCAGGACTTTTCACCCCAGAAACACGAAGATGCAGATGTCCATACCTTTTAAGATCATAACTGCGGAGTACTCCTCATTCTATAGATTTTACCCCAGGATAACGGGTTAATATGTCCCGAGCTTCGCAGGATCGATACCGAGCCAGCCATGTGTGCTCATCAGCACATAAACAGTCCATCGGCCTCATGAGGATGGACACTCTACACAGCTCAAGACTCAGATTTTGTGCGCGGTAATAGGCAAAATAATTGCCTTTCATGTTTCGTATCTTGTTCTTCGTGTTCCTCTGCGCGGGCTGCCTACTCGCTGCTTCTAGCCCCCAGCAGTACACTAGATCGCTTGGAACCTTTGAGAATCCATCTGTGCAGACTCGACCACGTTTTCGCTACTGGCTTCCCGACGCCGGAGTCGATAAAGAAATTGTTGCTACCAACATCAAAGACAGTGGAAATCTAGGTGCTGGCGGCGTAGAGTTCCTTCCCTTTTACAACTATGGGGGTGAAACCGTCTCCAAGGCTCCTCAAGCTGATTGGGTCACCAATGGCTTTGGTACACCGGCCTTTCGGGATGTATTTCGCGCAGCCCTTCAAGCACACAAAGATGCTGGACTCTTGATGGATTTTGCCATGGGTCCAAATCAAGGGCAAGGTGTGCCAGCAGAGAGTGATGATGAAGGGCTGCAGTGGGACTTGGTATAATCTGTGCCTTTTTGAGAGAACCCGTAAAAGACACCCTAGACTAACGTGTGCTCAAAAGGTTCCGTACAATGTTGAAATACCAAGAAATGGTATCATTGACGCTCAAATCCCTGGATGGGGAGTAGGTGAACTGGTCGCTGTAGTTTCTGCTCTTGTAATTTCTGAGACGAACGTGACGATGCCGGCAGTCAGTTCACCCTATATCCCATCACAGTCAGGATATATCAGCTTGGTTGTAGATCACAAAAGTCTGAGTGATATAACCATACAAGTGACGTCGACTGGACATCTCAATGCTACTTTCCCACAGCCAACAAGTGGTATTGGGTACCGAATCTTCGCGTACTACCAAAAACGCACTCTGAATAAGAATCTGAAATTCGAGAATAATCAGACAGCGACGATATGGGATAATGGGTCCTATATAGTGGACCATTACAGCGCCGCGGGGGCTCAGACAGTGATCAAATTTTGGGAGGAATACATCCTTATTGACGGCCTCAAAGAGATGTTAATGGAGGTCGGGCATTATGGTATTTATATGGTTAAACCAAAATGTATAACTAGATTTGCTAACGACATTGTGTAAAGGCTGGGAAGATAGCATTGAAATGACATCGAACACCTCGTGGACTCCCACCATACCTGACAGGTTCCAACGAAAGCTAGGGTATCGTTTAGAGCCCTATCTACCAGTTATGAACTTTGGCGTCCTCCATCCAGACAACAATGTTAATATTCAGGCCTTTCAACCAGGTCCTGTACAAGTCATCCTCAACACGGAAGATTCTGGGGCACGATACATTAATGATTTTCGGGAACTACTTGCAGACGGATACCGCGACTACCTTCAGGTCCTAAGTGACTGGACTCGCAATCACCTTGGTCTGGCCTTTTCTAGCCAAGTATCTTACAATTTGCCGATGGATACGGCAACTAATGTACCTATGGTTGACGTTCCCGAATGTGAGAGTTTGCAATTCGCTGATAACATCGATGGCTACCGGCAATTTTCTGGCGCGGCAAATCTTGCGGGAAAAGCTATCATTTCGAACGAAATGGGTGCTATCTCGGCAGCTTATGATTACCCCTTGCCGAGACTTTTATTTTCGGTAGCAAGGGCGGTTGTCGGGGGCGTTAACCAGTTTGTGCTCCATGGTCAAAGCTATACCGGAGACTATTACATCACGACTTGGCCGGGCTATACTGCCTTTTCTTATTCTGTATCAGAGCTATACTCGAACAAGCAACCTTCCTGGGATCATGGCTTGTCAGAGGTACTCAATTACTTGGCAAGAGTCCAATTCGTTCAGCGTCAAGGTATACCACGGACAGATGTCGCCATTTATAACAAGGTGTCTGCCACCGATAGTTCGTTTCCATCCATTTATCAATCAGATGACTTGGTCAACGATGGTAAGCTTCTTCTCTCTTTTTGAAAACTTACGCAGAATCCTAACTTCTTTAGGTTGGTCATGGGCGTACCTTACACCAGACAATTTCGCCTTACCACAAGCTACTGTCCGTGACAATGTTCTTGGTCCGGACGGGCCAAGGTACAAGGCCCTTGTCATCACAAAAGATAGCAACATGACACTATATGGCGTGGTGCGTGTTGCAGAGTTCGCAGCAAAAGGCTTGCCAATCATCTTCAGCGGTGGTTTGCCTAGTATTTATCCATCCGCAAGAGGTAATCACACCGCTGAAACTCTCGCCGCCCTGACGAAGCTAGCATCTTCTCCAAATGTGTACAATGCCAGCAGTGGCCATGTTGCAAGCACTCTAGAGAGCCTGGGATTATTCCCCAATATCAAAGTCCAGACCAACGGCACCATCTGGACTACCTGGAGGGAGGACCCATCAACAGGAGTGGACTACGCATTTATATTCTGTGATTCAAAATCTGCATCAGCAGAGATCACAATTAGTGGCGATGCGAAGAAGAAAATACCCTACTATCTAGATGCATGGACAGGCATTCAGAAGCCTGTTTTCACTTATACTGTTTCTGGCTCAGCATTGAGGATCCCAATTTCACTCGAAGGAAACCAGACGACGATTATCGCTTTCTCCCGGAATCCTTTGACAGATTCTGAGGCTCCTACAGTACATTCCACGGAAACACCACCTTCTGTTATCGGTTCGTTCTATGAGTCTGCTGGTAAGGGTTGGACTGCGCAGGTAGTCAGTACTAATTTACAGGACTCGGGAAGAATTCGTTTATCAAATAATAAGACCATCGAATTGCCAAATACCCATAAAATAGCAGAGCTATTCAACCTCAGCAATTGGAAACTAGTTACGGAGCACTGGGAAGCTCCCTCCGACCTTTATGATGCTGAAACCATCGCTCAGAAGCATAACACCACCCATGAACTAACAAGCCTGCTTTCATGGACAGAGATTCCTGCTCTTCAGAATGTATCTGGACTCGGTTATTATAGCACGACATTTCAGTGGCCGCCTGTCACGGGTGGATCCGCTGATGGAGCATATATTCAGTTTCCTTCCATTCTACACGCAATCCGGGTTTCGGTCAATGGGCAGAAGCTTCCAGCCTTGGATTATACGAACGCCAAAGCAGATATTGGCCCATATCTCCGACATGGAAATAACGATGTTCTTGCTGTCATTCCCACAACAATGTGGAATTATCTTCGAAGTATTATTTCACAACTAAGAGATCAGGGGGGCCAGCCAGGTTTGTTGAGTTTTACTAGTACTTTGCCGGGGATCTCGCCAAATGGATTGATAGGCGAAGTCAGTGTGCTTCCATACGTGAATGTGAATATCAAGTGAAGATAATGAACAATAACTTCCAAGGTTCATATTACAGTCTCTTGTTAATAGACCATTTAACCTAAAATATACCATTATTATCTTCTAAGGTTCACATGAACTCTTGACATTGTCTTATATCTGGGAAGTATTCAAGATGGTCATATTTATCTAAGTATCATAAAGTCTCTGTTCTCGTTACCCACATTGTACATGTACCTGCGTCCTTGTTATTTCCTGACGCCCAGGAGCCTTCCTGTTCCTTTTTAGTGCCCGCCCCCTCGCTCTTTCTCCCTAAGTAGAACTGAGCATGACCCTAAGCGCCGTAACCAGGCAGGGTGTTTACGTTGAAATGCTGATGTAGTTACGACAATGGGGTTTATGAAGCTTTCTGATTGGAGTCATATTTTTAGTCCGTACTGTAAAAAGCTCGTTTTCTTAGCTCATTGTAGACCTGAACGAGAGCGCTGACGGCATTGCCCGTTCTAAGCACAAACCAACAATGTCCATTGCCGTTTGATTTGCTGGAGTCAAAGCAGTCGACGATCAATTATTATTAGTAAGTGAAGGATATCAAATGATACTTAAGGTTGTCACAGGTTGCACCTAAGTGGCTGTGAAGTGCGCGATTGGGTTGTCAATCCGGGTGGTTTATTTTAAGGTGGCCTTAGCGATAGCTGTGTGGTGCAGGGGATCGGCATCTATGTTGTGTTAGCTGCAGTGTTAATCTTGTCTATCAAAGTAGTTTTGGCATTTTCGATGGCCTAGAAATTTCAGCCCCGAATTTGCGCGCGCAACTTTTTCCGTGCTGAGTGCAGGGTGGATCAACATACCTTACAGGCTAAAAGGTCAAGCAACTGATCGCCTACCTATTACCAGTAGAGGCAGGCATGTGGCTGAATTATGCATTGATCCCACATAGACTACATAGATGCTCAGTTAATTCAAAACAGATTTTCCTATCAAACTTTCAAATGGTGCTCAGCCCTGCAACAATCAGTAACGATAAATCATTTACTTTTCCTGTGTATCGAGTGAATCAAGCAAATACGGTAAATGAAACTTATATAAACCCTTCTATCGGATCCCTTGGTCTCAGTCCCAAATTTCTCTCCCAAGATCAGCACTCGATTGATATCTCCCCGTTTCTACAACCTAGAAACCCCGTTATATTGTCACCAGCCATGGCTTCTGTACTTTTCGGAGGCTCTTGTATCACCCCGGCACACATGGTTGAGTGTACGTGTTTTGCATGGTTCCTTCCTGCATCCTGCTAACACCCAATCCAGACAACGAACCCTTTGTTGGGAGCCTGAGTTTCTATCATTTTAATATGATTCTATCAGGCAGTTGTACGTTGATTACCTTCGTATTGATGGTTGTCCTGATGGCCGAGCATGCATGTCATCTTAGCAATCCTTCTCAACAGCTAAAGTAAGTCGTTTTAACCGAGCCAGGCTTGTGGGTAGTATTTTTTACATTTTTTGTTGCAGGATCATGAGAATCTGTCACATGCTTCCCTCATACGCAATACTCTCATACATTCCCGTCTGCTTCCCTGATTCTTATGTCTACGTATCTGGATGGACGGAAGTCTGGCAGGCTATTGCTCTCTACGCGTTTCTCATGCTCCTCATTGACTTCCTTGCTCCTACCGATGAAGAGAAGATCTCCTTTTTTGCATCTCTCGTTATTAGGAAGACCTTCAAGAAAGGGAAGTATAGGGAGGGTGTGTCGTGGCTCAAGGTAAGAACAAATTGATTGATTTCAGTGCAAATCGACCAGTCACATTAAGTATTGACAAATTCTATTCTGAAACAGCTCACCTACTACAGTGTGTTGCAATACCCTATCATTGTTCTCATCTGCGCCATTGCACAATGTGTAGCACAGTATTTCAACCGATACTGTCTTGATTCGGACTCGCCAGTGTTCGGACATATTTGGGTAAGTCCAGCATCATGTGTTGGAAAGAGCAACAATTAACAAAAGCATAGATCGAAGTAATTTCCAGCGTTTCCGTTTCTATAGCAATCCAGGCTATTATCGGATTCTACCAAAATACTAAAATGTACATGAAGGAGCAACATCCTATGAGGAAATTGCTGGCCTTCAAACTTATGGTTGGGCTGATTTTTCTTGAGCAAGTAAGTAGTTTTCTTTGGGTTGACTTGGATGTACAAACCTGCTAATCTGATTTTCAAAAGATCATATTTATTGTCCTTGAGGCCACCAATGTTCTCCACCATACTTCTTCGATTAGCTACGCAGACATTAAAATTGGTCTTCCAAATATGATTATCTGCGTACAGATGGTCCCGTTCGCCTTTCTGATTCGCTGGGCATATAGCACCAAGGCCTATCGGTTGAACAAGTCTAATAACAGGAACATGGAATTAGGCGATGAAGAATCCGAAACAGGAGACTCCAATGAACAGCTCTTTGTTCCTGCTACGGGAAGAAAAAACTGGCAACGTCGACGTACGACCTACCAGGGTGGAAGATGGGGTATCAACGCCTGGACCGCTTATATCAACCCTCTAGAAATGCTCCGAGATGGCATCGCAATGTACAAGCTGCTGGTCGATGTTCAGATAAGGAAACAAACAAAAATTGCTCCGCCAGAGTCAACTGAAGAAATGAGCAATCGGACTCAAGATCAGCTCCCAGAAACAGAGGATTCGCATCCTATGCCTCAAGAGCAACAGGGCAATAGCGGCTATTCACCACTCAGTGCTCACCCGCATGGTCTGAGCGAAATGACAGCAGTGTCTGATTATAGGCCGCGGACATTGCATTATAGCCAACCCATGAATAGCCGGCCCATAGCTGAGTACAGTACACGATACGACCCTGCAGACATTAACTACGAGCATCATCAGCAGTCTTATCAATAGTGGTTTGAAGATACTATCGTTCCTACCTGTTATAGTTTTATATTTCATCATATTTTAGAGCAAAATATAGATATCCAAGATAAGTTGAAATCATTTCATGAGCTTAATTATAAGCACACACAGTTGAATCTTTATTACATCATTGTTTACTCTAGTAATCTGTGCGTTGACATCGATGACTAGTGTAATTGAAATTGGAAGATCAACGGAACTAGTAAGAATATATTCGTATAATACCATAATGACTGCGATGTTAGTCTCCAATACAACGGGGCTCTATTCCTATCTTTAGGATGGCGTTCTCCTTACATACTTGGGAAGTAGCCTTTAAGTGGTTATAAGTATGGCTTTACCTTCCCCATCAGATAGTTCTACACGAGACTGCTATCAATCAAGAAGTTATTCCATATTGATGAACTTATCCCATAGGTTTTTTGGACTAGCCTTACACCAATCACTGTTTCGTGTTCTGGGACCGTGCTTGGTAGAACCAACAATATGGCTACTTTGAACTTTAATCTATAAGTATATTCATGAATATAAAGAAAAATTTGAATTGATATAAAATTGTTTATTTAGAAATTGTATGGTTGTATTTATTATTTTCTGAAACAACGGTAGCTTGTAAAAGTTTGTTATATTTACAAACCATTGCAGCATTGCTAAATCCTTTAGATCAGGGTGCTTTCGGTCCGTGACTCTATTTCAGTTTACAACAAGTCTATCGGTGCCAACGTAATATAAAAATAGCTACATGCCAACCAGGGGTGGTACCTTCGTGAATTTTTGCCAGGCACCTCCATACTGGAATCCTGGATTCCCGTTTGCGCCTTGACTTCAGTTTTGCAGGTAGGGAAATACGGTAAGATCGTCGCGAGTCGTGCTTTGGCGCCGCCACGCGCAATTTTGTGGAAATAAGCATTCTATTAGTGCTATGCAGGACAGGATACGCCAAATATTGCGTTTTGGTCAGTCAATGGTCGGTAGTTACCATCTAACTGTTCGACCTTATGGAGGTGGTGGTATAAGATTTGGGTGGCTTGTTTGTTCCAGCGCATTTACTCTCTCTGTATCTTGCTGAACCGATTCTCCGTAGCCAATTTAGATGCTATAATTAGCGTCTACATAGAAACCAAACTCTAGTTATGACTGACACATCCTGTCTCTTAATATATTCTTCCACGCCGTGGCTCTTCACATCCAAGACATGTTCATAGGCTCAAATACCCCGTCATAGCTCGATCCTGGGTCCCAATTAGATAGATCAAGTGAATTATCGAACGGGCTGAATGATCCAACATGGGGCCATAAGTTCCACGCGTCGAAAGATGGCGTATCTAAATCCATGCCCATAAAGAAACATTGGTTGAATCAGGAGCGAAGTTGAACAGATTCAACGTTTCATCGCACTTTGAGCCCTTTAAAAGCTCTCTTCTTAGTCGCTCTAGGATATTGTGTAAACCGTAGATAATCTTGCTACTTGCGGCATAGACGCAGCCAGTGGCAAAAGCAGACTTTGTCGATTTCCATGGAGAGGCTGCCATGTTGCCAATACACCTCGCACATCTCGGGAGAAGATCCAGCTGCTTCTCAAAATTTTGATTCAACCGTCCAAAAACCCGTACTTTCACAAGGTTATTTTCGACAATGTTTTTGCACACAAAAACGATACTATAGACTACGTTTTGAAGTGGAGCCTTGAATGGGATACCGCCCATCTTCCACTCGACGCACTCTAGGAACGTCTCCAGCACACGCACGAGTCGTTCCGGATATGCCTCCCCGAAGCGTTCGAGAAATGCAGATAAATGTTGGCCCGGAGCATCGGGCGGGCTATTCACACTTCCTGCGACTTCGTCCACAATTCGGAGGGATTCTGAGTGAATGTCCGGATCTCCGTTATTCTTTCCTTCGATGAGCCTTTTTCTCGATACTGCGGAATACAGCAGACCTAGACCGCATATTCCAGCAAACACCCAGTGAAATTTCATCTCCAACAGAGAACGGGCAGCTGATAGATCTTCCCAACTTCTTTGACCACTAGCATCCACTAGTAAGCTATTAGAGACTTTTATTTGCTCCTGGCACCTTTTTTCCACTTCTTCCACAACAAGTAACAAACGTTCTGGGGTATTCCAACACTGTTTCGCCTGTATTAGTGCCTCTAGCATGACATAGAATGTCATACTCCATTGAATATGAAAAACTACTCTTGGTGAGCACTGATGGTTCTGTAAAACATGTTGATACGCGTCAATATGAGGCTGCATATATTGAACCATGCTTAGCATTATGGGTATGGACTTTGACAAGAACCCATCGAGGCACATGTCGAGGCAACGAATCTTCAGTTCTTGCACAGAAGCGGCAAAGCACCGCTCAAATTCTGGACTCTGTGGGTTCATCAGATCATCAAAAAAGGAGACATCTCGTGCGGGTAACATGGTGAGTCTTTCCGCAATTCTATACGCAAGATTGACGTAGACCTCAGGGCTGACTGCCTTGTGCGCGACAAACTGTGAGGTGGCGAGGAGGGATGGTCTGAATTCAGCGAGGAAGAGACAGACAGCAACGGAGTCTGGATGCGTGGGTGGGGAGAAGATGAACTCTTGTCCGTACGACGAGACTGCCAGTTGGAGGCTCTGTTTTAGATGTGGATATTGTTGTGCAAGACTTTCGGTACCTTCAAAGGATGTTAAGCAAAGGAGGGCAAAAAGGAGATTCGTGGCGGGATTGGTGGAAGAAATCTCCTCTGAGATTAGTCGGTTCCTCAGATTCGCTAGACTAGGTGTATTTGGAAGGAAGAATCGATACCAGACCAAGCTTGGCATGATTTAGCAAAAGCGGGAATACAGGTTTAGCAGTGCACTCACTAATTGTCTAATGAGATGGCTATATCATTGCTGATAAGATCCGACAGAGGTCTTTTCCAGCGTGACGTAGCGTAGGCAATTTCGCATCCAAAGGCGGTGTCTTTCCCCAAGACAGAAGACATAAAAGCATTAGCTTCGGTCATGGATCGAAAGACGGCCCTCTTGTCTGGTCGCTGCGAGGGTTTCGGATTGCCATTGGCCTGTGAGGGAATTGTATTTCCTCCAGGAACCTCTGAGAATAAATGGTCATTTATCTCTAGGCCCAAGAGCGCAGTTTCCACTTCATCCTCTTTTTCTTCTGGCTTCTCAAGAGGCACAGATGCTTGGTTCTGGGGTGGGTTGCGCTGGCTGCGCTTCGCAGCTGGGCGTCCGAGAGTACTCCGCTCAATAATACATTGTAGGTCGAGATGGCGACACCGTTCGCACGAGGTTTCCAGCGGCTGGGGAATGCCCAAGGGGCCTATGCTCTCGGGACTCGGCAGGACACATTTGATCTTCCTTGACCTGCATCCAGCACAGATCAAGCGCGCATATTTGCCCCGTGGACCCCGTTCAGTCCTCTGGTCCTGCTGCATAATCCACGTGGACGCGGTACTTCGCGGTACTTTGCGCAATTTCTCCCTGCGACAACGTGGGTGGGAGAACAGGGACGTACTAAGTTTGATCCGTACAGACCCGAATTAGTGTCTCTTTAGTGTCTATTGAAGGGACGGTGGGTACTGATTGCTTAGGATACCACGGTATATACTATTTAGGCATGTTGGAAAACGAGGCCACCTAACTGGGTTCGGATACCGTGCTTCACTGCCTCATACGGTACCTAGACCCACAGGATATCCGATTTCCATCCAAATCGCCAAAAACCGCGAGTATTCCGGACCGTGTTAAATTTTTTTATCGATCACCCTGTCTATGGTCAAGTAGCAATTATGCATTACATCCCGCTTGTGCGAGCATCTGTGAAGAATCCCGTGTCTCATAGGCGATAGCGCGTCGTGCACTCTACTCTAGGGTACGGTATATCTTATCCAAGGCCGGCTGAGGATGGGGGGGGTGTTGGCGCGCGGAGAGCGTTTCCCTACGTCATAGAATGAAGTAGTTGGGGCCAGTTCGAATTTACCAACGGCACCATCGCTATCAGCGCCTTGATTAGTGTTGAAGAGCCAGACCTCGACATGTTGATCAGCCTCACCACCTCTAAAGCCTGTCGAGAGCCTGACTTGTCTGTCTGCCTTGGACCTGCATTAGGCTCGTCTCTGTATCGCCGTTCATTGCTGGCCCCCTGCGTAGAGGAACGCTAACGCTGGCCCTGGGGATGCCGAGCTGATGTCCATGCGACCCTGCCAATTAGAATCGACGTTTTCCTTGCCCTGTTCGCACGCGATCGGATCTCTCCAGCGCTGGATTGAGTGGCGTCTGTCAACGCGTTGGGGTGGACTACCGTTACCTCATTCTTTACATACTGTAGGAGTCAATTTTCCACAATTTCAATGGCGTTAAGGATTGTCAAACTTGACTCGACGGGCGCAATTAATTGCGCGCTAGCATTGGAAAGTTGGTGGCGGGCAGATCGCAGTTGATCCACAAGCGGAACTATTTGCGCTTTACAAAATCCATATATTTAGAACTGTTTCCTGTCTTGCATAACTTTGATTTTCTCCTCTTCTTTCAAAAATCAAGCCATTCTTTAAACTCGGATTCACCGACACCATGAGACCCTTTGCAGACAAAATAATCCCTGCCCCTGGAGATCTCCCCAACGTCTATGCAGATGCCCAACGCGTTTTCGAGGTCCTGCAGTCAGGCGGCGTGGTTATTTTGCCGACTGAAGTTGGCTATGGATTGATGGCCACATCTGCGGAAGCCATTGACCGAGCCTTCGCTGCGAAGCGACGTCGACCGGGCCACGCTCAGGGTCTATATGGAACACATGAATTGCACCGGGAACTTCACGTCCTGGACGACCGGAGGTTCGAAATGACACGTGTGCTAGTCGAAGACCTGGACATGAGCTTCATGGCTGTTGCGCCATGCCATAGCGATCATCATCTTCTTCGGGCATTGTCCCCACAAACCCTGTCAAAGGTCACAAAAGACGGCACCATCGCTATGTTCATCAGTTGCAGTTCGCTTCTGAAAGAGATTTGCAGACTTAATGCTACTTCAGGTCAGCTCATGGTAGGATCTAGCGCAAATGTGTCAGGTGGCGGACAGAAATTCCGCGTCGAAGATATTGAGGATGAAGTCAAAGAGGCAGCGGATTTGATTGTCGATTATGGTCTTCAGCGCTATCATGTATATGGACGACCTTCTCTCATCATGGATTTTAACCAGATGAAGATTTTACGAATGGGGTCCTGCTATGAACTGTTCCGCGAACGCATGCAGAAGTTTTGGGGGGTGGAGTTGCCTGAGGACCCTGATTATAAGGGTGATCGTACTGAAAACTCAAGTTAAAGGCGAAGCCGAAGACTATGGAAGACATCGTTTATCCAGATTCTGTTAAATCCTCACTAACTGTCTACATTTGAAAACTCTCTTGTACTTCACAACCTATCCTGTGTGAATTACTGTGTAATTATTACGGCTACACATCATCCGAGCCACAGAGATGTAATTGATTTGGTTCCGGTTATTCATACTGCCTGACGTTGGAAGCAGCAAATCTCGCAATGTTGACAGGATCCTGCTCGGCCTGAAGTCGGCCTGAAGTTCTACTAATGATATTAGCGTGCGCGGATATAGCATCACGAGCAATGCATGCCTTTTTGATAGTCATTTCTCTCTTCAAAACAGTGCTCTTGGTCTTTATCATTTAATACTGAAAAAAAAAAAAGCTTGCAGTACCTCTGCGTCTTCAAAACTCCGACCTGCACCCTGTCTTTGAGTAGGCAGCATGGGAAAGACAGCAAAGTTACGGGCTCAACTTTGACTGGATTCGGAAAGTGGGTGCTTACGTGGGCGTAGTTGTCTAATGATAAGCCGAGGGCCAATCGGGTCGAGTGGCGGTAAATTAGGGCTAGGATATTGAGCTCAACTTAGGACTGACTCTCGGTATTGATGCGGGGGGGTACATGCTCTGGCTAGTCATTCCGGCGTAAACAATAGGCAAACGATTGCCGCTGGGAAGTATACCAACCGCAGAGGTCGATCTTGGAAGTTAATCGTCATCTTGACCTTGCATAATGTGCTAATAAAAACGCTATCATTAACGAGAAAATACAACATTGAAGCTACCAAAACATAAACAAACGAGGCAACTTAAAGAAAGCAGAAGCAAAAGGGCCGGCAATGTCCTTTCTACGATTCTTTCAGAGGGGATACACCGCGTTGCTCAACCCTCCAGAGGTGTCAAAGCACGAAGATGCAATTCGTCTGGGGCTGCTAGGTGCATCTACTATAGCGTAAGTTGATTTGAAGCTCGATTCATCTGATAACTAAGAAATATGGGCTCTAAGACCACTTTCTGTCATCAACCCGGCAAAGTCACACCCCGAGGTTATTGTGGCTGCAGTTGCTGCCCGGTACGTGAAACGTGCTGAACAATACGCGAAGAAGTACGATATACCAACTGTCCATGCATCCTATCAAGGTACTGCCCTTACACTGAACCTATTGCCCAATTATAAGATGAGAAACTAAGGAGATGACTGTGCCTAGAATTACTCGACGATCCGTACATAGATGCTGTATACATTGCACTACCAAACCACCTACACTTTGAATGGGCGTTGCGTTCACTGCAGGCTGGAAAACACGTTCTGCTTGAGAAGCCTTCATGCTCCAACTCAGAGGAGGCTAGGCTCTTATTCAACCATTCATTGGCAACGAAAAAAGGTGCCCCTGTGCTTCTTGAAGCCTTTCATTATCAGTTCCACCCATCATGGCAGACATTTCTACGCGAAATCCGTGAATCTGAGGGTACTGTGAAACATGCCTTCTCACAGCAGTATATCCCGAAGGGAGTAATGCCAATCGATGATATTCGCTTCAGCTACAAATGCGCTGGTGGGTCTTTAATGGATCTGGGCACCTATGCACTTTCTACTGTTCGCCTTGTCCTTGGAGCAAATAACAAGGTGCTTCCTACTGATGTTCAGTATCGCAAAATGTCATTGATAAATGGAAATCAAGCTGAGCCCAAGATTGACCAAGCTATCTCGGCCTCCCTTGTTACTGAAAGTGGTCAAGGTGGCTTGATTGTAGTTGATCTGGCTAGTCAAGGGGGCTGGCCATCTTTCCTACCAGCGTCTTGGACAGCAAATATTGCAACTACTGGATGGCCAAAATGTGAAGCTGTTCTGGAAGAAGTGCAGGTCCACAAAGAACAATAGGGGCGACCGGAGCATGTTATGCAACGAACCATTATCATCTGGAACTACTTGGTACCGACCATCTATCATCGCATAGAGATTTGCGATCGACATTACCTCCGAAGCCAAGGCGTCGAAGTCAAGTCTTGGAAGGAAACAAAATACCAATCAGCCTATACATCGGCTGAGGAAGGATTCAAGGATTACCAAGATTGGTGGACCACATGGCGTTGTCAGCTGGAGGAATTCGTTCACCGAATTAAGGGAAGGCCTGGCTCCGGAGTGTGGATTGACGGACAAGAAAGTATTCTACAAATGGAGGCAATTGATGATATTTATCGCAAAAGTGGCTTGGGACCTAGACCAACCAGCACTTTTAGAATCTGATATCTGAGTCAGACCAGTCTTTGAACATTTATTACATTGATAGGACCCTATTTTGAAGGCCTTCCGGCTGCTGGTTGACCATGCTCTGGAACATGAAAGCCAGGAATTTACTCATCACTTGGTCAACGAGCTGAAGTAAACGGCTGCTAGGGTGCGAAGCCACTAAACATGTGAAATAATATGCAGAGATATGTTTCTACTCGGAGTGGGGATGGCATTACGTGTTAGGACCCTGCAATACCTTCAATGTTGGATCTGTCGTCGGCCTTACACTCTACCTACCGTAAATCCAAAATCACCTAGCCAGGATCCGCGTACCGGAAAAGAATAAGAATATCCTTAGTCAGTGGGTTGCATTGAACATCATAGATGATTTCCAGATTGTTCATTATTAAAGCGCTGTTCGCTACTAGTCAATCGGATGGTTTGGTTCAAGCCAAACATTGTGATTGGACAGATCCTCAACACAGTAGCAGATATTCGAAGCGAATGGCAAACTTGGAAAGGATCACATTGGGGCTTCTCATCCTTGCACTGTCTTTTGATCTTAAGGACGACAATAAAATTTTGAGGGGCACCAATCGGAAATTGCGGATCGAAGCACTGCTTGGAGAACATACCGGAAAGGTAGCACCGGCGAAGGAGTCAAGACAAAGTAATGAAAAACATATAAGATATGTTATGTGTTGATTTATCACTAAGTCACTTGAAAGTTAGACTCTTACGACAGCAAGAGAATAACCAAAACTTCAAAGTATTGCAACCATGGCGACCACAATTCTTGCCGCTTCGGGGGAAGTGCCTCCTCGAATGGCGCATGCTGACGATCTCGTTGCATTTGAAAAACGAATATACGGCGACTGGAGAGATGAATTTCACAAAAGTGGATGCGTCGTCATAAAGGGAGTAATTTCTCCCGAGCGTGCAGAATACTATCGCGAAAAACAACTAGAATGGCTCAAAAAGTTCGAACTTGGATTTGATGAGCATGATGAAAGTACCTGGACTGCTGTTCATCTCCCTGTCAGCTTTAAGGGCGGGTAATACATGCTCGTTTCTTCGACTCTCTATATCACAGATTGCTTACGTGGAATAGGATGTACTTTGCGTATGGGGCGATTCATGAAAAGTTCGTCTGGGAGGCCCGCACAGAGCCTGGTGTGATAGATGTGTTTTCCAAGTTATGGGAAACCGACGAACTCATAACAGCGTTCGATGGATTTAACGTGACGTTTCCACGCCGAAATGATGTGAAATGGACCCCATGGCCTCATTTAGATCAGAGCCCAAAGCGCAAGGGGTAGGTGTGCCAGATATTTTGACTTAAAATGCTACATCCCCATCTACATACGCAGCTCATATTAATGCTAACATCTATCCACCAGTATGCAAGCAGTTCAGGGTTTGTTGAACTTTGCCCCAAATGGACCGAAAGATGGGGGACTGGTTTTGATGCGCGGTTCCTCAAACCTCTTCGACGAATACTTCTCCCAGGAGCGTAAAATGTACCCCCATGAAGATGCTCCTCCTCCAGAACTCGAATGGGAAGACGTCTTCTTCTTTGATGAAAAGAAGGACTTGAAATGGTTTACAGACCGTGGATGTGAGTTGGTAAAGATAAATATGGAACCAGGTGACCTTGTGCTTTGGGACTCTCGTACAATTCACTACGCTCGTCTTCCTGAAGGTGATCAAATCAGACATGCACAATACATCTGCATGACACCGCGCCGGTTTGCAACGCAAGAAGCCCTAGATCTGAGAAAGGAGTGCTGGGAGAACTATCTCGGCACTACCCATTGGCCACACAGGTATGTGTACCCAGAGATCATTGTCAAACAGATCAATCCAAAAATAAAAGACTTCTGACTAAATGGACATAGAAACATTCTCGTCAAAAGAGAGAAGCCCATGCGCAATGGAGAAGTCTGCCCAAAACATCGCGAAGAGCCGTTCGAGAAGCCAGTAGTGACTGAACAAGTCTTGAAATTGGTAGGAGTTCACGCATACTAACTTGAATCCCTCGTTAGTTCCGGGGATGATGAACAGGTGCCATGTGGTTAGTAGGCAGTTCGAGCAGGATTCTTTAGCTTAGGCTTTGTATATGTCAATGTATTAAATAGTTTTGACATGATGTATGCATAATATTCGAGCAAGAAATAGGTGTGATTTTTTAACGAGAATGTAGCAACTACAATCAGACAGTACGTCATGTCTCTAGTATACATACAGGATTTAAGAAGGCTTAAATTTTACCGATTGATACTACTATATTGATAGTGCACTCCATTTTCCATGTGAGCCTAGCATACTGTCGAATCAGACGATGCATCATCTTACCCAAGTTCTTATATAACGACAGCGAGGCAAATTTTCGCAATCTTAGTTTTGGAAGAATCTTGATGTTTTCACTTTTCGCCTTATCTACTGCGATTGACCAAATGCTACCCTCTAAGGGTTACTTTCTTGCGTACTCGATATTCCCCGACGGCTTTCCTTTTCTCTTGTAATTCTAAATTGACATATTTCAACTCCTCAAATATTATCTATCTCGTTAGCCTCACTGTTAATAGTCAATCAATCAACCACCCCAACTATTTTTAGCTCCCTACTTTTATAACAGAGTAGTATGAAAAGCCCTAAAATCTCAGGTGTGATGATGTGTGCCTTACGAATCAGGACTCACCAACTCACCGCGTGATCTAGATAACCCTGCTGCATTAGCACTCATGCATGTATGTATATTTATCAGAGCGTAGATCCTGGCCCAGATTCGGGACTAGGAATCGATCGATTACCTAGCTTTTATAGTACAATTTTAAACTGTTACTAGAACCCCCACCATGTACTTTTGACTATTATTGTCCTAGGTATTGTTTCCACAAAGCGTTCTGTAGTCACACCCAGCTATTCGAACTATCATTCAACCACCCGTCGTATAATTAAGGTGTGACAACTTGAATAGTTATTCTGTACCTGCAAACTACTGTGTTTATACTTTTCTACGGTCTTTGTACTATTGACCTTATCTCCGGGCTCCACGAAACGTGATTCTTCAAGTTATTGAATTATGTCGCGCAACACGCGGGACGGATATATAGAGTTACATTTAAGCTTCAAGGGGGCTTGCAGATCCCGAGAACTAATTCCATACCCAACAATCACCTAGGGCTCGATTCGCTCTCGGACTATGTATCTTATTAGGAAGGTGAGATGGTGCTTTGGTATAGCTTTAAAAATTTATTAATTAATATGCCTTTTTTTTCGCTGCTTCGCGTAGAGAGTATACTTCCTGGTTGGAGATTCCCCTGCACACTCTGCCGCTGCACGTGGTCGATCGTCAGGTTTTAACACGATCAGGTTATATTGCGACGATACTACCTTGCTTGCATCTTCGGTTAGTCGAACAGCAACGCAAAGAGAGGCGTGACGAATGCATAAACCATAGCATGTGAATGCTCCCCGTCTATATGAGTATATATAGGCGGGGGAATGTAGCCAGAGACCAAGCAGGTTGTGTCTTCCAGCTCCATCCTCCTGTGCACTATCACCACCACTCCGGGTATCATGATCTTCTCAAGAACTGCTGCGCTTTTCGCGCTGGCGTCAGGCGTGTACGCCCAGTCGCAATATACTTCTACTGCAACGGCTGCCGTAGCCAAGGCTGCTGCCACAGCGCTAACTCTATCCCCCACATCGAGCGTCGCTGGTCTCACTTTCGATCGCTTTGTTCAGATCTGGCTAGAGAACCAGGATTACAGTGCAGCTATCGAGGACAGTGAGTGACTGATGTCGCGCGATTCGAACGTAATGCAATTTGCATCAAGCTAATCTCGGATGTAGCGAACCTCGCCTATCTTGCGTCTCTCGGCATCACCCTCACGAATTATTTTGCAATCACCCATCCTTCTCAGGTAAGATGACCTAAGTTCGGTGGACTATTTCCTTCTCGCTCACATTGGCGTCGCAGCCTAACTATGTGGCCGCTGTTGGTGGTAGCACCTTCGGGATCGCTGACGACAGTACGCACTACATCTCTTCGAGCACCAAGACAATCGTAGATCTCCTGGAAAATGCTGGCGTCAGCTGGAGTTTGTATCAAGAGGATCTGCCTTATTCTGGCTTTGAGGCAAATTATCCCAACCAAAAAACCGGTGCAAATGACTACATGCGCAAGCACAAGTGAAGCTACCAACACCCAAAATTGCGTGCGAGCACAAAGTGACTAACATTTTCCAAGTCCCCTGATGAGCTACAACTCGGTGACATCAAACACCGATCGTCTTGCTAAATCAAAGAACTTCACCATGTTCTACAAAGACTTGGACAACAACGAACTGCCTCAATGGATGTTCATCACCCCCAACATGAGTATGTCTTTCTTTTCTCTCTTGTTTGAACCCGAACTGACTCCACTAGCCAACGACGGCCACGATAGTTCGCTTGCCAAAGCTGGAGCTTGGTCTCGTAACTTTTTGACCCCTCTGCTCTCCAACAAGAACTTCAACACTGATAGTACTTTGATCATCCTTACCTTTGACGAAGGGTCAACCTTTGGGACAAACCAAATTTATGCTGTGCTGTTGGGTGGCGCCGTGACCAGCGCCCAGGTTGGTACCAGTGACGATACCGCATATGATCACTATAGTTTGTTGAAGACGGTGGAGACCAATTGGAACCTGGGTAACCTTGGAGAAAACGATGTGGATGCCACTGCATTCTTCTAGCTCGTTCACAATAGTCGATACCGAGGCATGAGTCTGTAGGAGCAATTGCGATCGTCTTCTATCATGCCACATTAAGCTGTGCATTAAAACATTTCGTGCGCTAGTTACATCAAAGTAAACAATATATCATTCTAGAAATCTAAAACAATGGCAATGTAATCTGCAGCACATACATCGGATAATAGTAATGGTGGTAAAGAGATTCGGGGGATGTCCCGAGAAACACCTCCACATTCCCGTGAGGTGGCCCATGATCAGATCTCCACTAGCTACCCACTGTCCATTCTATTTTTGAACACTGATTTCCAATGAACTTCATACAATCTGCGTGATCCAGCGGCCCCGATTGGCTGCGCTATATTCCATGGACGGTCATTCGATATCTCTTCCCGCAGAAACTCAATCGAGAAAGTTCATACTGATGGAGCAGTGTAGGAATCACTTCCCTCGGGGAATGAGACGACGTCTCAATTTTGACTCAAAGATGGAACTGAGAGACGCGAAAAGGACAGTTGGTAAAGTATTTCATATTTGGAACCTCTTGAACGACCACCATAAAGCAGTCCGACATTGAGGTGATATATAACAGTTCTCTTTATAGGGACATATCCCATAAGTATGGAAGACCTTTGGAGAATACGCCGTATATGAGCTATCAAGGTGCCTAAGTTCATGCGACGTCAAAGACTATCTGGAGCTAGAACCCCAGGCCCTCGGGGCCCCGGGACCCAAATCTCTCATAGCGTACAGTTCCTTATACAGACGTTGAATTTGCCTTTGCTGTTGGTGCTGCATATCTGCAGTGGAGAAATAATGGAGTGACTTCCATGTCACGGTTTTGTTCTTTTTAAGCCAATCTGACGTTCCTTTACTTATCCCAGGCATATAACATAATTCTCTATAAGTCCGAACTTGCTGTCCAGGGACATGCTCTCCTTTGTCCGTGACATGCAATCGTTGAGGCTTCTCAGCATGGCACTCACTTGAAGATATTTCGCGTCAAATCTCACAGCTGAAGCTGACTGGAGTTAATTAGAAACATACACAAACAAAATCCTTATGCCGTTTCTCCTCCGAAAAGCCGAAAACTGGTAATATCGTAGGAGTTAATAGCTATATCGTGTAAGGACGGAAATGTAAGCTCGCTTTCGGACCAGTAGATATTGAGTGTTTCCATTTATATATCCGACGTGGCTATATATTTCCGAGTACATCCGTATCAGTTTAGTCTTGGAGTGTTTGATATGTTTGTCTGTTGGGTAGTCAGGAGGGAATGACGTCATCTCGCTCGGTTCTCCGTGTTGACACCTTTTCAATCAGGCACTAGTATGACTACTAGCGAACCTGATGCCTGAGGCCATCAGTATCGCCGAAAAGCCGATGTCAGCGCCGTTCTAATCTTCATCTCTCGGATATGCCTTCTGAAGGATCACGGTGACACAACAACGCAGTCAAAACCGAAGCAAGTCATGGATATAAATATGGCGAGGGTCCCTGATCATGTTCGTCTTCTGGTCGCAGATTACAACATCAACCAGCAATCATCAAGTCACATTCCAAACCCAACCACCTTCGAACGATCCATAACCTGAATCATTCAACCCCACCATCCTCCGCAAAATAACCGTTTTACTATACAATCGCATATATAAACCATCATCATGTCTTACGCCGGGAAAGTCGCTGTTATCACAGGCGGTTCCAAGGGTATCGGACGAGCCGCAGCCGAACAATTCGTCGCTCTCGGAGCCAAAGTCGTCATCAACTACGCATCTGATTCTGCGGCAGCCGAAGAAGTAGTTCACAAATTGGGACAGGAAAATGTACTCGCTATCAAAGCCGATGCAGGGTCGCTCGCTGGTGTAAAGCAGATTGTCGATGAGACTGTTTCCCGATTCGGAAAGATTGATATCTTGGTTCCCAATGCGGGATGGATGCCGATGGCAAATCTTGAAGCAGTCACCGAGGAGCTGTTTGATCAAATCTATGCAATTAACGTCAAGGGACCGTTGTTCTTGGCCAAGGTGCGTTTCTGACGCGAACGCGATTTTGAAAGATGTACATGACTAACACATATTCATAGGCTGCTGTACCACATATGCCCCAAGGGTCACATATTGTATTCATCAGCACATCACTATGCCACGCCGGTAATATCATGCCACCCCAACTACTATACGTATCCACCAAAGGTGCCATTGAGCAGTTCACCCGCCTACTGTCTAGGGATCTTGCGCCCAAAGGCATTGTTGTGAACTGTGTGGCTCCAGGACCAACTGCGACTGAGCTGTTCTTGAGAGGGAAGCCGGATGCTCTGATTGAGGGTATTAAGAAACAGTCGCCGTTCAATAGATTGGGAAACCCAGAGGAGATTGCTGAAGCTATTGTGTTTATGGCGGGAACTTCATGGGTGGCAGGTCAGACGTTAAAGGCTAATGGCAGTTTGATTTGAGTACCATATATGTCGTACCTTCACCGCGATCTTGAATTTAATTACTTAGTTACTTATTAGATATCAAAATAATTTCATTATTTTCATCCGTTTGTATATAGACCAAATTCACCCCAAGACATACTTCCATTGGCTTACAAATGGTAGGGGCAGTATTTCTGGTCTGTCTATTCTCAGCTCTCCGCCACTAGGCTAGTTAACTAATTCCTTGCTAGTCTTAACGCCTTTCAGAGATAGCTGCGCCGCATTCGAAAGTGTTCACTCCACTGCTGGCCCGCTTCGGCGCAGTTTAGTATCTCCGTGGTTTGTTTATTATCCTGGGGGGATATTTTTTTTTAATTTGGTGTATTACACCGTCCCCTGTACGTGAGGGGTAGTATTCATTAAATTAACCGACTGTGCAGTTATGGGCCTGCCCAAGCATTGTGGAAATTGCATTCGAACCATCTTTCTGATCTCACAAACCCCGAATTACAATGGCTTATAACTGGTTTCGCATTGATCGGGACAATATCGGAAGTATCCTCGACACTAACGGGGAGCCCCTTTACTTGGATGAATACAATGGTCTTCTGCGTGAAATTATCGAGCGCAACGACGTGCCGACTCTCAAGTGTTATATACGGCAGATTGCAGGAAATGTTCCTCAACGTGACGGCACGATACAAGATGATCCATTGTGGGTTGCCGCCGCATATGGTAGCATTGATGCCCTCCGCGTGCTTCTTGATTTGTATGAGACCGATTCAGCACAGAATCAAGTACTAGGCGTAGACACCAGGGGATTCTGGATGCTAGATACTGCTTGCGAGTACGGTCAGCTTGAAACAGCGAGGTTCCTGCTTGATCGCGATTATCCGCTTGGGGCAGCTTACACTGAACGTCCTAACGGTGAGCTTGCGTTGCTGTCCGCGGGTAGTTCTCTGGTGCAGGCAGGTTCTTATGAGTTTACAAAGAGAAATCGACATCAACATGATAATAATAGTTGTCTGCAAGACCGCGTCGCCCGAAGTGAGGAATTGATACGCCTGCTCCTTGACAGGGGTGCTTCCCCTGAAAATGCTGTTCAAACACTTTACTTGGCACTTCATGAGAAAAGAGCAAATATAATACCACCCCCAGAACAGCATCGGATTCAAAGGCTGCTTGGTCAGATAGTCTCTCGGGGAAGTTATGAATTGGTTTCGCGCCTGATTATTGACAGTGCAGAAATACACAAGCGGCAAGAGCTGAGGTATAATCAAACTGTCCAACACGTCACTCCTCTTCATATTGCGAGCGGCTTCTGGAATATACCTGCGATCCAGGCGCTGTTTGACCATAGTGATAGGTCTGGAGTTGGATTTTCTGAGATGGTCTCTGTAAGTGACCACGATGGACGTTTGCCACTGCACTGGGCAGCACATGGTGCGGAAATTGGTGGGGAGATGAGTGATGAACAATTTATATCTGAAGAAGACCTATGTGCGCGAACAATAGGTACTCTTAAGCTACTTATAGAAAACAACCCTGACACTGTCAACTACCGTGACAGTCAATCTATGACTGCGTTACACCATTTCGTAAATGGTCATAGCGTCTGTAGCAGCAAGCTTCATTTCGAGGAGATCATACGATTTCTCTGTGAGACCGGGTTGGACGCTAGCTCTTACAACATTTGGGGTTGTACCACGTTGCATGAATTGGCAAAAACTTGGAATCCTGTCAGCCCAGACGTTCTCCAGATACTTTTGATGCACGGAGCCAAGACTACAATTAATCATATCGACTCACTTGGGAAAACCGCTCTTCACAGAATGGCGAAAAATTTGCGACAGGTTGAAGCAGTTCGGGTGTTACTCAGTCATGGCGCGGATAAGAATGTTTTGACTTCGGAAGGGAACTCGCCTCTTCATGAAGCTGCGATGGGTGTGCTCAGAGCTTCTATAGTGTGGGAGAAAGATACAAAAACTGAGCATGTGTATCCAAGCATGGCGGATAAAGTCAAGGTACAGGACGAAATGGTTATGGTATTACAAGAAGCCGGATGCTCCATGGATCAGCGTAATCGTGAGGGCAAGACCCCTCAACAGCTCTTGGAGGAGACCCGGGCCAACTGGCATAGAATTGAAGAGTCGAAGGGAAAGCCTCTAATAAGGGGACGCGGTCGTCGTTGAAAGCTTTCACAAGGAGGTCACGAGAGGATCTTGGTTCTATATGCAATCAATGAATGCCGTAGATAGGTTAATCAACTGATTATCACACGAAGAGATCACTTTTCTAGTCTCTTATTTCCGTATAGATTCAATTTCTAGTGGCGCTTATGACCCTACCGTATTTTTCTAGATTCCCATGCACAAGAAAAAATCAAGTACTATTTGTACAATTGTCAAGATGGCTATCCACGGCTCCAAAGCCGCAAGCTTTCCGTCAGCCTCCGGGCATGAACTATGCCTTTTATCTCCAATTCTCTTCTTCCGTATTGAACTTTATAGTGTAACGATCAGATCATTGAGAGGAAATTTTTGATCTGATCTAGATCTATCGATACAGGGAGAAAATTGCGTGCATGTCGTTTCGTTTTCATGCATGGCTCAAGATAAGTTGGAATATACATAAAACGAATAGCCGATCAAATTGTAAGAAACGAACCTACTCTACGAATTAATTGCGTACCAATAGAACCAGTAGGATTTGAGATGATCCTGAATCCATCCCCTGAATTGGTCTAGGGGCCAGGGGCTGGTGTTCCGTGATGTTTCATCGGGGCTGAGAACTATGACAGCAGAAGTGGTGGATGATGACGCGCCAAGATACGGCAATACTACCATCGATCTCCATCTTCTAGATCTTGAACATTATGGGTATCAGATTCAGACTCCGAATCTCCATGTCTAGTTCCTTGATGGCGAGACTGCTGGAAGATTGTTTCTTTGAGATATGGGATTATTAAATAACTATCTAATTGTTAAGATAATAATAGCTATGATATAATAATATCTATTGAGCTGGGGGGTCGCTGGTAATATTATCTGTGCCGTAATTTGAGATGCAGTCGTTGCTTCCTTCGTTCCTGGTGCACCGGTCAAAATATCTGAAATAATGCAAAAAGTTGAAGTTGTACCACATTGGTGGTAAGCCAGTACATATATCAAGCAAACTGCTACGGTAGAATCTCTAATAGCTCAAAATTATCTGAGTAGAGGCGAAAAGGTGATATCTGACGGAATGGAACTGGGCTAAGTACTCTCTGCGTGCGAAAGGGGTCCAATCCACCATGGTAAAGAAATCCATTTGCGGCCTTGTCATAGCAATAATAGTCCATGTTACCAATGTCGTCCCATCTGTGATGTAAAGTCAACACTGGCCTTTTACCCACTGCGCGCTGAGTCCAGCCGAGTCTGTCGCGTATGCCCACAAGTAACTCGTGATAGCCATTCGACTCTTGATGCAGAAATACCAAGTGACTCAACTTAACAGAGCTTACAGACGTGGACAGGTCAGCCAGCACGCTTAAAAGTTCATCGCCTCGCACTAGAAGTCCTGAAAGACCAAAATGTTTTAGTTTCTTCCATTTTTCATTGACTGCAGGCAATATCATTTTTAGTGGGATGAAGTGCTCAGGGCCCAAAGAATCGTCTGCAGGCCAGCTCAAGTGCCGGGCTCTTTCATAATTGATGTTGATCTGCAAGCTGAAGTGTCTGAGATCGGATAGTAACGCATCTAGTGCCTTTTTGAGGAGACCGCTGCAGAACGATGACCAATCCTGCTCTGGAGAGCATTGTCCATCAGCCAACAAGGTCAAGTCAAGGTGTTTAAATCCCGGACGCTGTAGTAAAGATACCAGGTTATCGTACTCTTCGCATGGTTGTTCAAAGAGTCGGCAACTTAGTCCAGTCTGGTGAAGAGTATGTGTATCAACGACAAACTCCGAAACAGTGTGGGTGGGAAATTCTGAAATTTCCTTCGTTATAACACAGAAGCCACGCCACTTTTTTTTCCCTTCTTTATTCCAGGGCTCCAAGCTGTAAGAGGTTCGGTTTTTCAAATCATATGGCGGCCAGGTGTGTGGGATGGGATAATTAAATCTAGGCGGAAATGATCGAATCATCGGGGTCTCGTATAATGGTACATCCAGCACCCCATGGGCTACAGGAGTAAGCGTGACCCGTATCAATCGTGGAAATCGCTGCAGACCATATCTCAAAGCCCTGACGTCATCATCAGATTCCAGGACAGCTTTCTGTTGTTGTAGAAGCTGCTCATAGAATTCCCACGAGAGGTGAATTGACGGATCTGTTTTGTGGGAAATTTTCCGAATCTCTCGAGCCCTGATGTTCTTTTCGTAGGCCTCCTTGAACCACCATGGAATTCCATCATTGGACTTTATAGCCTCTTCCCAGTCTTCCTAATCGTCCGAGAATTCAAATTCTGGTTTCTGGACATTGTCAATGAGGCGAGCGTCGTCCCAGACAATCTCAACAATATGATACCGAAAAGTCTCGTGGTCTGCAATTGCGCGACATACCTCAATATTGCGTGGATTAGCAGACAGAAATACCCTGTTGAGGCGCAAATGCGCCCTCTGGGCTAGCGTCGAGCATGTCCGACGCAAATTCTTGATATCGCGGTTGGGCAGGTTAGAGAGTATGAGTCTCAAGATTTCAAGCGGAAGATGTATGAACGGACTCATGACAAGATAATACCAGTCTGAATACAGAACTCAGTTAGTTGACTGCAGCGGCTAGCCGCCAAGGGGTTACCGTCCTTCACCGCCTGATGACCTAGAACCACCTCGTTACCTGACTTTGACGAATTGCCTCGTCGCCCCCGCCCGTCCCACCGTGGTGGTGGTGTAATACCGTAATTTTGCCTTTGAAGCATGACGGTATAGCTTCATATCGATGTTAAATGTGCTGTAAAAAATCATTAGAGAACTGGCATATATAGCAAAAAGACCGCCCAAAGATTTCATCCAGACTCCTCAATCTCCGGGGCAAGTAAGCCGTATCAATAGCATTGCGATTGCAAATGCTGTCTCGCTAGATGAGCCAAGTCGGTTACGATATTTAATTACTTCGGGAGGTTGAGGAAAGGTAGATTTTATACAATTCCTCTCTAGTAAATCTGTATGGAGGCTGGTTATCTCTTATTCTATAGTAAAGATTGGCTTACTGACCTGAGTGCATAAATATCAAACAGTCCATCCGTGTTGACGATGTTCTGCAATCCGGGGCAGTAAAATGTAAGATTCATTGTCAAAAGTGATAGTCAATACAATCTAAAGGAGGCGCTTGTTTATAGGCACGTTTCAGTACTAAGTCATGAAGAAACTAATTTCTCACTTCACAAGAATGCTACCTTAACAAATGCACTTAGGGCACGGACCCATTTTCGTCTAAATGATTAAATAACCATGACTCCCTCATAGAGATTTTACCTATAAAAATCTCTTTTCGTACTTCTATATGGATTCGATCGTGTTTCAGCAATACTAGATAGAATCGAAATCCCCCAAACGGCAGTTGAATGAACATATCGGTGAGCTGCTGCATATTATTTCTAGGCGCAGATCTGAGATTAAGGAGCATCACTAAATCACCAATTCGCCTGCGAAATGTCTCTTTTAACTGTTTTGGCATCAGCAACCCTTCTCGGAACACAAGTTAGGGCTGACTTCATCCCAACCGTACTGGGCACACCACAAGTCCTAGGCAACGTATCCGACCCAAGCATAGACCGCGATTCCTGCGGTTCGGCAAGGTTCGGCAATCGCGCACTCTGGACATGTCGAGACTCGCAACCCTTCTCAAACGGGGTGCCAGTACTTCCCCTTTATTCAAGCTCAGCATCATGGACAGGCTTCGCCTCTGACGGTACACCACTTATCCAATCATGGACGGATGCCTCTGGAAACACCGAGACTGGCCTCTTATGTTCCGGCGAAAATAATGAGCAGCCTTTTTATCCCTACCCTTCGGATTTGTGTGGCACAAATACGGCAGGKGCATGTTCTGACGGTAGCCGCTACGCCCTTTGGCCTGATAGTCCGCCGTTGGTAACTAGTGACGACGAAAGCACTGGTGTCGTCACAGC
The DNA here is from genome assembly GCF_001896365.1 of Talaromyces amestolkiae. Lineage (NCBI taxonomy): Eukaryota > Fungi > Ascomycota > Eurotiomycetes > Eurotiales > Trichocomaceae > Talaromyces > Talaromyces amestolkiae. The sequence continues at coordinate 380,588 of NW_024468061.1, forward strand.
TTATACATGGATCAAGCAAGAACATATTGGTAGTGGCCTTACGCTGCTCAATCCTGATTCCGCCACGATTTTATACGAGGTTACATACAACCCATCCGTGAATGGAGATTCAACAGGCCTTCCAACCGTGACTACCGTCCAAGAGGACTTTTGGACAACCGATGAAATGCCTTACGGTGCGTACGGAGGAGTCGTTGTTAATGACGTTGCGTATCTCTATGGTAAAAATGCTGCAGGCACAGTCGGTCTTGCGCAAGTGCCTGCCGGGTCTGTAACCGACAAATCTGCCTATCAGTATTATGTGAATGGTGCCTGGACAAGCACCATTCCCGGTGTCAATGACACGGGTGTCGGTCTCACAAATGCTGGTGCAGGTGGACAGGGAACATACTACTACTCAAATGTCTGGGACTTGTACGTTTGGATTGGAMAAGCCGGTATCAGTGTTGCACCACAATTTTTCATTACTACTGCCCCGGCCCCTGAGGGACCCTGGGCGACACCTGTGAATTTCTACTCGGCCGATTACATCAATTGGTCCTACACATTGCAGGCGCATCCTGCCCTGTTGGCGAACTCTTCGGAGAATGCTATCTACCTCTCATATGTTGTCAACGATTCGGGATATTACTGGACTCCTTTGATCTATGTACAGTGGGAGTCTTAAGACCTGTACATGTTGTTGGAAATAGATACTCAAATGAGATAGATGTAAATAATCACGTTTGTATGTGTCAAATGAAAAATAATCGCGGAATATAGTGATGAAGTCTTTGGAGTATAATACACTCAATGCAACACGATGACCTCATGTTATGTCGTTGCTACCAAAAGAATGCAATTGATTTCTCATAGCTACCCAATTCAACTAAATGCAATTTTGCTCTACGTTCTAGATGATATGAGAATTTAGTAAACTTTACCTCCGCCATGGACATATCTGCGCTAAATCTTAGGAGTGTCAGGAACTTCCCATACAACAAGTTCCTGACCTTGAAATTATATGAGGTTCGATTATTCGGCATCTTCTTCTGCTATCGAATATGAAGCATCCCTATTAAATACTCATTTACCTTGCTCAATTCACATTTAGCAAAAATATACAACAAAAGTCTACAGTACGCTCTCTGCCGGAAGTACCGCTGCCTACGGTACCTTTCAACAGGTCCATAGGTAACCTTGAATCATATATCAACCACGGTTTCTGGTAAATGAATGACGAAAGTCTTGGTTGCATTCTTACTCGTCACATCTATCATCATCCTGCTGAGGTGTCATTATATGTGCAATGTGATCTCTGCATCTTGGAACATAAATGATAGATCTCGGCGAATCCCAACGCGATAACTTATACATCAGTAATTATCAATTGCTTGAATCCTTGCGCCTAGTTGGATTGATTACTTTGAAGTTGGTTTATGGTTCGTCATATAGACTACTTGGCTTCGATTCTACCAGGTCGAAAAAAAGTCAAACACATTTCATACCGTAAGCTCCAAAGAAATCCCATCGCATCCTTGGCAGATATCTGATTGAGTTTTTACAGACTCCCTAGGCTATATGTTGAATGGACGGATTCTGTATCACCGTCCTGGTAGCGTTTTTAGCAAGGAAAGTAAGGCACACTGCAACCGCGTATATCATGATGAGAAGGTGACGAGGTACGCACTAGGAGGACGCGTTAAGAGTAAAATGTAGTTGAAAGAAACAGGTAATCCTTGATTTCCTCATCTCAACCATATCCCTTGCTCTTACCACGCTCGTTCGTTGGTTTCGCCGTTGACGATAGCTTCATTCGTTTATCCTCCACCGCGTTGGTGAAATCGTGCTCGACCAGTCAAAGTTACTGCCTCCGAAAATAATGAAGGTCAATTACGGCATCGGTCTATCCTTGGCCTTTGGCGCATTGACAAACGGTGAGCCACAAGTTTCGGTACATACTCTCAAAAATTAAACTAATCAGTCACTACAGCTGCGACTGATAAGCCCATAATTGCGAGCTCGTCGCCACCACTATTAGTAGTCACCATTCCGTGCAATACTACCACGTCGCCGGAAACGACGACTGTCTGCCATGAGTGCCATCAATCAACTGCGCCGCCATTCGGCAATTCTTCTGCACCAGCGACTCCGACAGTAGCGCCACCAGGCACCGCGCCAGGAACAACAACGGCACTCTGTATCGAATGCCCTCAGTCTACTGCATCCTCAATAGTTCCTCCATTCACCATCACTACGACAACGTTTGTAACAGTGCCTTGCGTTACTGCTGTAAGTGTGCTATCTCAGCCTGTCGCTCCATTAAACACTTCGCCTACAAGTGTCGTTCCTCTGCAGAGCACGGGACCTCCAGCTCCTGCAATTCCGTCCGGGCCTCTTGTTCCGTCTAAGGCTGTGCCAATGCCGGGGGGCGGAGCGTCTGGTGCTTCAAGTTCTACAGTCGCATCTCCGCCATCGCCTTCTGCTCCAGCACCGCCTGTCGCATCGTCACGGCCTGCGGTACCTGCCAGTCCCCCTTCTCCAGCACCAGCACCGAGTCCGAGTGGTCCACCTCGACCTCCGGCTTTCACTGGTGCTGGACCCGCTCTTTCCGCGAACCCTGGCGGTACCATGATGGCTATCATTGTCGCAGCTCTTGCTATTTTCTAGATGCGCAGTGTTGGTCAACAACAGGCTTCATTGATTGGAATCTGGAAAGTTATACTGTGGAAGACTAAGCCGCTTGTGATTAGTCAAAAGGCTAAATGAGCACAAACTTAATTCGATTTGCTTGTGATATTTGCTATCATCTATATAACTCGCTATGAATATCGAGGCTCGGGAGTTGAGAAAGCGTTGACAGTAATGGTGGAAAATTGATTGATAATGACATAGTTGGCAATTATTTGCTGTAAGATAGTATTTCACTATTCAGAATTGAGTTGTATCAAGTTGCAAAGTCGGCCGTGGTGGATAGTAAGTAAAAATATGTTGATTGACACTTCTACCGTTTTGGGAAAACACACCCATGTTCGGTTTATGTCAATAAATTATGCCTGTGATAGTCATATTCTTATGAGGCTAGAGCACGATGGCCGAGGTTGATCAAGACGTCTGGATCTTCTTCTACTCATATACATTGAAATTAAGCGAGACGCATTTCGAAATGGCGTGGTAATCCCCTGTTGCCAATCGTATCTATGATTTTTTCTAGACCTGGGGCTCCGATGAGAATGATCGAATTTTAGTCGGCAGCTTTCCCGATAGCCCAAGGACTATCTGAATTAGGACTTCACAAGCCGTCCAATTAGACTTCGAGTGATCAGTTTGTGTCTCGGTGAAGGGCATGTGGTTCATCTTGTTTTTAATTCTGTAGCAGGAGTACTTTAGTACGGCTGCTTTTTCGTTTAAAGTCTATTTTTAAATTCCTATAGAGTGAATGAGACCCTTCCATTATCCATTTTCGGACAATATCCCTGTTCGAGGATCGACAGAGCATGGATGTCCGTTGCACCCGCGGGATTTGGAAGCCGTCTGAACAGAACTCCGAAGTGGACTACTCCGCATTGAGGAAATGAAACCAGATCATGTTTGTTTCTTTTCTTTCGTTGGGGCGCTAAGATTGGACTGCATCGTTAGTTGCAGATCACGAAGTTTTTTTCTGTTCACTTTCTCTTCTAGAATAATTAGATATCTTTTTCGCTGCTTCTTTGAGAACTCTTGCTACTTACCTATGCAATGATAGACACCATCTGAAGATATAACTGTTTGTATTGTTGAGCGGATAAAAGCCCCGAGTGTGCTATAAGCAGAAATGGCAGGCGAGGAAGAGAAGCGGCCAGCGTCGACAGTGAATGACGATCGAGGAAGAGAAGCCCTTCACGAAAATGAAAACGATACGATTTCCAGCAAGAGACGGCATACTCGTCGGATATGGAGGATGCAATTGCCGCCATATTTCAATACCGATTCCGAGTCAGCGGTGAAACGGAAATTGGATTTGGTTCTCTTGTGAGTTACAGTTTGACAAAAATTCATTTCATCGAAACGCTGACTACTTGTTGATGGTGTTAGGACGTACACAGCATTGTCAATTTTCATCAAGAACCTGGACAATACCAATATATCGTAGGTTGGCCATCTGGACCTATTCTTACGTTTGGTATTGAAATTTGATTTACTCTGTATAGTAATGCATATGTCTCGGGGATGCAAACTGATGTTCGTTATTATTGTCTCATATGTATAATCTAACTGCTTTGGCCAGATAGCTGACAGAACGAATAACAGTTACACCTCTATGGCAACCAACTGAACATCTTCAGCACCATGTTTAACTGTGGGATTATTGTCGGCGCTGGTGTGTATATTTTTCCGCTCAATTTAGTCACGAATGAAAGTTACTGATACTTCAATATAGTCCCTCTCATTCTTCTATCAACACACATCCGCCCATCCATTCTGATGCCGACATGTGAAATTTGCTGGTCCATCCTAGTCATGGGCATAGCAGGCGCCAAAAACTACCAAACTATATACGGCCTCCGGTTCTTCATTGGATTTTTTGAAGCCATTGCATTTCCTGGGTTTGCTTCTTTGCTTGCTGCATGGTATACACCTGCTGAACTGGGGAAGAGGATGGCGATATACGAAGTTTCGCAGAATGTGGCGGGCATGTTTAGTGGATATATCCAAGCAGGATTGTATGCGCATATGAATGGGAGGGGATTGGCTAGTTGGAGGTACTCACATGACTTTGACCACAGGAACTGGCCGATTTGCTGATTGGACGGTACGAATCTAGATGGCTATTTATCTTTGATGGCATCATCTCCTTTCCGATTGCTATCTGGGGTTTCTGGGCAATTCCAGACCAGCCGAGGGATACTAAAGCATGGTGGATAAACTCGGAGGTATTTATATTTCATGACTTCTAATCTATACATACTCAGTGTTGCAAGTTTATTGCGTATGCTGATGGTTAGATAGGACCGGACAATCGCCATCGAACGCATGGACCGGGTAGGCCGMAAGCCACTGACAAAAGTCAACTGGACACGGTTCAAAAGAATATGGCAGACGTGGCATGTCTATCTCTTTGTCGTCTGTTATGTGTAAGATATTTTCGTCTCGTACAGACTTCTTTTCAGCCTGCTGACTATACGGTAATAGTTTCTACGGCGCCTTCTCCTGGGGGGATAGCTACTTTGGACTCTGGCTTCAATCACTCAAGAAGTACAGCGTTGAGAATATTAATAATATCCCAACGGCTGGACAAGGCGCTGCCGTTGTCAATTCTATTCTAAGTGGATACATCTCGGATTGGCTAGAGAATCGACCATTGATGATTGTTATCAACATGGTATGGTTCACCCCTGTTTGCCTTCCTAAAGCGTATGGCCTTAATACTAACCTCAAATAGTTGATATGTCTCCTAGGAAATGCTTTCCTTGCGGTCTGGACAGCTCCTACAGCCCTCAAATTCGTCGGCTACATCTTCATCACTACCGGACTACCCGCACAGTCATTGACTATGACGTGGTTGAGCGAAGTATGTCAGGGAAATGCAACACTACGTGGTCTCATTGTCTCTATCGGGAACACATTTATTTACGCCATCAATGCGTGGGCTCTGGTTTTATTGTTCCCGGCATCTGATGCGCCGCATTACAAGTACGGATACCAGATTTGCGCTGGTATGGTTGGTGTTGGTGTGATTAGCGTATTTTTCATATTGTACGCTATCTGGGCAGATATAAAATCGGGTAGGGCATGGAGGAATGAGATTGGATTATTGGAGTATCGGAGGTGGATTCGAGAGTCGGAGGAGTACGAGCGCGACGATGCAAATAATGGCTCGACCTTGCCGACGCATGTCTAATCGCAATCGATGGTCTTCATAGAGTTGATAAAGATATGTTTTTATGATTAACTGGAATTGCATGGTAGATACTGCTTCGCTCAGATAATATATCAACGTATACCATTTTCAATATACGTGGAAGAGTCCGACAGCAGAATAAGAGCAACTTGTGGGAAACAAATACCATTTTCCTTTTTCAAGCGATGAAGCAATGACATTGTTGTATTCCACTGAACCATTTAAACCACCAGTCCTTTACTTCCTACCATCATACATATACATATCAACGCACATCAGTCAGACCAACAAGACATCCGGAACAGCGTTGGAAGATGACTCCCGTTACTCAAAAATAATTCTCTCTCGTGCGTTCTCACAGCTGATGAATTTAGGAGCAAAATTCTTGTTCACGCTCTGACCACGAGAACGGTACTCTGCAATAGCCTCCTGGAATTTTCGAGGATTGGACCTGGAAGAGAAAAGTTAGTCGAGCTTTAAACATCAAGTGGTCAGCATAAAAATTCTTTACATAATTGTAGCCGTAAATTTACTTACTTCGTCAAACTTCAGAGCCTTCGTTTCAAGAACACAGAGGAACACAAAAATTGAGGCAATGATACCGAGGCCAAAGAATACGAAATCAATCTTGGCACCAAGGTTGCCTTCATCCGGATTGATATTGTACGGTGTGATGAAGTCCATGACCCTTCTAGTGACACTGCGAATTACTCCGACGATAATCTGGGTAACGGGAAGAAGAGGAAGAGAACCGACTTCGGACTAGAGGGCGAATCCGATTCAAATTGTCAACGTGCTCCACATTGATGGCATTTTCCAAGACCACAATGTCATCATGATACATGGCTGTTACTGCAGCGCCTATACTTTCTTCATTGACGGCTTGGTTGCCACGTTTCTCGTTTGTAAGGGAATCGTAACGACAGTTTGGAACTTGTATTCGTTTGTGCTGCTCCTTTTGGCTGTTTAGTACAAAGTAACTTGTGAAAAAGGGAAATTTTGAGATGTAATTCCACAAATATTACTATATTTAAAATTTGATTTCTATCACACAAAGTTCAACGTCTCGACTTTCTATGTTTGTGGGGAAGCTCTTAGCTTGGCTTTGAGGTATCTAAGCTTCTATACTCTACCGGGGAGCTTCGCGGATGCTCGGGCCAGTAGTCTATATGATGTTGGTCACATGGCGATAGAGAGAGACTAGGAAATGTAACTAGTGGTCTGTCTCCCCGTAAGCTGGTTTCTGATGGGCCATCTCCTCCCAAAGTCTTACTCAAACCTGATTTGATGGCTACGTATCCTGAATCCGAGCGCAGACGGAGTATCTCCGAGAGTTAAAGAAGAGAAGCCACGCAGCCATTGTCGCTCGTCTTTTAAGATTCGCCTATTATTTTCTTTTCAAGAACAAAAGTTTCTTGTATATCTTTCATCTTCTTAAGTGTCTCGTTAAACGCTCTTCCGTACTCGCTCATATACACACATCACATCATAATGGCCATCGGCGTAGCAATTCTCGGTGCCGGTCTCTTTGGCAAAGACCGTAAGTCACCGAATCAAAGACTGGCAATTTGCTGTGTATATACTTCTAACGGAATTTGAAAATCAGAATACTTCCCTGCAGTCAAAACCAACTCACGCTACACTCTCAAAGCAGTCTACTCTCGTTCTCAACAATCCGCTACCAAATTCGGCGAAGAGGCCTCTGTAGATGCCTATTTCGACAGCCCAGAAACGGCCGATAAATCGCTCAGCAAGCTTCTAGAGCGTTCCGACATTGACGCTGTCTTTATCGCTCTCCCTATCACCGCGCAGCCAGATATCATTCGCGCCGCATGGAAAGCAGGCAAACACGTTCTCAGTGAGAAGCCGGTTGCAAAAGATTCTACAGTCGCAAAACAGCTTATCGCCGATTACGAGCCATACAAGGCAAAGGGTCTGATATGGGGTGTTGCTGAGAATTTCCGATTTCTTGGCCCTATTGCCTACGGCACGGAACAGCTTAAGCGTTTGGGTGGTGAGGTGACAGGATTTTACGTGTCCGTTCACGATATGATTAAGGATGGAAATCCATATTATGGCACAGAGTGGTAGGATTTTCTTAAATATTTTATTTTTAATTTTTAAGGCACTGACATCTTTGGCATGTATTCAGGCGAAAGAACCCTGACTACCAAGGAGGATTTATTTTCGATGCTGGTGTGCACTTTGTCGCTGGTCTCAGAGAGTTTTTATCCGCATTGAACGACTCTATCGAAAAGGCAGTCTCATTTAGTGCACAGATGCAACCTCACCTTCCTCCAGTGGACACAGTCAACGGCGCCTATCTCTTGAAGAGCGGCCGAAGCGGTACCATCAGCCTCTCTTTCGGTACAGAATTCAAGAGCGATTTCTTGATTGAGGTAACTTCAACCAATGGTTCGGTCGCAATGACTTCAGCTGGAGTAAAAGTCGTTGAGAAGAATGGATCGGATGGTGATCGCAAGGAAGCTTTGAAGGAGTTCCCATCCAGCACTGGTGTTGGGCTTGAGGTTGAGGCTTTTGGAAGGGCTATTGAAAGCAAGACTCCTGATGCGAGACAATCAGCGGAAGAAGCTTTGTTGGATTTGGTACTTGTTGAAAAGCTGTTGAACTCTGGTGAACAAGGAGGTGCTGTTTTAACTATCTGAGTGGATCATGATCATCAGGCTGGACTCTAGTATCTACTTGAATATAGAACACTTCATGAAATCAGCAAACAATCATGGTTTAGAAGCCACCCATTTAGTTCAAATCTTAGACTATGTTATCAACTGTATTAGATAATATTACATGAAATCAAGAGAGTTTGAGGACTTGGATATTACTCTGCGTTTTTCGCAGTACCGCAGAGCATGTGTGTCTCGTCCTACAACGAATGAAAATGAACCGTGAATCTTATGACCTCTATCCATGATTTGTTTTCATGAGGAAGATTATACAAGGTCCAATCTACTTCACCATTGTATATGCAGCTCCGCATCCAAAATAATCGAGGGGTTCTCGCGGATGGTCGATCCGAAAGACAAAAGCGACACTCACAAGCGCGGAAATTGCTGTATTCACCCTCATTTGAGAGTTCGACATGGGCGATTTGCGGGTGCAAAAACTTCTTTCTTTTGATTTTCAATCATTTTTGTTCTTCTCTTTCTGATAATCTGTAGAGACTGAGTCAAACAACCCTGTCAAGGATGTTCTACTAGATGTCGAGAGCGGTGAGATGCCCGAGTGGGAAGATAATACGATTGCTTCGCTTCCTGGTCACAAATTCCAGGTCAAATTCAAGGGTGGTGAAGGAAGGGAGGAGGACCACGTCTAGATGGTTGAATGACTGGAGCAGAAGTACATAGTCGATTACTTCATCTACACTCGTGGACGTATCAAAGATCAATTCCATTGTCAACATCATCTCACGGCTAACCTTTCAAATTTATAGCAATTGCTCGAAAGTCTTGGGTTTCAACCTCGACAGGATCAGTTCAATTACTTCAGCTATTTTGAGGAAAGCGAGGCTTGCTTTTTGTAAATCAAGAATTGGGCCATTGACGGATGTAATTGAATAATACTGTCCAATACCATCTTAGCTCTCCATAAAGTATTCTTGATCTCCGCACTACCAAAACAGTCCTCAACACTATACCAAGGCTCCTCCATGAGAGAATTTCGTATATTCAGTAGCCCGTCTAAGGGCTTTGTCATCTTTCCTAGCAGCCTCTTTAGACGTCACACCAACCCTTAGTCGATCCATATCACGTAAACAAAGGCTAGCATTATTAAAAAAGCTCACTTAGACCCGTCTGGAGCAGACCATCGTAAGGATAGCCAATCGATTCCACTATGTCTCCTATCATCCTCTTAATTCTCGTCGTTATACTACCATAGTACTCGACAAAATCAGATGAATATCGCAGGTTACTTTACCCTCTGTGGGGGTCTTGACAGTTGACTCTCAGGTAGCTCATCCATTGCTCTTCTTCCCACTTCTGAGTATGCCGCATGTCTGCGATACGATAAGCAGGATAAGTTGTAACAGATAACTCCGTTCCGGAGGTTGGTAAATTGCATGACTGGGATGAAACCCATTTACACGCTTTATTTGGACAACTTTTTGTTTTTGACCAAAAGTTTCTGCGTATGGATTTTTGTCAAAGGCCTCGCCTACGCCTTGCGATTCAAATTTCCAGGCACTCCCCTTGTAGTGTTGTTGGTTCTTGTCTAGCCAGACTTTACCTGCGCAGAGAATGACAACGGCCTTTTGGCACGAATTGCGTATATCAAAGCAGTAAATAGCTCGGTTAGAGTGCCGGCGTTTAGAGCTTTCATCTGATTCTGGTTGTATATGGGAGGAGGTCAATGTTGCCGATACATGGTTGAGGAGATTCAAAGGCCCGCATGACACAATATTGTAAAAAAGATAACCGTCAACGTCTCATAATCTTGTATCATTGCTTCTGAACCTCTCTCAAACGGATGGTTTTCCCGTGGTTGTTGTAGAGCTATCGCTATGCCGCCGGTAGAACTCGGTCAAGCGAGCTCTGTAGTCATTTTGATTTCGGCTTCTAGCAAGGCGAGGTTATGTGCTTAGTCTTTCAGTATGGAGACATCAGTCTCGTTTTCAGCTCTAGGAGTCGGAGGCGTAATAGGGTGGAATAGTTGTCTAATTCGATGATCGATTGCTACTCCGCGGCAGATGGTTGTGGGTTGCATTTGCGAATCTACTGACAAACAAGAAATTGTTCTTGAATGTAAAGACTCGAGAAGAATATGAGGGCATGATGAATACACGTTAAGACATCCTTTTATGACATATGTGATGAGGAAGCGCTTATTGGGAAATTAAGGGGGAACGTGTAATGTTGATAATCAATATTGATCACCTTGTTGAACTCAACTTATAGCACATATTTAGGCGGTCTGAATCAGGTGCTTATATCCAAGGTTGGCTGTAATTAGAATTCTGTGAAATGGGGCATAGTATTTCAAGAACTATTACAGGTCTACTCTACTAGTATATAATCAACAGACACATCCCGTGCAAACATGGCGTTGTCAGGACCCTTATAGTTGACATAATTTGTGGGCGAAAGAGGCTGCACATTCACACAGCAACTACCTCCAGATTGTATGTTTCCTCCCTCTATAATATAGGTGCCCAAGTTGTATGTCTTCCAGTCGTATTCGTCAGTGGAATAATCGACTTGGAACGGAATATTTCCCCCTGATTGGTTGTGAAAAATGTCAGAAAAGTCCAAATAGCCCCATTCGTGCCACTTGCCACTGAACCACTGGGCAATGTGTAGCCGTTGATCATATCGCCGGAAGGATAGATGGAGATTAATATCATAGCCGTTGTCGGCGTAAAAATTGAAATTTGTGTTGTCGTCCTTGCCGACACTCTCGTGCATCCTACTCAGGTCTAAATGAAACCAGCAGTCGCGCCCCTCCGTTTCTAGTGGGTCGGGAAAGTACTGGCCGTAGTGATTGAGAGTGAGTGTATACTTGGAATCATGGCTTTGGTCTGCGTTGTCAGCCTGGTAACCAAGCGCAGTGGTGGCATGGAATGCATTGGCCCTTTTCAACGCACTGATCTCTTATTAGCGACTATTTATCATCAAGATTTACAGCCCGCAAGATTGGAATACATCAGAGCATGTTTTTCTTTCTGTTCATCGAGGGTCCTGCGCCATGGAATTTTCTGCACCGACTCCGAGGGAATATATGGCGGTGGTTCCACGATGCGGACAGGTTCGCTACCGGTAGTAGCCATTTTTTGAGAGCGGATCGAACACTTCTTGTGAGATGATATTCTTGAAGCCGACCACAATCGTGGTGAATGGAATTTTCCTGTAAAAAGATAGAAGAAGAGGGTGCCAGTCTACATATATAGTCTTACTTGTCTTGGGGCAACTGTATTGTGGATCACCTCGCTGCAACCTTCGACTTCCAATTAAGTAATATTTTCCGAGCCGCGTATGATGTACGGAGAGTGAAAGTACGGCTTATGAATTCTCTGTCTTTGCGTTGTTCCTCGAGTGGCCCCTAATTATGTTGAACTGTAGGGTCTTAAACTTCTGCTGCCTGATTGTATCGCGCTCTCATGACGGGTCGGATTTGAACTGCCATATCTTAGGAACCCAGGACTGCCTTTCTTAGGCCGCTGAGGTAGGTAATCCGGACATATTTGGGCGTACAACTGTACCCTCTACTAACAGCATAACTTTAATTATGGCCTTCAGGCAGATTTTGGAGGCCGGAGATTATTCGACGAGAAACAAACTAGAAAGCGTTGAGAGGCTAGTTCGTCTGATTTGAAGCGCGACACGCTGAGCTGCACAATCATGTTCGTGACGAGACTGAGGTGCTCCAAGCTTCGTAGTGCAAGCATATGCACTCCCAATCTATTAGAAGTAACACTAGTGCGAACTTGGTGAGCCGTCAATAAACGGACATAATTAAATCTAATGTGAAGGACGCTCGAAGATACCCTGACGTCTCGTAGCGATCGACCCCAATTTTTCTGATTCCGCGGTCAGAATAAATGTCCATAGAAACTGCCTGTCTATCGAATAGTCTGTCCACACATTTTCCATTCATAGAATGCTTTCATTTTATCGAAATAGTCCGTCCTGTCAATAGACCATTTTTATGGGCAGACACCTTCTCTTTATTCAGAGCGATGCTGTGTCGGTTCTCCTGAAATTTTATTGGTGGCCAAGCAATTGAGTTGAGGTGTATACAGCCTTGGTGCCCAACTCATGGAGGCATAACTTAATTACTCCGCATACCCTCCGTACAGCGAATAATTTTTCGTGGAGAGGTCATGCTAATCCAAATTAACGAATAAAAGATTCAACCGAATAGACTATGTGGCTGACTGAACGCCAAAGAGTCTCCAACAGTTCTAGATTGAGCCTTTAATCAACCCACAGTGCCGTGGCTGGCTGAGATATACGACGTGGATAGCTAAGCTGATTAAGTACTTCAAATAGTTAAGTATCAAATCATCTACGATACCGACCAAGCCATGGCCTCAATTGCATCTCAATCTTGAATTCCTTCAGTTTCATTTGTCCGCAGAGTTTTCCGTGGTTGAAGACACCCATCCACCCCGAACAAATCAGAGGGCAATGGGTTATGAAAACCACCCGACGACTGCCTACTTGACTTAGGCTAGAAATCGAAGCTAGACTTGTTCTCAAGTGGTTATGGTATCCCCTACCCTTTGAGATCGCGAGACGCCCTACGAAATTTTAACGAAAAGATTTTCGAGGACAGCACGCGAAATACCTGACGACTAAATGGAAATACTCATGAGATGGCGCTGGGCGGCGAGGAGGAATGCAGCTGGTGGCGCAGCAGGCTCAACAGGTCGTTCAGGAGCTCCATGGAATCGTCTGCATCGGTACCTCGAAGCTATGGGCAACTCTGATCAGGCCTCTTGCAAGCGAGGTACATAATCTGGCGTGTCTAATACAGGGGGGCTGTGGGGCACACGCTAGGTAGACAAATGCTTACTTTTCGCAAATCGTTAAGCGCTGCGCTTAATTTACCCTGAGGCACCCTGTGCTCTAGAGCAACTCATATTCTAAGGTTAATTTACTCTCAGGCATCCTATGCTTTAGAGTAACTTGTGCTCTAAGATTAATTTACTCTAAAACACTCTATACTCTAGCAAAATTTATGTTGCCACTAATGCGAGAAGACCGCGTTGACTGGCAACCCTGATGTACTATTTATATGAGTACCAACCAAGAACACACCATAAATACTACCAATCGCCATTGATTATCACACTTAACTATATCTGTATAGAATATACTTTCTGGAACGAACAGCCTATCCACAAATCTGACCTGATTAGGGTTCCAACGGTCACGCGTCAGTAGCACCCTGAATAGCCCTAATGGCCTCAACAACACTCTCCGGCAACGGACCCTGCTTGATATCCTTCACATTCTGCTGAAGCTGCTCGATCTTACTCGCTCCCAGAATGATTCCATCCTTTTCACCCAACTCCGAATGATACGCAAGCCACCTCAAAGCTGCACCCGTCGGACTGATCCCCAAAGGCTCAATGATCCGCTTCAGTTCATTGACCGTTTTATGGAAATCAGGTCTGTCATATACACCCCTGTGTCTTTGCCCCAGTGGGCTGCCGAATCGCGTCCCCTCTGCGTTGCCGGCGGTGAATTTACCGGTTAGAAAGCCGCCTCCCAGCGGAGAAAAGGCGACAAAGCGGATGTCGTGTTTGCGTAAGAGTGGGAAGAGACTATCCTCAGCGTCGCGGCGGACGAGGTTGTATTCACCCTGGTAAATGGATGGTTTGACATAGTTGCGCTCTTCGCAGATTGAGAGGAACTTTTCCAGCATAGCCGGGGGGAAGTTGGATACTCCAATCTTCCAACAGTCAGCACATAAATTCGCGACACGCTTTCTATAAGGCTTTCACTTACTTTCTCGCAATAACCCTTCTCGAACTGCTCATTAAAAGCCTCCGCCTGCTCCTCCAACGGCGTCGTAGTATCGGGGGCATGAGCATACAAAATTCCAATCTTGTCGACACCCAGCGTCTTCAAACTATTCGCAACACTTGCGCGAATGTCGTCTTTTGAGAGAGAACCATCTCCACTGGTGCCGGCGATTAATACTTTGGTGCTGATACTGAAGCCGTTGCTGCCAGCGTTTGTTATGCCGAGGAGTCGTTCAGATGCGCCAATGTTGTCAGGTGGATAGCGTGCGGCGGTGTCGAGCTCGGTGATGCCTAGCGAATGAACTTCACTAAGCATTTTGGAGACATTTTCTGCTTGGGTGAAAGAGGGGATTGTCGGGGTGCCGAAGATGGCTGTACCGTAGAAGAGTGTTGGTGGCATTTCGACTCTTTGATTCTGTGTCTACTTTGTGATACTACGTGGATATGTGCGAAGTCAAGTTGGCATAAGAATATCTAGTCGTTCATAAATTATATATTGGTTTAGTGCTTACAATGGGTCGATTAGTAATTAATCTTTTTTTAGATCTTACCGCGTATTACCGCGTATACTGAAGCCCAAGCTGAACTGCCCGCTCTTCCCTTCCTCAATACCGATTCATTCATGTTACATATTTTACATGTTCGTTCCAGTTTAATCTCACTAATTTGGTAGAACTAGCAGCCCTAGCGTCAAGTTGTTGGAAATGATGAATTCTGTGATGATGTATGATATCTAGAGGTTTTTTTATATAATATGGTCTCCACAGGTATACTACAAAATTCTTGTAAGCCCTATCTATGGAAATGACATATACATGCATGTGCAGTGTGAAACAGTGCGTTTCCATCAATCGACCATGCAACTTTCAAGAATCTTGAAATCGATGTTAAGGAAATATTTCCAGTATACATTTCAAGAAAAAGAAAAACATTTCGTGCGACATTGATCCAATGAACCAACGATTTAGACTTTCTAGATTGGCCGGCGCTTGAAATTCGTCCGGATACGCGGCGTAACTGTTCATTCTTTTCCGGAGGGTTCAGCTAGAATTTACTCCGTACTGTTGTATAATATTCGTGGACATACATCTCATATCTATGTTACCTACGACTAACTCTTAGACATAGGCTATCTTTTGTACCGTTAGCTACTGATTGGGGACTTATACATGCACAACTTGCTGGGAGTCGAAGGGTCCGAGAAGTAATTGATACAGATGGATTCGTAGATTCGTTCAAATAAGCAAAGATGGTCCTAATATATACACACTCGAAAAATATCCTCCATCTCCTCCCCAATCAACCTTATCACGTCGTCAACTTATGGTAAGATCGAGAAAATTATGAAGACTTCCACTGCCCCGCGTTCTCAACGCCCTTGGCCACACTATCCGCGCCATTCTCAAGGCCCGTGCCCAAGTTCCCGATTGCGTCGCCCACAGGTCTCCCCGCGCTGCCCGTCGCGCTGGTGATTGTGTCGCCGATTCCGCGCGTGGCGGCGCCCGTGACGTTGCCGGCTGTGCGCGACAGGCCGCCGACTGTGTTGCCGAGTGTTGAAGTGACGAATTTGGCGGCACCGGTTGCGCCGGTGTCTGAGGTGGAGGATGAGAGCGGCATTTTGTTTTTTGAGACTTTAAAGGATTTTTATTTGTTTGAGTGTTTGTGTGGAGATTGTGATTGTGCTTGATAAGTGTTGAGGGAAGTGTTCTGGGGGATTTTATAGATAATTGTTGATATGACGTCAGATGACATCGAGAGGCTAGGGGTCGAGCTAGGGTTACGTCGTGGCGTACTTAATTCGATTGATATACATGCACTAATTCATTTCTCATCCTATCATTCATGGCAATTATCTACTGCGCTGCCTCCGCCATCGCTGTGAATGTGTGTACACTGCCCCGTGGCTCAAAGACGTTCTTTCGTGCAGTGTTGCCAGGAACAGCTTCTAAGGCATCACTGGGAGAGCCCCAGGCACCACCTCCGGGTCTATATAAAGGTTAGCATCATTCCTTTCAGACGAGATAAGAAGACATACGAGTTGATAATAATGCGTTCGCCCGGCTGTACATTCAGCTCCATCTTTCCTCCAATGTTGATCGTGCGTTCGGAGCCATCGTGTTCTTTCCTCACATACAGGTTCAAACCGGCCTGTCCAGATTCGCCMCCTGCCATACCGTACGGGCGATAGACTCGTCGTTCGCTTAGCATCGATACTGACAAGGGAATTCTGAACTCTAATTCTCGTACTGAGCCGTCGCCTCCATTGTACTGTCCTCGTCCCCCGGAGCCCTTGCGGATAGAAAATTGGCGAAGAATGACTGGGTAGCGCAATTCGTAGACTTCAGCATCGGTAATACGTGTGTTGGTCATATGGCAATGCACTGCAGATGTACCGTTCCAGCCAGGTCCGGCTCCTGAACCACCGCAGATTGTCTCTCCAACCCCGAAACCAGGAACAACATTCCCATTTTTATCCATACCGCCCATGCCAAAAGATATGATGTTACAGCATCCCTGAGATGCAGCACATGCACTAAATGCACCCAATACTACATCTGTGATACGCTGAGAGGTGATTGGGTTACCTGCGCACACAGCTGCATTTCCAGAAGGATTGAGGAGTGTTCCGCTTGGGATGATCACGTTGCAAGGCGCGAGACAACCTTGATTAAGAGGAATGTCGACATTTATCAGACACCTCAGCGAGTAGATGATTGCTGAATGAGCAATTGCCTTTGGCGCATTCAAGCAATTGAAGGTCTCCCTTCCAGTGCCGGTGAAGTCAAAGTCAGCCGAACCGGTTTCGGTATCTATCCGAATTTCCAGGCGAATCTCCGTTCCGTCATCCATGAAGTCGGAGAATCTCAAGGGCTTGTCGCCTGTTTGCTTGCCGACTTTCTTCAAATACTCACGCACAGCAACCTCGGCATTGTCCTTGATACCGTCCATGTAAAAGTGTACGACTTGCAGCGAGTTTTCTTCAACCAAGCCACGAAGAAGGTTTGCTCCCTTTTGGTTGGCAGCAATAGCAGCTTTCAAGTCGGACACGTTGTCGTTCCAGGTACGTGTACCACTACATCCTGGGAATGAAGCAGGCTCGTCATACAAGAACTTTCGCACAATATCCTCATTGAAACGATCCTCGGAAACAATCTTGAATCCCATTGTCATGGCGCCTTCTTCGTAGAGAAGTCGACTGTTAGAAGGCATAGAGCCTGGCTGGATACCTCCAATTTCGGCTACTCGGTGTCAGTAAACGGCCCATCGTGCGAGTGAATGTAGAACTTACCATGATGGCCTCTTGAAGCTACATAGAAAATGATCTGCTTTCCTTCGGCATCCCATACAGGGGTGATGATCGTGATATCTGGCAAGTGAGTTCCTCCTGCCAAAGGATGATTGGTGCAGATGTGATCTCCAGGTCGTAGTTGGCCAGCGTATTGCTCGTGTTGATACCGAACCGCATATTCCATACCTATTTTATCAGCAGGTGCGAATGTGAGTGTCAAAGAGAACTTACTGCCAAGATGCACTGGGACATTGGGAGCATTTGCCACCAGCTTCCCGTCTGGAGAGAAAACAGCACACGAAAAATCAAGTCGTTCCTTGATATTAGTCGAAACCGAAGTCTTCTGAAACATGCGACTCATCTGATCAGCCACCGACATAAATCGGTAGCCAAATACCGACAGGCGAATCGGATCGACGACCAATGTTGACTCTTCGCCAAGAGCACGCTTCTTCTGTGGCGAAACGTCTAGAATGACGTGTCGTGATAAAATGGTGGCATTGGCATGTGGTTCTACTACAATGGTTTGTGTCTTGTCAATAATCATTGCTGGACCATTGATATGGCTTCCGGGCTGTAGGTTTCCCAAGAAGAAGACTGGAGTCGTGACATGTCCGACTCCTGCGAAGTAGACTTTTGTGCTGTCGTCTTGCTTTTCGCTTCCGATAGACAAGGCTTTTGTTGCCTTTAACTCAGCTTGAGGTGCCTCCTGCGGAACGGACAAAGATTTGCCGACACCACGAACGCGGACATCCTCAACAACAATGGAACGTCCTGGGAATGTGAATGAAAATTCTCGCTTATGCTCTCGGATGAAAGCTTCGGCAAAGTCTCCATCTTCAGGATCCAGGATCATCAATAGGTTGTCAGTGCCTTGATATCGTAGATTCAAATAGACTTCATGATGAATTTGTTCAGTTGGTATGCCGTCAGCTTCGAGCTCCTTTTGAACCTTAGTCTTGAGGACATCAATGCGGTCACGCATGACCTTCAATGATTGTTCGTCAAGGAAGCCAGAGGCCGGTTCCTGCGCTTCGTGAACGACATCGGCTAGGGCCATCCCATATGCAGAAAGAATTGACGAGTATCGGTGAATGATGACGGTTTGAATCGATAAGGATGTGGCAATAGCACAAGCGTGTTGTCCACCAGCACCGCCAAAGCATGCAAGGTTATGTGCTGAAGTCTCATAGCCTCGTGCCTCTGTCAATGCTCGGATTGGCTTGGCCATTGATTCGTTGGCAACCTCGATAAAACCAAGAGCAATTTCTTCTGGCGATTTTGCTTGGCCAGTTTCCTCCTGTATTTGACGTGCAAGTTCCGTGAACTTCTGTCGGGTAATCTCCACATCGAGTGCTTCATTCTCATTGGGTCCGAAGATTTTTGGAAAGTATTCTGGAAGCAATCTACCAAGGAACAGATTGGCATCCGTCACGGTTAATGGACCGCCTTTTCGGTAGCATGCAGGTCCGGGATGCGCCCCAGCCGAGTCAGGGCCAACGACGAAGAGACCGTGTCTCCAGAAGAGAATACTACCTCCTCCAGCGGCCACAGTATTTATATCAAGCTGAGGAGCCATAATTGTCACGCCTGCAGTGGTGTTTTCGAAAGTGTGCTCAAACTTTCCGTCATATCGAGAGACGTCAGTACTAGTTCCTCCCATATCAAAACTTAAAACCTGATTAGTATATATAAAGCAGAATTATGTATATGTAACTTACCCAATGACTGGTTTAGGGTCTGCAGGATCAAATGAAGTTCGTGCGTGTCCGACGACACCGCCAGCAGGACCAGATAGAATGGCTCGTAGGCCCGAGAATCTGCACCATGTAAGCATTTTTCAATGGAAATTTCAGAAAGTCATGGACTCACTTTTCGAAATTCACCAAACCGCCATCACTCTGCATGAACTCGCATCGTGTGTCCTCTGACCGCAATCCGTCTTTGAATCCCGAGCGGAATCCATCAATGTATCGTCGAATGACGGGCGTTAGGTAGGCATCGGCAGTTGCAGACGCACCACGAGATGTCATTTTAATCATAGGAAGTAGCTGGCTAGATAGCGATATGCTCGGGAAGCCGACCTCCTTGGCAATGCGCTCAATAGCCAGTTCGTGTTCTTTGTATGTTAGAATTAAGTGCACTCTATGCGCTTGATGAGGTGAAATTACCTTGAAATGTGTATGAATGTACTAAGACAACAGCAATTGAGCGATATCCTTTCTCATACAAACTCTGGAGATCCTTCCGGACCTTGTCCTCATCCAAATTTTCCAAAACCCGTACGACTTCACCACTAACACCACGCGTTAACTGTGGGTCTGATTCTAATGAAGTAGCCAGAGCCTGTTTGTCTGGTGTAGGATTTTGCTGGTAGTCTTCAATGGTCACTCGTTCGTCAACTTCGACGACATCCTCATATAAAACATCCGGTCTGCGGATGTTGAGATCAAATAAATGAGGTCGCGACTGATTGCCAATTTGCAAAGCATCTTTGAAACCCTTCGTAATCAAAAGCGCTACTCGGTCACCTTTACGTTCCAGGAGTGCGTTGGTGGCTACAGTCGTACCCATTCGGATACTGACACTAGAAAAGTCGCCTGTGCTCAATTTTTCGCTTCTGGGAAATGACCTTCCAGTGGCCTGTTCCAAGATGCGGCGAATACCCTCGATGGGGGCATCCGCATAATTGGAAGGGTCTTGTGAGAGCAGCTTGACGACAATGTCATCTTCCCGGCCTTCGACAATGCCCAAACAATCTGTAAAGGTACCGCCTCGGTCTGAATAGCGTTAGTTGAGTTCAACAGACAGATTGCAGAAGAACATTACCTATAGCTATTTTAATATTCAGGCCATCGACATTGGCCTCTAGACGATGAGGACCCATATTGCGTAGAGAGTATTTTCGAATTATTACTCTTGTCAGTCTTCAATCGTCGAATTGCGGGAAAGAGCCTCTATTTCATATGCTGGTTCACAATGATATACCCCTCAGTTACCACCCTCATATATGCCACTATTCGGTCGAAATTATTTTCTCGACTGCTGACCTTGTCTTCGGTTCTTGTTGTCCGATAGTTAGTGCTCGAGGCAGGTCCAGACGAAAAAGAGCGAGTATCATTTCCTATCATTATCAAGGCTTGGCGACCCAATGAACGACATTCCCTCACGCGATCCCAAGATTGTATCC
The DNA here is from genome assembly GCF_001896365.1 of Talaromyces amestolkiae. NCBI lineage: Eukaryota > Fungi > Ascomycota > Eurotiomycetes > Eurotiales > Trichocomaceae > Talaromyces > Talaromyces amestolkiae. The sequence goes on from NW_024468061.1 coordinate 401,412, forward strand.
CCATCCCACGCAGCTCGATGAATGGTTCAATCAGGGTGGAGCAAAGCGGGACTGACATGTGCGATTACCTGCAGAGCATAAGCGGTTTCTGGTCGGAGGTGTTCCGAAGGTTTTCTTCGTCGCAAACATGATAGCTCGATATTTTGATTGGTGGTGTTTGATACTATTGGACGATGAATGAGGAGAAGAGTTGACCAAGAGAGCTAATCAGGTGATATTACTTTGGTGTAGGTTTGGAGGTGTTGGAAGCCACGCGAGAGGGAAGGGGCCGCCAAGGGGACAAGGAAGGAAGTTGCGACTCAGAGGACCCACTTTGATAGGAAGTTTCGCTCCGACCTTCCTGACGGCCATCACCACTCTTACTCACGCTGTTAACTCACCACTACACGATAAGATCGTTGTACAATGTATACGATGATGCTTGTGCTTTCGCGTCCTGATATCTCTCGCGTCGCCTGGGCTGGACGTTTGGTTGAGGTCTGTGCTACAACACTGACTCTTGGTATCTATCTTTGATTCGATACTATCTATCTCGATTGATTGAGCTTCCCCGGATTGCCTATATCTTCTCGTTCTGCCGCTGCCCGAAGGTCCAACTTACGAATGACTTCCCTATAACACAGATTCTTATATATCTCCTCTGTTGACGTGTAATCAGAAACTATGGAGAAAGCGCCAAACATGAACGACGTGTCAGCTCACGAGGCCGAAGCTGAAAAGCTGGGTGAGATGGTCGCGAACCACGAGGGCCGCGATGTGGATGTTGCCGCCAAATTCTTGCATGAGTTGGATCCAGCCGTGCTGGCCGAGCCCATCACGCCAGCCGAAGCGCGCAAGCTGCTGTGGAAGATTGATTGGATTATCATCCCTTTGATCATGGGCACTTGCGTGCTGGCAGCTGTCGATAAAGTAATTATCTCCAATGCCGCCATCTACGGGATGACGAAGGATGCGCATCTCGTCGGTAATCAGTATTCTTGGGTCGGCTCGATCTTTTACTTTGGATATCTCGTTGCCGAGTATCCTGCAGCCTTTCTCATTCAGCGGCTTCCTGTGGCCAAATTTTTGTCTGCGTGTTTGCTAGGATGGGCCATCATCTTGATGTGCACAGCCGCTACTCAGAATTTCGCAGGCCTGGCAACGGTGCGATTTTTCATGGGCATGCTAGAGTCTGTCGTGTTTCCGATCTGCAGTATCTTGACTGTTATGTGGTGGACTACGGAAGAGCAGCCTATTAGATTGGCCTTCTGGTTCAACCAGGTGAGTAACTTCTATAGCTGCAGAAAGCACGTACACTGACGAGAAAGCTTTCTTCTGTATTTTCCGGACTTGTCAGCTACGGCATCGGCCACACGCACACCAGTCTCCATCCATGGCGACTTTTGTTTCTTGTACTAGGAGCCTTTACAATCCTCTGGGCTGGTGTGATCTACCTCTTCCTCCCAGACTCACCCGTCAAATGCTGGTACATGACCGATCGCGAAAAGTACGTCTGCCTCGAGAGAGTCAAGGACAACAACACAGGTGTTGAAGACAAGAAAATCAAATGGTATCAAGTGCGTGAATGCTTGACAGATCCCAAAACCTGGCTGTTGGTGTTGTTTTCCCTGGCACAAAACATCCCTAATGGCGGCCTTGTTACGTTTGCATCCATCATTGTCTCGGGACTCGGATACTCCAGTCTTATTACCACCGTTCTCGGAATTCCAACTGGTGTGCTAGCCACCGTCTGGCAACTCTCTCTGTCATTCATCGCAGCCCGGTTCAAGAACTCTCGTTGTCTCGTTATTGCCCTGGCGAATCTGGTACCCATGACCTGCGCTATACTCATGTGGAAACTGCCTCGATCAAACAAACACGGGCTTCTCGCAGCATACTACGTTTTTTACACGTACTGGGGCCCTTACGTCTTATCAACATCCCTGCCCATGGCCAATACCAGCGGTCACTCTAAAAAACTAACTATGAACGCACTCTTTTTCCTCGCATACTGCGTTGGTAACATCATCGGGCCTCAGACATTCCGTTCTTCCGATGCGCCAGATTATTCTCATGGCTACGAGGGTCTGCTTGCTTGTCTGGTGGTCGCTATTGCCTCCATTTCTGCGTACGGCATGATGTGCCATTTGGAGAACAAGAGGCGCGATCGCGCGCAGGCTGCCGGGGATCATCATGTCGTTGAGGCGGCGAATGCGTTTTCGGACCTGACGGATAAGGAGAAGAAGGATTTCCGGTATACCTACTAGGCGATATCTATAAACGGATACTCTGTACCTAGTACTTGTTTTACATAGAGGGTAATTTGGATGTGTCAATGAATATATAATTTTAACTATGAATCCTTATATATTGAGAATCATTATACCTGGTTGCACTCTTTCAAAGAAATTCATAAAATATATAGCATCTCCCAAGATAAATTTCCGAAATGCAGGGAAAAAGTCGACCTCTCTCATGGATCATTTCGGGGGCATCCCCAAATTCCCACTTAGGTACATCCCTAGGTAGCTGCTAATTATTCTAGATTATTGTTACCAATGTCCTCAAAGCCTAACCATGAGACTCCACGTCAATTCACTCCCTTTTTTGCGTGTAATGTGTCGCATTGCAAGTCGATTTGCCCATGATTATTGATCTTGAGAAATTTGATTGGCCAACCCGCAAACATGGCCAAAGTGCCAGAGGAAGCTCGGAGCGACTCCGAGATCATGCCGCAGCTTTAATCTTCAAGCTAATCCATCCCACGCAGGACCCACTCTAAGAGATAAGCCATCGCCCGACATCAGCGCAATCCACAAATCAGTAAAGACGTATAGAGTGTCGTGTTGTGTCATGTAATAAACTTACGCTTCGATACTGACACGGTAGGTATCAGGAGCGGGTCTGCTAGCTCTACACTTTAACGGTGCAAACAGGAGAGAGGTATTAATGCAGTCACATCGTGGCGAGAATTTCGTGAATTGTGCTGAAGGGAGCTGGAAGCGAGATTCGTTGGTCCGGTCTTCTCATGATGCGATATCTTCAGCTGATTGCTGGAACATGACTCTTCTTGTTCGATGAATATAGAATATAGTCTTGCGAATGAAGGTGCTTGATAAGCATCTTTCTTGCTAAAACTCAAAGGATCACGATTGAACCATACCGAGATACACACATCATGACATTCTCCCCCAACAAAAGAATCCTCATCGTCGGTGCCGGCGCCTTCGGCACATCAACGGCCTACCACCTCTCCCAACGCGGTTACAACTCCATCCGCGTGCTCGACCGCCACGCAGTCCCATCCTGCGAAGCCGCCTCGACCGATATCAGCAAAGTGATTCGCAGCGACTACAATGAGCCTCTTTATTGCAAAATGGGGATCGAGTCGATTGAAGCGTGGCGTGACTGGGATATGTTTGAGGGACTGTATCATGTTCCGGGATGGATCCTGAGTGCCTGTAAGCTTTCGGTGCCGTTTGTGGAGGGATCGGTTGAGACGTCAAAGAAACTTGGTGTGGAAGGGTTGGAGATTCTGACGCCGGAGGAGATAAGGGATAAATTGCCGTTGGTCAAAGGGAAGTTGGATGGGTGGAATATTAATGTTTGGAATCCGACAGCCGGGTGGGCAAACTCTGGCGAGGCTGTGAGGAGGATGGCGCTCGCGGCGGAGAGGAACGGGGTTGAGTTTGTGAGTGGTGATAGGGGTTACGTGAGGAAATTGAAGTATGCGTCTGATGGGACTACGTGTACGGGTGTAGTTACGCAGGATGGCACGGTTTATGAGGCGGATCTTGTCATCTTGGCTGCTGGTGCTTGGATGCCGAGTTTGATTGATCTTCATGATCAATTAACAGCTAAGGGTCATTCTGTTGCGCACATTCAGCTTACCCCAGAAGAGACAAAAGAATATGCCTCCCTTCCAATCCTCGATAATCTTGAGTTGGGGTATTTCTTCCCTCCTCAAGAAGACGGCATTTTCAAAATGGCACATAGCCAATTCATTACAAACACTGCGATCGACCCGGTATCAGGGTTAACGACTTCCATCCCTCACACTTTTGTCCAGTCTCCCACAGACGATCTCCCCCTCGAAATCGAGGCAACTATGCGCCGCAATCTGCGACGAGTATTTCCCCAACTGGCCGATCGCCCGTTCTGTTATACCCGTCTTTGCTGGGATGCCGATACAGCCGACCGCCATTTTCTCGTAACGCCTCACCCTACTCAAAAGAATCTGTTTATTGCAACCGGTGGCTCAGCGCATGGATTTAAATTTCTACCAATCGTGGGGAAGTATATTGCAGACCATATTGAGGGCAAACTGGACGCGGACGTTGTGCATCACTGGCGCTGGAGGGCGGGCGAGACGATGAATACTAAGAATCTGGCGCATTTGGATCCGGAGTTGGAGTTGGCTGATTTGACGGGGTGGAAGGGGAGGAGGGAGCGTGAGGGAAGAGTGAAGGCAAAGCTGTAGTTTGTCTCTTTCCTTTTTCGAGTCAAACATATACACAGTCGATAGACCGATTAGTTTACGATGAATCTATTCAATATAACATAAACAATCAATTTTCTCAGCATGTTGGAAATTCTGGAACATCGTTCGAACATTCGGAGAAATGCCGAATGCCTTTAGTCGGTGATTGGCTGAAATCTTGATAATTAAGGTTGACGCTAGTATGGAGTGGCACTTCCCCCGCGTTTTCATCCATTAGTTCAGCCAATCATGCAATGTTTTTCCTCAATAAACAAGCCAATAGATCGCTATTAACTTATCAAAGCCCCGTTTATACCAGCCAATTAAAGCACATCTCATAGATAACCATCAATCCGCCGGCCCAGTCGGTTGCGGGCAACATTCGCTACAACATGACACTGCGTTTATGATACATGCTTTCTACATGCAGCAATAGCGTAATATGACCTCCGACAGAACCCACAATCCAGCAGCTCCGGTTTCCCGGACAAGGACAGGCTGCAGAACCTGTCGGTCCCGCAAGATCAAGTGTGATGGTGAGTTTTATTGCTCCTCTTTTCAACTGATATGAGCCCCGCCGGCTGACTCTATTATCAGAACGACGGCCTAAGTGCCAGAGATGCACAAAGGGTAACTTGGATTGCAGCTATGGCCTGCAATTGATCTGGCATGAAGAGTCCCTGTCGAAGGGTGTCTGTCATGGGCGAGCTGGTGTATGGTCCAAGAGTGGCCGGCGGAAGGGTAATACACAGCTTGAGGGTCAATTTTCTGGTCAACGGAAGGGACTAGTCACGACAAGACCGAGTAGCAGTCGCGGTGTGTTCCTAAATACTACCATGAACGATGTCAAGCTGTATTTTGAATATGCTGGTATGGCTGAAGAAGCGGACACAGACGATAAATACGATACTCATGACATGCTACCGAATGAGAATCGGCAACCCTCACTCTCACTGCCAGTCTTGAGTGCCACCACGCTGGGACACATGCGCACATTCGACTACGATTCGGCGCTTTTGTCGTACTATGAAGCCGTAGTCTGCAGCTCGAGCACATTACTAGACGACGCCAAGAACAATCCATATCGACACTTGATTCTGCCTATGGCCATGCAATCAGAGGGGTTGTATCATGCTACACTAGCCGTGTCAGCGCAGATTCTACGGATTGCTGAGCCGCGGTTTCAATTCGCTGCTCTTGATCATGGACATAGAGCTTTGCGTTGTTTGATCTCAAGCTTACAGCGCGGACAGTCCAGCCCTCAGCACACAAGCCAGAAGCAAATGTCACATGCAGAAATTGATGAAGTTCTTGGTCTCGCGCTGATGTTGTGCTGGTTCGAGATTACAGATGGTTGTCGACCGTCATGGGTGACGCATTTGAAGGGTATCCATACACTAATAAACCAGTATCAAGATGTTTTCATCAAGAGCAGCAGGAATTCGGACGTGAATCGTTTTTTCAGTCGGTATTTCTCATTTCATTTAGTTTTGGCACGGACAGCTTTCAGGGTTGAGGATGACATTACGTTTATGAGGACGGCTTCATCTACGAACACCGAAAGCACTTCTTCACAAGATTCTCCTTCGATCTCAAAACTCACGGATTTTCTGTCTCTGGCTATGCCACTCGAAGATCTGGATCAGATCGACTCATACATGGGCTTTAGCAACTCCCTTCTTCTCCTCATCAATGAGGTTGCGGATCTCGCATGGAGATACCATTCCAAGGAATCTGTCGAAGCCGACCTGCCATTCGTGCGAGAACATGTTCGACGATTACGGTCGTCTCTAGAGACATTACAACAAACACCGCCCCCGTTGGCTGAGAATGGCCGACTTGGCGATATGCCTTTTTATGCTTTTGCGACAGAGGAAGACGGGTTGCTTGAGCGGACTGTAGCTGAGTTCCAGGCTATTGCAGAGGCCAATCGAATAGGGGCGTTGCTGTTGTTGCACGAGGTGTGCGCTTCGAGGTTTCAGAGACCAGATCTTTTCAAGACTGCTACTGCGACAGAAATTGAGTCAAGTGAATCTGGTTCTGCATCAACAGAATATAAGACCCGTTACGTACGCGGAATTCTAGATCCCATGATCCAAAATATCAACCGCATCAGTCGCACGGCTGCACTACCCCTGTGGCCGCTGTTCATCGCTGGATGTTGCGTTACAACGGAAGAGGACCAAATTACAGTAATGAAGATATTCGAAGAAACAGAAAAACTAAAACGATACGGTGTATGTCCCCCTCTTACCCTTTTTATTGCGAATAATGCATCTAATTGTTGCGCAGAATATTACACCGGCCAGACAAGTTATTGAAATGATTTGGCGACAACGAGATCTAGGAGTGCAGGACGATAGGAAACGGCGGCATACTGCTGCTATGGCTAGCCAGGTGCACGAGGTAAATACAATGCCTTCTTCATTCTCTACGAAGGGAATGCAGTTCTTTGAATGGGAAAAAGCTATGATGATGATGGGTGGGTTGAAGTTGAGTTTGACATGAGTCGTACGGGAGAGCGAATCATAACATCAATTATACCTATTTGGATGATTCATAGGAAATTGCTAGGAACATCACGTCATAGAGACTATAAGCTTAGAATACCTCATAGTTTATTGAAATACCAGGGGTCTGTACACGTTATCGACCTCCACCAACTAGAGGAACGCCGTCGTCATCGTCAATTGCTTGTGACTGATACAATGGATTCTTCGTAATGGCATCAATCTCCTCCTGGACTTTCTTGGGCATGTCATCATCAAACCAACTTTGAATCGTCGTGACGGCCTTCTTTGCACTGTCGACAAAAGCTAGATCAATCAAAGATTCCCGATGGGCCTTCAACACCGTTGTGCACAATTGATCTTCAATCTTCCGGTCCTGTCGATGATACGGGGGCTCACCAACGTGCAGCAAATCATTGAAAGTGGATGAAAGGAGATCAGTTACGGTCAGAATTCGATCTTCTTGCTGCTTTGTTCCGTTGATCATGATTTTCAGGTCACCAATAATCATCTCTGCTTTGGCAATCTCACGATCGACTGAGAATCGAAGTTTACTGACGTTGTTCAATTTTGCCTGATGAGCCTGTAGGTCGACCACTATCTTCTCAGACTTGAGGTAAGTTGCTGCTGCCGCGTCAGCCAGGCTCTGAGGTTCTTCAAGGGCAGAAGTGCGTCTTCGAAGAAGATCCTTGTACCATGTCACACCGGCCTACTTAGTCAGTCCTGGACCAATTTCCAAACCTAGCGCAGTAGCTATACTTACTTGAATGGATGCATCAACATCGTGTTTTAGCTCTGCGTTCCCTAAGTCTCGAATCTTGACCAATAATGCGCCTTGTGCGCTTTGATATAGTTTCCAATCAGCAAACATCTTCTCAACCACCGTTGGTAGCTCAGACTTTATCTTGTCTAGCTCAGCTTTCTCCACAGTTGTTTCTTCATGGAATTTGGTTTTTAGGCCAGTTAGTTTTTCTTCGAGCGTGTGCACCTAAATATTGACAATGTTAGCTCACGCCTATCTATACAACATAATTAACACCGGAGAGATTAACCTTGTCGAGGACCGAGGTGTCCTGATCTGTTTCTTTCACGTCCTTGACTCCACCTTCGATGAGTTCTGTGGCGGAATTGATGATTGACGTGCGCGTCTCGTTGGTTTCATCATCTCCTTTATAATCCGGCCAGAAATCGAGAAGTTGATTCAGTCCATCAAGTCCGTTAGATATGGCTTCCAGTGCGTTATTAGTGCTCTTTTCGGCGGAAGCACCGATATCCGGTTCAAGAAGGTACAGTTCAGCCTGGATGTCTTTTATACTCTGTACCCAATCGGATATGTAGTCTTTCTCGCCTGTTGCGGGCGGATCAAGGAGGTCTACTCCATCGTGATTTTTGTCATCGAACATATGCTTGAGGTCATCCTCGGACATGTCCTCGGTAAGGGCCTTTTCAACCGAGGTGATGATCCTTATGAAATGTCAGTAAATTCGTGGAAAGGACAGTGGTTTCCATACCGGCCCCATCCGCCCATTGCGCCGTCGAATACCGCTTTGTCAATGTCACGAAGGTCTGCTGCTGCCAGAGTGGATTTTGTGTAAGGGGATACATATTTTTCTTCGTCATACGAACCCCCTTGAAGCTCAGTCGACATGTTCAATACCTCCTTGACCGTCGTCCCAGTGATGGCTGGAATCTCTTCCTTCAGAACCCTGTAGATGGCCACCGCCGCTACCTCGTCACTCATCTTAGGGTCTCGTATAATAGGGCCGGTAGCAGATTTGACGGTCGATCCAGCCTTGAAGGCAAGAGCAGCTGCATACCCAGTTCCTACCTTCCCAAAGATGATGCGATTTAGGACGGCGCCACAAGTCATCACAGCGGTATAGATGCATAGCGCGAAGGGTCTAGTTGTCTCATTCTTCCAAGTATGTTGTCAGCGATCGCTCAGACGAGGGAGAAATTCTTATTACGTACGGCTAATGATTCCTTTCCCGCAAGGCCAAATGCCACATTAGGTAACTCTTTTTGAAAGTCCGCGATTACTGTAGCGGGGAGATCACCATTCGAAACTTGGCTTCTAGAGAGACTGAAATGAGTACGCCATGTTGATATGATAAGCTGCGTACTTACGGCTCATCCATCGATAAGGTTCCCTTGGAATTACTGAGATATTTGCGCAGAGAGACGGATCCGCTTCTGCTACCAAACCCATGACTTCTATTTTCGAAAAGTAAGCAGCCCAACACTAGCTCGCTTCTGTCGTGAAGAAGGGGATAAACGCGTTCGACGCTGCCGTCGGAACTGGGTCGCACTCCACGCTCATCCATGACATCAAAGTAGTCACACTTTCCACCCATCAATAGCTCGGAAGTAGTCAGTTTGCCATTCGGGGATAGAAGTAGCCCTGTCAAGGACTTTCCGTCACTACTGGCGCCGAGCAACCCTGCCGTTGCCACTAGAGAGTTTGGCCTGTAATTGTTCAATATTGAAGCCGATCAATCTCACAGGAAAAGCACTTACCATTCCCATCTTTTCAATGTTCCAGCGTCATTGTCGAAGAGAATGTCAAGGTATATGGACGTATCCCACCCACCATCCTCCTCACGGACCTTTCCATGCAGCACAGATCCATCCTTGAGAACGAGGCTGCCTGGCACGAAATACGAAGTTAACAATTTGTTCTGGGCTGAGGCAGTGTTTTCTGACGTGGTGTCGAATCCTTTGCAACCCTGGCTGATCCCAAGGTAGTCGTCAAGGCAGATCTTGCTGAGTTTCCAGTCGTCTCCATCGTCGCATTCAGCATACAGATATATCTTGCCTTCTTTGGGGCCAGAATCAAGCCGTATGTATTGAGATGTAGTCGACAAACCCATTTTACTCTATGGCTAAGTTACTGCGTAGGTAAGGTTATTATTTAGGACCTCGAAATATCAGCACTTGAGGCGTTGTCACTATCATTTTATATCGTATTTAATATAGCAACAGATCCTAGATACCCGCGCAAAACGGACTCGATGTCGGTTCATCTCCATCTTTACCAAGATGGTCTCTACTGTGTGATGATAACTCTGCCTGTCATCGGCCTCGGATGAGTTGTGTTGTCCAAGATGGATACTCAGCCAGCCTCCGCAATGCTGATGACTCCCATCGAGGATTTTATTTCCGTGAGACTTTCAAAAATTTTCAGGACCCGTTCGTATTACCCCGCCAGCACGGAGTATTGCTCTGGCTAATCATAGGTGGCTTGCAGGGCTATTGGTAAATTACGCCTCCTTCAATGAGAAATCTATATTTACTTTGCAAGCTTTGATTAATTGTAGAAATCGGCCCTGCTCAGCTGGAAAGTTAAGCACATCTTTTTAGCGTAGTGGCGTTGCAAATATTAGTATTAACAAGATCACCATTATCGACGTAAGATGAACTCCTTCAAAAACTCATTCTACCACGTCCGAATAGGGAGGGATTGTTTCAGCTGATAATATAAACGCCATGCATTAATGCAGTGTCATTCTAGTGGTCGCAGGTCGATTGCGGTACAGTTCTCATAAGTTCCCACCTGGTTCCGCACACGGTTCAACTCCCAGTGGCGCTTTAGAGGAGCCACGTAGCTCTGTGGCTTTACCAACGATAGTTCGTGACAAGTTTTTAATCAGCGATCAGCCAGCCATTGGATCTGATATGTGGCGTTGCCCATGAGAAGCAGAACGATGCAAATAGAACCAGAATTCAAGGCAACCCCATAATGCTAAGCACATACTACCATACGCCGATCGACTAGAATTTATATTAGTCAAAGATCAATCCTAAGTTTGCTAGTACAATTAGGTATAAGATAGATTGATCCATCATGACAAACAGTCAATAAGCAAGTGAAGTGAAACCAATATAGAATGAGGATTAAGGTGGCGAAAATGTAAATAAAGACATGAAATATATCGATCCTTGTATGTTTTCAATATCCCTGCTGCTCTCTCACTGGCACTCCGCTTCGATCTTCTCCAGCTCATACATCCAGTAATCCAGCGTGCCCACTTCGTAAGGGTTGTCCACCACTTTGGGTGGTTCTGGTCTCGGCTCGTCCCATACTACCCCGATCTCTTCAGCCTTACGTCTCTCCTCATCTCCCAGGTTATCACCTTCCAGGCAGTGTAGGATTTCCCTCATCCGTCTTGTCCAGGTGCATTCCCAGAATTCAATGAGACCAGAAACCCCCTGATTGGGATCATGAAATCTTGCAATGAATTGTCGCTCGAAATCACACATCAATTGTTCTAGCAATTCTAGCTCATATGCGTGTTCATTTTCGAATTCCTCGGCATCTTGATCAGACTCAGACAAGGACTTATATTTAGAATTACAGCAGGTATGCGGAATTCCAAGTGCGGTGTAGGTCAAATATCGAAGAGCCGCAGTATGGTGTCTAAACTCGAAGTCGCTCCCAAAATGTTTGAGGAATACGGCAAAATGCCGAATCACTGCTGGTGGGAGCTCTGTGTGCTTTACGGCACTATTTTCTGCGACGCAGATACTTGGGAGAAACGAGTCACGGTAGTAATTTGACATACTCTTCAATAGGGATATGACCGGGGTGCAACCCTCGCCAGAGCATTTGCAATCGCAGGTATCGGCAAATTTAACTGACAGTGCTACAGCATTGAGTTCGTGGACCCAAGCTATGCGGGCGGCAAGTGAGAATGGTGATAGTTCGTTATCAAGTTCACAAGATTTACTGGATTGGAAGTCTTTACCAAGTCTCCAATAGGTATAGTTGGCCGTGAATGTGCTCATCGCTGAATTGAGCGACTTGAGTTGACAGGACATGGCTCCATGCTTTGCAAGCCAATGAAGATAAGGTAGGTCCTGACTCAATGTATGTTGACCATCAAAATTTGCCGCATCAGTGTTGCAGTTGCACCACGAATCAGTGTCGTGAAACCCGACCCGGAAGAATAATTCGGCATCATGGGGCGAGCAAAGTGCTTGGTAGACCGACAAAGATTTGGTTCTCGTAACAGAAAGGGCTCTGGGGATATAAACACCACGGTCTTGCAAGAGATGCGCGACTCGTGATGCACGAGAATCGAGAACACGGTCAAAGACTAGCCCCAGCTGCTCTACTTCCGTTGCTGGAAGATTACCCAGGGCGAGCATCTTCAATCTGTCTCTACGGTCTTTCATGTGACGTACGTATCTTCTTTTACATCGAATAGAGGCATTCCGAAATATGATTCGTAAGTTCTCCGGCACGGGCAGCGCGCAATCGGCGTTGAGGAGAATAACCGCGCACTCTGCACATCTGCAACGTCGACACATGCGGCGGGATCCGCGCTCTCGACAGCGTAGCCCACTCAGGAAGACCGCTGTTTCCAATACAGATTTCCCGTACTCATCATAACTATCGGTCTCATTGAGGATTCTGGTGTCCGCGGCTGTTACCAGAATCCGTAAGCATGATGGTTTGTCCGCAGCGAGATGCAGCGGAGTATGCCCAAAAAGGTCTCGCTCAGCGAGAGTGGCAGGATGGTTCCTTACCAGGTACTCGACGTGATCGGGGTTGTTGGATAGAATTGCTAAGCTTAGTGGACCACAGCCATATGCTAGCAATCATTTAACAGGCAACTCGCTCCATTTCAGAGTCAGCGCAATACGAACCTTCGGCGACCCTAGTCGAAAAGCTAAGGAAATGAAGTAGTGCCGCAGTGTCTTCTCTAATAATACGCTCTCCTGATTGTTCCCAGGTCACGGAATATGCTTCCGGAGATAGTTTTGTCAGGCATGCCACATTGGCCTCGATATTTGATTGTAGAATGGCTTCTGCAGCAGCGAAAATTCGTGGGTTGGAGACATTACCATACGTAGTATACGTAAACATACTGCTAAGTGGTGTGCTTCATGATAAGTCAGCTCAGTGAAATATGACCATTTTAAATTGAGACGGAGGACTCACTGGCCAGATAAATCAAAATCATTTGCTGGGGCCTTGTTCAGAAGCAAGTAATCAAGAAGCTCAAGCAGAGGGTCGGGCTTGGCTTGAGCCAGCAAATTCTGTTGATAATTCTCGGACGACATAATTACCTAAATTGTTGTATCAGTTTCTGGGACAATGTTCCATGTTCAATTGAAACTTACATATTTAGTTAAAAGATAGATCAGTGATCTATTTTCAGCGTCCACTGCTCGCGGGGATGCTTTTTTGGCTCGAAACAATGTCACGATCGAAGAAACTACCGATGAAACCAATATTTCCCATGATATTATATCTAAGCAATACTTAGTTGGTACCAATAGATTGAGCATCCTCCAAGCTGGTGCTGTTTCTTTGTCGACCATCGGAAAGTACGTGAATCCAGGGCTAAAGCTCCCGCCTCCTGCGCCCGACGTCACGGTGAATGAAATCTGGACTGCTAAATTCAGCAGATGTCGGAGCCCAGTGTATGTCAAACTGAACCTTCGTCTCTGGTCCTTGTCTCTTATTTTCTGTCTGGCTGAGCAACCAGGCAAATGCCACTCGGTGGTCATTTCAGAAGACATGGCCAGCGAGCCATGGACGATAGTCTTGCGTTGGAAGCGTCTTAGCGAGCGGCACATGCACGAGAATCTCCTACCAATATTCCTCGAAGTTGTATTGCCGAAATACTGATTGATCGCCGGTGTTATCTCACTTGATGCTGGTCTTTGCCGGACTTCGGTAGCGTCGCAGATATCTTTTAAAACTCCCGGCTTTCCAAGGAGTCGGCCAGTAATCACCGCAGGATTGGTCTAACGGTCGTATGATTAGTTTGCATGCATTGCAAGCCAGTGGACTGGGTTACTCACCTCCTGTTGACTTCCGCTGATGACTGGCTGATGCACAAGCTGGGATACGAGGGTCTCGAGCGTCTCGAAGCGTGCCTCAAACCCGGAAACAGTGTTTTGTATATCTTGGAGAGGGGTTTTCATGGCTGAGCTCTCGGAACGAAAGACTTGAAGGCTTGTAGAAACGCTGCGAGAAGATGCCTCATACATGGGCAATTTCGTTCTCACTGACTGCGATAGGTATTCGACAAGATATTCTAAGCAAAAGATCATGCAGAAAGCTTGTTAGTATGATCAATCCCTAATATGTTGCTGTCACTAACCTTCTCTGTCAACAGGTCTCCAATACTCCAAGAAGGCTTTGGCAGTTGAAGCTCCAGTCGCTGCAGCATAGTCTTGCCATGTTTTATTCTTGTGGCTGTCCGCATAGTCACATACACCTTTGATGATGATGCAGGAGATGTTATCCCACACTCCAGCTCCCTCCATCTCAAAACCGATGACCCTCTCTTTGCTGATAATTGTATCACGGTGTTCTCCGGATTTCATTACTGTGTCGGCAGTCGCAACCTTTCCAATGTGTATAGATGCCTTGCTTGTTTTATCTCGGCGACGACTTATGCGATTTTCATCGCAGCCAAGGCTGTCACAGTTCTTTTCAATCGCCTCCTCACAGATATCATCACGCAGATCATTTTCAATACAACAGCATCTAGTAGAAGCGTCATAATGCTTGTGATGATAAGAAGCCTCGAAGAGGATATCAGCAGACCCGGGATGATGCCATCGTGTGCCTTGTTGCTGAATTTTGCGAAGGTAGTGTAGCATTTCTTCTTGAAACTCGGCAAGCGCGCGACTTGTCGAAAGCGCAGCCAGGAGTGTCCGAATTTCTCGATCTGGTCTTCTCAGGGCGTCCGACTTTCGCTTAAAACCACCGGGGTATTGTCTCCCAAAATCGTATTCAACCAGAGCATTGCTAACAATGACATCGCCCAGGAAAATGTCTTGGTCAGTAGATAAATTTGGAGCCCCTCCACAGATACCAACAACCAAAGCAAGCTGGATTCCTGTGTAACTGACTCGAAGGCTTGAAGCAACGCTAGCAGCGCTTCCATTTCCCATTCCTGGCATATAGCATAGTACGACGTTATGTTTACCAATTTTTCCATTTATGTATGAATTCGCATCCCCACGTCGTTTGCCGTAAATCCTGCCAAACTTGTCGTAGGTCTCGTCGAAGAGAGCTTCAACAGCCTCTGCCTCTAATACAAGAGCGCAGATAATCGCGATCCTGAACTCGGTTCGGCTTTGTGGGCGCATTTTGAGCTGTTGTACATAGCGAGATTACTAGAGTTCGAATATTCAGGTAAAGCTTTTAGTGATCCAGGAGATGGCGGGGTAATCAACTGTTGTCATTCGCAAGGCTGTCGCGTTATCTGGTCACTGGCCAATACTATAAAGCTCTCGGGCATGCTCAGTGATCTAAAGCTGAGCAACACTAATGCTTTCATTGGGCTGGCACTTCCTACGAGATCACCACGAAACCGCGTCACCTGTACAAGTACCATATTCACGCTGTCAAATCTAAATCCATATACTTTGTCTCTCGATATCTTACCTGTCTGCTTGACCTCGTATTAACAACGGTAGTCAATAAACCTTACCCGCAGCCACAGGAAGGTAAGTTTGTGAAGAAATAAATTTACTGCCCTTCAACGAGGCATTTTGGCGGCGTGGTTATCGGTAAGATACTATATGACTCATTCTCCGATCAAGATACTAATTTTTATTAGCGATGCCCTGTTATGGTCCATAGAATTAAGTCAGGCATTTTCTTTGGGAGCGTGTCTGCGAATCACACAGGTGTCGAAGCGTTTCTTAGACCTCGAGATGTGGAACGTTGCCGAGACAGAGCGTAACCAATATACTAAATTTGAGACTGCATATTATTGTAGAGCCAACAGAAGGATGGACATCAGATGATACTCAGAGAGGAGAGTCAATTAGTAAGATGAACAGGAATTACACGATGTTCGACCCTGAAATGACATTATTATGTTGACAGAACTTGTCTGAAAAACATGCAGCTCCCAGCAGGAACGGAAAACGGATCAACAACCCTTGCTGTCTCGATACAAACAAAATGAGTGTCTTGTCTCGCTGTCGGATGTCTCATATGCTCATTCACTTGTGGTGCCCAAACAACTATGTTTCCAACACGTCGTCAGCTCTGAGAATCTCTTTGTGTCGCCAATTTGAGGGCTAGAGGAAATTTCATTCTACCAACTTACCTAGATCTGGCAGATTGGTTGCCAGAATATCGAAATGTGCCGTGACTTTGTTCAATTTGTCCTCCATGATCACATTCGTACGACCACTATTCTCTGGTGTCAACACCTCATCCACGCCTCCATGTACCTTAAAGGATAACACATAATCAGACTGGACGTGGCGACTGGCTTCAGACTCTATGGTAATATTAGAATCGCTTATTCCGTAAAGTCGTACGGTGTCTGGATTCTGATACTCGGGAGCAATTACTGTCAGTGGTGCTGAGTGCCTCGATCAAATTCAAGGATGGTCGGGAAGCAGATGCCCTCAACTCACCGAGACTCGAAAATAGTTATGGAACAACAACTTCGCATGCAAGTCACCGGAGACGTCTTTTGTATCTTTGTTCTTCACACATAGGTCTTGAATCAACCCCTGTTCTTGAAGTGAGACTCTAGAAAGATCAGTACTAGAGTCAGCATGCAGTCTCTCTTATCTCCTGCCTACCTGTACAAGATCTCCCAGTCCCCAGATTCTCTCAGCCAGGAGCCTCCTAAATCGGCGGGAACTTGAAACGGGCGTAGTCGTAACACTACACGAGAACGATGATCATGACTGATTTGACTTTCACCATTTTCTATAATGGGCCAGTCACAGTCATTATTGTCGTTATCATCAGCTGTGACCAAGTCCCATACACAATCCTTAGCGAATCCATGATGGGGAGTGTCTTTCATCCACCGAAGCATGTCCCGCTGATCTCCTTTTCCCACAATTCGTTCGTCTTGAATGTTGCCAAAAGTTGGAAACATCACTGGGATACCGCCATGGCGGTTATTGCTACCGCTAGGAGGCTTCGGCCAATCTGGATCTAGCCAGAGGATTTCACCGGCTCGTGGKGTATGGAGKGAAAGTATCGTCGCACCAAGCCTACAGCAAATTCAGGATAAGTTTTAAGGCCCGTTGAACACACTCGGGGCTAATTTTTGACTTATCTTGCTATCTTTGCGCTCGAGCCAGACGGATGTTCCAGATGAACTATGTCTCCAATTCCTGACTCACAAGTCATGGTGTCTTGTAATGGGGAGAATTTAGAAACAGCTTGCCGTTATTCTAGGCCTCTGCAGGTGTAACGCAAAACAGAATGGAATAAACACTCGAGGAAATGGGGGTTCCAAGTATTTGCTATATGTACATAGCTCGTCTCTACTTAAAGGTCATTCTTATGGTAACTCCACATTTCACGCCACGTTTTGCGTGGGAGACGTTTTTATATCGAAACGTACAATGCTTCACTGTCTAGGTATGTACGTATCGCAAGAAAGGCCACCATACAGATCGTTAACATACTATATACACCTAGATATTACTGGGTACAGCTTTGACACATACACACAAACACCGCCCAACAAAACTCCGTTGTACAAGTGACCATATAAACACATAATTCAACGCCGCCGTCTTAATCAAGGTTCGCAGGATCAATCATTGCATAGAAGGCTTCCACGCATAAGCCGACGCATGCCTCTCAACCCGATTTTGAGTATCCTGCGGCGTAAATGAGGGATATGAGTGCGCATCCTTCGACAAGGAAGATGACCCACTGCCTGCAGACATACCCAACTCTTCATCGACTTCGACGACAATATCCGTTTTGACAGTTACACCCACCCCGGTGCTGCGGCGAGCATCTCTTGACGATGGCATGCGCGCAACTGTGTCGATCGTATGCGACGGACCAGCTGCATCAGCGTTATGTTTGCCCTCATCATCTACCGTAGTCAGAAGATAGCTATCATCAAACAGCGAGTCAATCGTTTTATCCGGATCGACACTACCACCATCTCCAGTTCGGCTGCGGTTGAATCGCTTATTTCGTCGTTTCATTTCCAGGTCATGTTGGTTATCGCTGCCGCTGGTGTTCTCGTTTGAATTGTGTGGATTGTCGGAGCGAGAGCGACTCCAGGGGTAGCCGCCGTAGCGGCCATCGCGTCTCATGTCGATGAATGTGCGGAGGAAGAGTCGGATGACGGGGGCGCAGGTGGCGACTAGGATGCTGTAGTTTTCGATTCTGCGCTAGTTAGGAATGAGTGCGTGCTGTGGAGGTGGGAAACGTACTTGACCCAGAGAATGAAGGTGACAATGTTATCTGTGAAGGTCTATTAGAGATGATATAATCAAAAAATAGGATGTACGAACAAGTGAAATCAAGTCTATCGCCTAGTGATTGGAGAAGCTGTGTCATTGTCAGTCTATTTCCCGATCTTGCAAACTGGTATACATACATATGTCTTGACAATCGAAGCAACTCCAGAAAGAAGAAGGGGTCTGTCAAACAGTCAGTTAAATGCTTGTTTATATAGTTTCATGAAGTCGTCGTACCCAGAAAGAGTCAATGTCTGCCATATCCGACGGGACCGGACGTTAGGATTTATCTTGCTGAATTGTGCCCAAACCGAAACACCGGGATTTCGTTGTAAAGTCTGAATGAAGAATTGCCATAATTCAAAGGCTGAGATGCCGGCGAGGTACATGTCAATGATTGTGTTGAAGCCTAACTTTATAATCAGCAAAAGACTAAAGCATGCATGAAGCGATAATGCATACCTCCTTGGACATATCCGACAGTAGTTTGAACATGAGGCGACTGGCACTTGACCGACCCATCAGTCGGGAGAGGATCCCACATGTAATGGAAGTATTTTGTCCGATCGGCCTATTCATCAGTCAGAACAGTGCTTACCATCGACCAGTATCGTCTAGGCTTACAGCGTGATAGGGATTCGGTCCACATTGCACCACAATTTGAACAATTGTTATTGAGTTGACGACGATCTGAACAATCATGCAAATGATAATCGAAATGCGTAGTCTTCGGTTGCTATTGGCGAAACAGGAGAGCAGGAACCACATCATTCCTGTCCTCGATATCATGGCAGCAGCGACGGCTATATCGATTAGCTGTGCTCATCAACTCTGGGCATCGCGGACGTACCACAAGGTTGAGAAGCAAAGTCATATCTCAAAGCTTGCACTTTCTCTTGGGGTGACAGGTAGTAAAAGTGTCGTCCCAGGCCCCATTTATAACTGCATAAGACCAAATCAGTACAAATCCATGAAGAAGTATGAGACCAAAATTACCTATTTTGTATCAAAGTCATATGCAAGACATCCACGGTGTACCCAAAGAAGAAGAAGACATCTTCGAGTCCCCATACTCTGCCTGGGGCGGATACTTGAGGTAATGCCCATCGGACCCAGGTCTTTATTGCACATCTGAAGATTAGAACGACGCCGACAAAGCCGGTGAGGACCTGTGAAATTTAGTATACAAAAGTACAGACGGAAAAGAATAGGAGATATTTATTTTGGGATCGACGTACCCAGCAAGCGCTGACTATATCGGTACCTTTTGCCTAATTAGCATTTGACGTTCGAATCAAGTTGTGTAGCTCAAAGCTCACCTTCATTGAGATCTCCTTCTTCTGGGTGCGGAATCTCCATCTTGTTCAAAGTATGTATAAACAACCAAAAGTCTTGCAATCAAATACCTTCGCAAGTGCACGACAGACAGAAGAAATAACTCTTCTTTTCTAACCCAGCTCTGAGTGACAGCTTTTTTATTCTATTCCTTCTAGTGCATATCCAACCCCAAATCACGATCCATTCTCGGAATTTTAGAACCGAAGTAGAAAAGCAAACGCAAAGCCCTTAATCCGGACGACAGAGCCAGATCATAAAAGAATTGATTATAGCATTTGAGTTTCAAACTTTAAAGAAGCTTGGAGATCATTAAATCAGAGTCAGAAATACCAGAAAACTGGCACGAACATGTGGGACTCCCTTGGGGTTCGTCAAACGAGGAGGTATAAAGTGGTGAACTACGCGAGATATTGTGCTCGGGAAAGCGGGAGATGACCCTGTTGGTGGTGGTAAACGAGAAAACTGTGATGGGTCATTAAAGGGAAGGCCTTATGATGTGCATGGATAGGTACCTCAGGATCAAGGTACGTATTGCGTACTGCGTATGCATCTACATCATAAACTGGGTGGCTGCTGGCCTGCTAGGGGTTGGGCGGATGAATGGGTGGACCATGCTCCTGTCATTGCGACCAATTCCCCCGCCATAGACAGGCGTGTCTAGAAAAAGGAATGGATTCTGCTTGGTATGGATGAAAAAGAAGCGTTTGATATGCTACTCCGTGCGTTCATTGGCTAGGCGAGCGGTATACTTCGGAGAGGAATGCGTGTAGTGCGCTGTGTGGTCATAGCAAGGGTGAACTTCTTCATGCAAGGGATGCCGGACTCCGAAATGATTCTCGTTTGACTTGGTCAATAGTGTCGCGCTTGGCTCCGGTCGTCAGTCAGCTAAAGGTTGCTTGTGGTCACCAAAAGTCAATGGAATCTCTAGATACGACGCTTGTCACACGTATCCCTATGCAAGGTAGGCAAGATAGACGAGATCCGACCGCCCATAATCTTCCTAGGAAGCGAGAAAATATTGGATCTCTCGTCCAACAGGCAGTCGGTCAGGATTTCAAAAAGAACTTGATGTGGCGTTTCGGCAAACTTGTCTCCATTCCATAAAGCACTCTGCGAGTTGACCACAAATTAGCGCAAATCGCTCGTTTCGGTGCGACAGGGATATGGTGCATATGCATGATGAATTGCCAGAATAGTGTGTCTTCGGAAAAATAGAAGTACTGTATTATAAAGTCGGAGAGGAATACACAGGTCTCATTACGTCCTACCCAGCCCTACTTCTCTCTAATGTGACGAGGTAGAAATGTGATAGATGGCAGCGATCGAAGAGCCGTAGTACGGTTTTAACGGATCGCCCTTGCAGATTATCTATGAACTAGAATTAGCGCGTGATGAGGCGAAGCTAAACACACTATTTATGTATATCATTTTAGCTGCATCGAGTGAGGTGTTTGTGTTATATGGTACTAGTCGGAAATACCTGATCAGTGTTAGGTAATAGGGCTTGTCCCTCCCGCTACAACGACCAAAATACGCTGTATGTTTAATATTGTCCGACATTTCTAGTTCTAAGTTTTACTTATCCTGTGCATCACTGAGAATATAATCTAGTTACAATCATTATTCGATCTGATATTACTAAGAATACACCTTTCTCATCTCGATCAAACCCTCTCCTGCCTCTGGATATACCTCAAAAGTCACCCTCAACCCACACAACGATGCCAGTCTCTTCCACTCCGAGCTAGATCGCAATCTACCGCCATACAAAGTAATCATAGTTGCATGTATCTTGCCATAATTCTTGTTCTTCGTAAATTCATGAATCAGCAACCGCGAATACGGCGCCATTGCTCGCGACACCTTTTGCATCAATTCCAGGGCGTCGAGGTCCGGTAGATTGTGAAAGATGTGAGTTAACGAGTAGTTTAGTGCCCCTTTGACCGGTTGCGGAGCATCACTTGCGAAATTCCATTCCATCTGCGTGACTTCCGGTACACTGCCAATATCCGGATTGAATTCTTGAAGTACCAAAGCCGATTTTGAGAGCGTAGGATACTCCTCCTTGAGTTCGAGGAGCATTTCGCCTCGCCCGCCTCCGATATCAACACAGACAATCTCGCTTTCCGTTCCGGAAACTGCTCGATCCAGGTCATAACCAAATGACTTGACGCGCTCGGGCATTTTACCGAACTTCCCAAATTTGCCGACCATGAACTGGTTGAAGCTGTCCATTCGGCCTTGATGCGCCATGATAGAGTATGTGTGTTCTTTTGCAAGGTCTTCTTGACCGAGCAGTTTGTAGCCGTATTGAGTCGGGGTGTCGAGCGCTTTGAAGGGATATTCGAATTTCGTGTCGATTAATTTTCGCATTAGGAATGCGCCGGCAAACATTGGCTCAGTTGTGCTGGATACTTAGCTGATGTTTTTCTTGGAGATGTTAATATGCTTACAAGTGAAGAGCGCCATGTTGGGCTGATGGCATGCTAACCATGTGCCGGGTATAGTCGTTCGCTTCGAATAGGTCGCCCTGAACTAGATCAACGAGGCCTATTGACGATATGGCGTAGAGAACGTCATCTGTTATTGTCAGTACAATTCTCCATTGACGACAAGTAGCTCTTACGTGTCAATTGATAGCCTGTATCACGGTCAGTCAGAATCTACACAATTAGAGGCGTGACCTACAAAGCGGCGCTTGTTCCTTGTCTTCCTGACTCCTCTCCTCGTTCCGAGCATCAGTAATCTGTTTTGAAGTAGCTGGTCGCCCGATCTTGACCAGTGTCGAGAAAAGGTCAAAGTATACAGCGACGGGAATAAAGCTCAACGATGCCGTCTACAGATATAGGTCAGACTTTCTCTCGCTCAATCACCGAGCTACTCACTACTTACTACAGTAACCGTAGAGGCCAGAATCGCTCCAACTGGTGGTGACATCTTCAAGAGCTCTTCTCGCGTATGATTGATTCATTGGAAAAGTCAAATCAAGAATGTGGAACTTGGCCAATTTTATCTCATCCTGGCCACCATCCATCCAGTTTATTTTTGAATTCGGTATCAAAAAGAAAACAGCATGGCGACCATGCAACAGCGTGGCAGATTATCAGGCCTCGACCGCGTGTGATTATGGTACAGAATGCAAGGGATAAAAATGGCAGGAAACTTGGAATTAGGGCTAATTCCGTGCGTGTCTCTCGGACATTCCCCGGCATAAGCCAACCTGCCTTTAAGCCTTGTTATGTGTAATTCTTTAACCAGCCAAAAATAACACATGTATAATCCCTAGATTAAGCACATGGTCTAATTCCAGGAACTAATTTCGTAGCGTGTAATGTGTACTCTGTGCGTCGCATGGGTGAGCGATCCATTGCGTCGGATACACCGTATTGACAAAACAAACTATCGAATCAGTCAAAAGGAATGACATGAGATCCTAGCGTCGATCAAGGTGATGTGATACGTTCGATGCATTTGACTTTTCTCTTTTTTGCGTCCCCCTTTCAAAAACTACGTAACTACGTTCTCCTCTTTGTCAGATCTTGTTGGCACGGAAGATTTCTAGGTTTTGTTGTCGGAGTTACTTTTTTTAAAAGTACCTACGTACCTATGGTATCTCTGGATGGACGAGTTATTCACCGAGATGGGACAAACTACAAACCACCAAGTTGCTGTGATACCGTAGCAGTTCTATGATTTGCTCGATCCCCTGTACTTTTTTATGGATAAATTATTACCAGTTTGACATAGGTGGCCCACCCGACAGAGATAATGCGCCTAGGCCGTGGCCTGGGAGACCATTCTCCAGTCTATTTCCGAACCCCTTCTATCACCAATGTCCAGATCCGGAATTCTATTCCTGACTCGATCGCAAAGGGTCGGAGTAGTAGTAGCATCAAGTGCCGCGGAAATACGGTATCAAAGTGTGTTGCACGTCCAGCACACGCAAAGCGAGTGTACTACGCTGGATGATGTCAGATCACATTTCTGTCAGTCTTGCATATTCTGCGACTGGGTTGTTGCGTACGTAGTAGAATAGCATGTTATCATCTTGACCCACTAGCAAATAAACTGGTCGAGCAGCTAGTAAGTGCGAACCCCATGTCCTACGAACTCAGCCCTTCCGGATCGAGCCACTACGCACTCCGAAGCCCTAACACACTCTAAACACTCTTAGCTTTCCTCCCTATCACTTTTCCACCCCTTTCCTCAACTCTTTCGGCGTTAAATGTTTGGCTCACATCGAATACGACCATCTCAGATACGGCGATTAACCATACAGATAACAAAGTCAATTTCCACCCGTTCGTCTTTCCTACATGTTCTTTGTTCCTTTTGTTTCTTTCATCTCGAGTCGGAGTCGAGTGCCAATCACCGCAAATCGCTGCGTCGGGAGAATTATCCTTTTCTTATTTTCCACGCCATGTGGCTTTTAACCTGATTGCGACTGGATTTGATTTGCGAATCAGAGGACTCAGATCAAAGGTTCTTTCTTGGTTTATCTTTCTAGCCATGTGGGTTGTCGTGATATGACATGGGATAAATACTGGCCTGTTGTTATCCTCGAATTCGGTCCGAGAAGCCCATTCAAGGCGCAAGTTATAAGTCATTGCTGGTAAAGATTCTTTCTTTCGGCAACTTTTCTCTACTCAAGTCTCTTCTCTCGTTCATTTTCCACCGATTTTTATATTCATATGTATATATTGACATCTCTGCCTTGAGTCTGTATATACACTCTGTATCTCTACTTTCCATCTTTTTTTGCACCTCCAACACTTGACTACTGATCACGAAATGACAACCAAGCCAACAACCTCCACCAAAGCTAGAGAGGACTTTCTAGCTCCTCTCGATTACCAGGCTGCCTTTATAAAATCTTCGATATCCGATATGGCGAATCCGCGGAATTGGAGCGTCGCGAAGAAGCGGTTGTTGTTTGCGGCACTGATGTCTAGTTCGCTACTTGCCGATGGGTATGACCTTCCCTCTCCATCTTTCATTGTTTGATGATGAGGACTGACGGATTTGTAGAGCAATGACTTGGGGCGCAACGTTGATTGTGACCCAGGCCGAGAATTGGGGTGTTAGTATCAACTATTCCGCGACGAGTATGAATTATGGGATTCTACTTCAGGGTTTTGGGGGAATATTTGCTGTTCCGTTTATCGAGGCTTATGGAAGGTATATCCTCTTTTCACTTTACTTCAGGTCTCGAAGGCTGATTATTAGACTCCCCGTCTGGTTCTGGACTCAGGTCGTTACCATGTTCATGGTCCTCGGCGCTACATTCTCAACTTCCTACCCCGTCTTCACCACTTTCCGGTCTCTTCAGGGTCTCTTCGGCACTGTGCCGCAAGTCGTCGGACTGTCTATCATTCACGACATGTACGATCCAAAGGATTGGCCGCAGATGATCAATATCTGGTACGTCCTTCCAAATTTCTGCAACCGGTATTCAATCCACTAAAAAAAACATACAGGGCAACGACGTTCCTCGTCGGACCTTTTCTAGGGCCCGCAATAGCAGGTTATTTACTCGTCGCAAGCCAGTATCGCTGGATTGTGTCGTTCGGTGTCTTGACTGCTCTTTATGGCCTGTCAACTGTATTGATTATGTTCTGCGGTTACGAGACTTACTACTACCAAGACAACGAAACCTCTCATCACAATAATAAATATTCAACGATGAACAGGGTATACTCCTTCATTGGTCTGAACAACAACAACACCCACCTCGACAAACGCTCCACCTTGGTCTCCGAATCGAGTACATTGCTGAAACTGGTATTCAGACTTCCGCTTTTGCTAACAGGCATATCGACGATGATCAATTTCTGCTGGCCCATCGGAATCACGGCGACGGTAGAGACGTTTTTGCATTCGCCGCCGTATCTGTTTGATGAGATTCAGGCGGCGTCTATGCGGTTTGCAGGTGTTATTGGCGCTGTTAGTGGTTCGTCACTCATGCCTAACTACCTAGGTATTTGGATAATGCTAACGTTAGTGGGATGGTATAGGATATGTAGTCGGCTACTTCTTCAACGAATGGATCTACAGACACTACCAATCCAAGAACAACATGGCCCTCGGAAACAAAACCAGCACAAACGACGAACTGGGCAGAATAGCCTCCGAAAACAGCAGTCTCCAAGTCGCCGATGCGCTCGTCTCTTTCTCTACTCATCATGATGGCGGTGAGCAACACCAAATGACATCGTCGGCATCACCAGGGTGGAGACCAGAGTACAGACTCCACGGCGTCTGGATCCCCGTCGCCAGTTTGGCAGCTGGTCTAGTCACGTACGGGCTGACCTTGAACTTTGAGAAATCCTGGCTGGGACTTGCGTTTGGTTGGGTTATGGTTAATTTGGGTATGGTTGGTAGTACAGTGTCCGTCCCCTTTCTCGTGACCAACTCCTCGTGTATCCGTACTAATGTACCTTGTGTAATATAGGGCAATAACAGCATACGTCCTCGAGAAATACCCCTCGCACTCCACCACCGTAAGCGCAATACTCAACATGTGGCGCACCTGCGGCGGGKTTTCGGTGGGCTATTTCCAGGCTAGTTGGATTGCGCGCAATGGGGTGGGCGTTGTGTTTGGAGTTCAGGCGGCTGTTGTGGTGGCTGGGGCTATAGTGTTTGTTGTGCCTGTTTTTGTGTTTTCGAGAAGGAACGGGTGGGCTTGAGATACTCTACCTATCTATGCCTTCATCAAGGGGTGGTTTGAAGGTCCTGTGAGGGTAGTTGCGCTGAGCGTCGATTGTATAAAAGTGATTACTATAAGCTGAACGAATCTACGATGTCTGATTTAAATTAAATGGAAACACGATATTGCTCTCATTGGGTATCACTAACTCCGATCATTCTTCTGACCAACCTGAAAAGTCTCTGGAAAGAATCCTGGCGGCGGCCAAATATCTGCAATCGACATGGCAGTCGGCAGGACCAGAGGCCGTGATCCAACCAGTCGGTCTGGATCGTGGCAAAATGCTTGGAATGTGTTGTCATCCATGAATCCAAACTCTCGAAGCCCTTCTTGTCGGCTGTTGGCCCAATCCGTCGTGTCTATATATGCTAGATCTTTGAATATAGAGTCCAGATCGTTAGGGGACGAGGAAGCTTCGTCGGTCATGTAGGATCTACCGGCTTGCTGGCCGATGAAGCCTCCAGAGGTGAGGTTGTGTTGTGATAGAATGGCCGAGTCGGGAGTCGAGCCGGCCTGGG
Source organism: Talaromyces amestolkiae (assembly GCF_001896365.1). NCBI lineage: Eukaryota > Fungi > Ascomycota > Eurotiomycetes > Eurotiales > Trichocomaceae > Talaromyces > Talaromyces amestolkiae. The sequence continues at coordinate 428,151 of NW_024468061.1, forward strand.
GTTGTTGTTGCTGTTGTTGACTGAGAAGTTGGCCCATGTTGGAATCTGCATTTGATGGCGGCTTATGCCCTCCCATCAGCTTATCCAGAATATGAGCGGCTGTTTGTTCTTGGTTGCCGCTGTCCATTCCAGATGGTATACGCATGCCATTCGTACTGGACTCTGGTGTTGATCTATACATTTCCACCTGTAGGGGGAACTGTTTGGGCACGTTGGGGCTGAATCCCGAGGATTGGACGACGGGAGCACGGTTTCCGTTGTCCATGATAGTATGGTTCCCCTTTGATCCGTGAGAATCGTAATGTCCGCTAGTGTCTAATCCAGTCGAAGTTTTAGGTACGGTATAAGACTCTGGTGGATGGTATAGAAGAGAGCCGATTGTCTCGCTGAGCGTCCGAAACACAGGCCACGGCGAAGACACTTCATTCAGCTTCTGAGAAAATATTGTTATCCATTTCGACACTGGAAACCCTGATGGCTCTAGTTTCGACCGCACCGACGAGACAGACTCAAGGATTGATCGCAAGGGAAATTCAAGTAGCGGCGGGATTCCACACGCTTGAAAGTTCTCGACATGATGCGACAATACGTCCAACGTTCGATAAAGAATCTTTTCGATTCCATCAACGGCAGTATGATTGGCACCCTGTATATAATGGCCTTGACTTAGTTGTCTTGTGTAGAGGAAAAGCAATGTAGCTGTATATGTTAGATGGAAGTAACTCTGATGAAGTAGCAAAGGTGACCGATTCTGAGCTTCGTCACTTTCAGGATTGATTAAACGGCAATTTGCAGGAAGCCGGTCATCAAGTGACTTCAAGTCAAGGAGAATCTTCTGTATAAACACATGAGCGTTTGTTGCTTGTGGGAAATCCCACGCAATCTTGTTCAAAACGCCAGTAAGCTCGAATAATCGATTAAAACAGCTCAGAGCCAGTAGAGGGCCGCGTTGGGGCGCATTCCTGCTCTCGAAAGCTGCACGTGAAGGCAACACGTCGACCCAGGAGTTCCACTCCTCGAGACCATCTTCATCGAGTCTTCCTTTTGCATCCGAATCGTTTGACCGTAGACAAGGCGATCGGGAGAGCCGCACCGAAAGGATCGAGTCTATGACAAAGCATCCCATATAAACTGCTTTCCTTTGGCGTGTTTCATCCGACCTGCGGGAATCCAAAGGCTTAGCCAACTCCATTGCTTCTGCCATACGTGCAGCTTGGCCACTCAGCAGCCATGCTGCTGTCCAATCTTCAAATCCAACGTTGACTAGAGTCAGTAGCAACAAAGCCTGTACGTGTCCAAGGTCGAAGCGCTCTTTCTCTGATGGAATCAAACTCCGCGCTATGTGATAGTACTCCCTGGACTGAGCAAGTGGATCGTGTATAAACGCATCATGTGTGTTTAAACCAGAATGCTCCTTCCCAGTTGTGTAGCTTAGAATTGCCCATAGAGCGGCGTGATCTCCTGAACTTGTCGAGGTATTGCCCGAATTCGCGCCGTTGGCGTACATGTAGGATGCACGGAGCATGTTGTGTTTTGGAATGACTGGAAACCACGGGTGAGTCTGCGAGAAGTATGTTTCGACCAGCCCGGAAGTGTGCGCTGGAAGTGGTAGATTCTGACTAGCATTCAGCTTTCCAGGTGTAATTGGTAAATTGATATCTGTGGTTGATAATAATCTGGGTTTCTTTGTAGCTGGAGATGACGATGGATCGACAACTTTAGGACCTGCGACTGCAGTAGCAAGATTTTGACCACGGCCGACTCGGAATCCCCATTGACTAGATGCACTCAAATACGACCCGTCGTCTTCTTCCTCTCGTGGTCGCTTTACTGGCGACTGTGTGTCTAAATCTCCCGGTGACAACATCTTTTCCAGTGCACCCCAAAGCCGACTGCTCTTCCATACTTCATGTAGACTCTCCGAGGAAGCTTCATCCGTCCATAGCTGCATCAGCCGGTCTCTCCTTCCCCTAGATCGATCCGTTGCACCCAGCAATGTCAACATGGTGTCCTCGAACCCTTCAATATTGCATATCGACAGCGCCCACAACTTCTCCAACCCCCGCACGTATCCCTCGGGCAACCCACGCTTTCTCGCATTCGGATCGTAGGAGCACGTCTGGCCGGTGGCCTGGCAGGCTGAACATGTTGGACGCGCACCGTCGCATTTATCTTTTTTGGTGCGACAGCGATCGCAGGCACGCGAGACCCGTTTGCGGCGCGGGCCTTTAGTGTCGCCCTCATCCATGGATTACTGTCTATTGTACATGGCAATCCAAGAAGCTCCAATCAATAACAACGCAGTGTGTATATCGTGATCCGGCACAGTCGTATGTGATGACGAGGATTGTTGACGGTCGAGAGGTCCAACGGTCCAACACCTGCGAATCGATCGCGGTCCGACAGTCCCGATGTCGAATGTATAACCGAAGAATCGGAATGTGTTTGATAACGTTTGAGTAGTAGAAAGCGAGGAAGTAGTGCAAGTTGTTGGAAGAGATACTTCAATGTAGAGGGATATCGATAATCAATCTAATCAAGCGTGAAGATTGGCGAGGAAGGAGCGCTCCGACACCCCGAGTGCCGCCACTCATTCTCCACTCTCATACTGGATTACCGTACATACTATCACAACTACATTCTCTCTACACTTAGAACATACATTGCGGTAAACAAATCATATCCTTGAATCAATGCTTGCCAGTTACTGAGCTACAGTGAATGATTTGATCCTCGGCAATGTGTTTCTCCGGCGAGGGTAAGGATAGAGCGACATCACATGACTCGGGCTGATAATGAACGCTGATTGGCCGAGACACCCCCCCGCGTTTACTGATTGCATCTGATGTCCTTGGAGAAAGAACTCATCCGACTCAAATCTTCTGTCTGCGCCCTTTTCTCTCAATGTCAACTCTTTATACTGACAGACCAGTGCTTACAAATGCCGCTCGCGCCCTCTGTAAGTCTGCGACATAAATTGCGACATACCTGCCCTTATCGCTAGTCAAGATAAGAATGCAACACCAACGACGATAAATTAATGTCTCCCATGGTTCCCGCAAGAAACTCCCCCCGAAAAACGCATGTGCTAAGCACTCCGGTCTCGAAGCGCAACTTCTCTCCCGACGCGTCTCTCGTACTGGTGGGCATCCGAGGCTCCGGGAAACGATCGCTCGGGTTCATTGCGGCCGCCGCACTCAATCGTCGGTTTATAACGGAAGACTACTACTTCAAAGAAGTAACCGGTCTTACTCGACATGAGTTCCTGCTCAAATTTGGTAGCCATGAGTTCCAGCGTCGCGATGTCGAGGTTCTCAAGATGATGCTCGATAACCACCGGACGCATTGTGTGATAGAGTGTGGACTGGGCAGTTTGACGCGCATTATCCAGGAACATCTCCGCCGGTATGCGCTGACGAATCCTGTAGTATATTTGCTGCGGGATATGGATCAGATTCAGAGGCTGCTACAGCTACAAGACTTTTCGGTTAAGCGGCTAGGAAATGGGGATCCGTATCATCGGACATGCACGAATTTTGAGTATTATAATCTGGAGGAGCGGGTTCCAGTCGACTTATCACTGGAGGAAGGAACTCCGGATCGTCGGTCGGTCAACTACTCGTTCAAGTTGAAAGATGCCAAAGAGGATTTTACACAATTCGTGCGATTCATTACAGGAGCTACGACTACAGATCCGGGCTTGGATTCGCCGTTTGTGTTGTTAGAAACGCCGCCGGAAAGCCGATCACATACACACGCCGTGTTACTGCGGCTGTCTGCTTTACAGAACAACGCTGTTGACCTTGCAAAGTTGGAGTCTGGAGGTGACGCTATCGAACTATGTATAGACATGTGGAATCCAGACGCCGTGAGCGCGGTGGCTAAACATGTTGCTGTGCTGCGTAGGATTGCGAAATTGCCAATCATATATTCCATCGATGCTGAGACATTGGACATTGATGTACATACATCAGACGGCGTCAAAAATGGCGACCTGTACTTTCAGATTCTGGAATATGGTCTCCGACTTGGTGTTGAGTACCTCACTATACATTTAGACAAAGACCATACACGCTTGGCCCAGCTTGTACAAAGCCGGGGTATGACAAAAATCATTGGACATTTCACAATGGACGTCTCGTCGGGTATATCCTGGGAGGACGAAGCGTGTTTATCTATTTACCTTGAAGCAGAAAGATTAGGCTGTCAACTTGTTCGCATTGTCCGACCGGCCACTACAAGAGAAGAGAATGATTCTGTTCGGAAGTTTGTTGACCGTGTCAAAGCTTTATCAGGCACTCATCCACCGATAATTGCGTTTAATATTGGACCCATTGGACGGAGCTCACAGGTCTTCAATAGCAACCTGACTTCTGTGACACATCCTGCTATACCGCCTAGCGCACTGAAAGCAAACGACCCACAAATAACATCACAAGACGCCATTCGTGCGCTAGTTCAGAGCTACATGCTCGATCCTTTGAAATTTTATATTCTTGGTGCTAGCGTGGCTTACAGTATCTCGCCTGTAATGCACAACGCCGCATATGCAAGTTGTGGGCTATCTCATGTCTACCGCATACCAGATGCACCGTCTCTCGCTCTACTAGACGAATGGCGACACGACCCCCATTTCGGGGGCTCTAGTGTGGTCCAGCCATGGCGAGTTCATGTTGCAGGCCAACTTAAATATAAAAGTCGCCACGCCGAGGCCATTGGCGCAATCAACACAGTCATGCCGTTGAGAGCAAGCGCAGATGGAAATATCTACCCGCTCTCGGAACAAGCCAGACGCCGCAACGAGGCGGGCCACATTGCCGCATGGTGGGGAGAAAACACCGACTGGATTAGTATAATGGTGTGTTTACAGCGCAATTTATCTCCTCGAAACGCAATCAGTCCTGTCAGGACTACGGGACTTGTGATTGGAGCAGGCGGTATGGCCCGAGCGGCGATATATGCCATGTTGCAACTGGGATGTCGAAAGATATTCATTCTCAATCGGACGTTGTCCAGGGCGGAGGAAGTGGCGAGACATTTCAATTCGTGGGTTGCGTCGTCGCATACGGATTCTGATGCGGCGGTCCGCGTGTTGCGTTCGGCGGATGAGCCGTGGCCGTCTGAGCTAGCCTTTCCATCGATGATTGTCTCATGTGTGCCGGAGAATAGGATACAGGGCCAACCGCCTGCCAATTTTGTCATGCCACTGCAGTGGCTGGGCAGTCCATCTGGCGGTGTTGTCGTTGAGGTATTTCATCCTCCCTTGCATACATAATCAAATGCTAATGATAGTCAGCTCGCGTACAATTCCCTCGACACACCTCTGGTTCGCCAACTCCGCCGCTACAGAGAAGAAACCGATACACCCTGGGTCCTGATCGACGGTCTCGAGGTCGTCGCCGAACAAGGCTTTGCGCAGTGGGAACTCATGACGGGTCGCAAGGCGCCGCGACGATTGATGATGACTGAGGTACTGCGGAATTACATGGGCGAGAATGGGCGGCTGGATGAGAAGACTATTCGGGCGCGGCTGGATGCATTTTCGGGTTGACGATGCATATAGACGGAGTTATAATTACTATAGTATACAAAGAAAACAGTATACACTCTAATTAAATTGCGGAGTAGTAGTTTGATCGAAATTGAATGAGTGGGCCGAACGATTGGCCGAGGATCCGCGTGTGCCTGAGGCTAAAGACGGCCCGCGGTGGCTTGCCTTCTTAGTTAAGTTAGTTAATCTTTGAGACTGACAACATCTCTTCTTCACTTCCTGACCAAATACTCTTGCTGTCCTGATCAGCATCGCAGCACAAAAAGACGTATCGACAATGCACATTCCCAACACGAATACGAGTCACTTCGATACAACAGCCTCAACACTCAAGAAACGGAAGAGAGATGTCGTTGGCGGGCCATGGACGCAAGAAGACAATAATCTACAGGGGTGAGTGAGCCCTCTTTCTTTCACTTTTATTCAGTACTAATGCAGAGACGTGATAGGAATCTACAATGCCAATTCGAAATCCAAGATATAGACATGCTCGCACCCGCGACAATCTCAACATCCATTTCGCAGCGTCAATGGCTTCACTTGCAATCCGCGCCGAGTAATATAACAGCAACGGGGCCAGCAGCCGCAGGTGGAGACATGGTAAAGAAACGACGAATCCTCCAACCTCATTCACATAACCAACAACATCTTCGACCTCACTCTGGGATTTCAATTACTCCAGCTGAAGTTCCCCATTCAAGAAAAGCGCCCCCACCAACACTGATGATCCCCTTTTTTGATCGCCGGCACGATACTGAGATCTCGACTTCATCTCTATCGGTAGCTGATCCGTATGATGACGACGCTATTTCGCCGCGGACGATGCCTTCTGACACCATTGCCAGTACGAACATGAACTCGAAGCTGGTCCTTCGACCGTGCCACGTGTGTCATCGCAAACCATCTACAAAGATCATGCTGGACGCATACGCGGATTGCGAACTGTGCGGGCAACGCGCGTGTTATATCTGTTTACGGGAATGTAATGCTGTAAACTGTGCTCAGCGCCAACAGACGACGAGTGGAGTGGAGTGCTTCGATACAGAGATGGGATACCACGATGACCATGACGACAACCCTGAATGTACAGGAAGACAGAGGAAGGTGTGCTCGCTGTGCGCTATCGAAGGGTTGACGGATACAGGGCAGGAGATTGTCTGGTGCGTGGATTGTGTACGGAGGGAGGGGATTCACCGTTAATCTCGTTTTCTTTTCTTACTAACTCATTCCTGAATCATTCTACGGAGTACTGGCGAGCGGCTGTTTTACACGGTATTCATCATCCCATTGCATTTGGATAGCTGGCATGATGCATTATATACTCTTACGACTTTGACTTTGACTTGGCGTTCGTTGTTCCGAATTATGCATTTTGATATAGATATGTATACCCATATTTCTATTTAACAATATAATACAGTTCCATCTTTTCCCCGGTTTTTAAGTCTAGGATCTACCGACCAAACCTGAAACTGGCCCGAGCATACCTCCATAACGCCCTCAGGAACCCCTGATACTCTACAGCCACTTCTTCCCTACCAGCTGCAATACTACTCGTCTTATCGCCGGTACAGAATATTTCGGTCAGACGGACCTGCCACGGCGGATACCCGTCTAATTTGACAATAGGTCCGAAAATGATTAGGAGATCCGGCTCGGGTTTTATGGGTGTGAATAAGGTCGATGGTAGCATTTCCGTTTCGTCGCTGCTGTACGACTCGTTTCGTGTCGATGATGATGACGACGCAGCAGCCGCAGAAATTGGAGGAGGGGAAGGCGAAGTGGAAGAAGTGGATTGACAAGAGGTTAGCTCACTGATCTCGGCGTCGATCAGTTTTGTGCTAATATCGTGCGCGGATATTTTGCCGGATTGCGACATTTCGGTTAGGGTCTTTGTGAGGTCGACTAGGGTTTCGCGGCCGTCGGAGTGGGACAACAGCAATATTGTGAGGGAAGGTTTGTTCTTTGATTTTGACCCCTTAGTGTGGGAGGTAGGAGCGTAAGAGGTGTGGTGAGGAGCGCAGATGCGGAGATGAGGTTGGTGGGCAGGGGAGCCGTAGTAGAGGGCGAGTTTGTCGGAGATGGTTTTGTGGAGGGAGGGGATGTATGATTTTAGGATGCCTACACCAATTAGCACTTGTTCAGGATAACGACAAGACAGAGGGGGACGTACCAGTCCGCTCGTAAACGCTCAACACCGGAATGCCAGCGCAGGTCGTCCACGCCGCCAACTCGGCCGTCTCGTCCATCAACGTCTGCAGCGCATCTTCCTCCCTCTTGCGCAGTTTTAGCAACACGCTTAGATGCTCCGGCATCCGGCTCAAACCCTTCACATCCCGGGCAATCAGCTCTGGCGAGCGGTGATGATAATATGTAACAGCCAACACGCGATCCGTCACGGCAGCAATAGTCTGCGAAATGCGAATATAAAATCCCAGACAGAGATGAATGATGACATAAATGAGGCGATGTAATTGTTGTTTGAGAAATGTCCTAATTGGTGTAGATTTAATCTTTTGTTTGGATTTCGATTTCGTCTTTTGCGACGTTTTGGACATCTTTGGTGATGGCGGTTCTGGCAGGTAAGGCTTCAGCAGCTTTTCGCGCTCGGCGGCAGTGAGCTTTGTGCCTCGAAGTCGGGCATCTTCGCGGAAGATTTCGGCGTCTTTAGAGGAGACCATGTTATGTTACACAGGCGGAGTAGTTATGGGATATTGACACAAAGAAAAGACAAAAAGAGATGTGTACAGTCGAAGCTGCTCAGGAGATGTGGATACTTTGTCTTACTCTGCACACGACGAATCGGATCGGCCACGTTGCCGAGGCATGACGTGTATCTTTCAGTTTGTAGGCAGTTATTTTATTTCATTTATTTTTATTTATGTATATCTTGTGAATACGATATACTAGCAGGAGTCCAGTTAAGTCTCCAGTTAAGTCTCCAGTGCAGCGTACAGCTGGAGGGTTATGTCAATCTCCGGCGGAGCTATCTATCTTCCTGTGTCTCGTCCGGTAGTGGCTTCATCTCCGCATCCATCCTCAAACAACTCGAATTACTCCAACCACACGAGATACGTACCGCCATGAGCAGACACACAACCTGCTCTGATCTGCAAGCTAAAAACAGCATCCTCGGTTCGTCGTACTAAAGAATCAGTAGTGCGGGGTCATCATGCCAGACAGCGCATCCATCTCCGTCTCCAGCTCCTCCCATTCACGCTCCCTCTCGCACCAACAATCACGCTCGCTCTACCCCCGCGGCCCCAGTTTCACACTCGAATACTTTTCCGGCCGCGATTACATAGTCAAAGACTTTATCGAGTCGCTCTCCGACAACGCCATCGCCAGTCGCCGGTCGGCTGGTACTGCAGCTGCTACGGCGGCGGCGAACCAACCGTTCGATCCGAAGCCGCTAATCCGCACGTTCGAGCACGCGCAGGGCAGTTTGAATGATTTGTTGGGCGATTTGGAGATTAGAGAGAATGAGTTGTCGGCCGCTGTGAGAAGGGCAGAGGCTCAACATGCGCAGAATTTGAATACGTTGGGTCGGAAATTGAGTCATGCTATTGAGTCATTTCAGAAGCTGGATACGTCGCTGAATGGCGCTGCATTGATATCGTCATCGACAACGTCCAATGGCGCTCCGGAGAGTAATGTTGCAGTGGAAGTGGGTAAAAGGCTCGAAGAACTCGAACGACAGCGGCGGCGTGCGTTGGATGCCCATTTCTTGATTGAATGCTGGGACGAGGTTAGCAACCGAGGGGATGTGACGAAACTAGAAACACTTCGCATGTCGGGTAACAGTGAAGGGAAATTACGTGCAGCACATATTGCGAAGCAATTGTTACGGATAAGCCAGAGGTTGGATCCGAAGAGCTGGAATGATACCTCGAATGGAAACGGTCACTACACCAATGACGGATTGATGTCTCCGAGTTTGAACGGGAATGGTAACGGCAACCACTTTCCGAAAAAGGACACCAGAGAGATTATCGAAAAGTTCTCTGAAACCCTGGAAAAAGATCTGTTGAAACAGTTTGATGATTTCTACCGAAAAGCTAATTTTGACGGAATGAAGGAATGTGCACTAGTGCTGAGAGATTTCAACGGTGGCGCCAGTGTCATTGCTCTGTTTGTCAATCAGCATCAATTTTTCATCGATAGAAGTCAACTGGTCACGGAAGAAGTGGGCGGCGATGCAGAGGCATGGGAGAAACTGGCAGATCCAGATGCGGATCCGCCGGGTGTCGAGCCTAGTCTGCAGTCGTTGGTGGATGATGTCAAGGTTGTCGTGCAAGACGAGTCTACGATTATTCGTCGTGCATTTCCGTACTACGATGAAGTCCTGAGCCGGTTTCTGCAGCGGGTGTTTCAGCAGTCAATTCAGCAGAGACTTGAAATGGTGCTCGACAAAGCAAACAGCGTATCGTCTTTAGCGTTTTTGCGATCATTGCAAAGTTCAAGAAGCTACCTCAATTCTCTCGTTGATGATCTCAAAACTCACGGCTTGACTGAAGCGCCTGATCCAATCTCGTCTCAAACGGCGATCGTACTCGATCAACAACTAGAGGACTTGTTTGTGCCGTACTTTGTCGGATCATCTTACATTGAGCGCGAAAAACGAAATCTAGAGGAGCTTTATACATCATTGCTTTTCAAATTCACTGCGTTTCATTCGCGCCGAAAGAAAACCGCTACGACCACGTTCATGGCATCGTTGGCCAAAAGTGGCAGTGAGCTGTTGGCATCTGCCAAAGAGTCTTATCTATACAGACTCGAGAGCTCAGACTCGACACCCACGCAGCGTCAGATGCTTCTCCGTGTCGCTGGACTGCGTGATTCGGGAGACGTAAGCGGCAAACCTGCTGAGCCCGAATTCACCGAAGACGACGGTTTACTATCCGTGACATACGCCAAACGCATGCTGAAATGGTTAGCTGAGGGAGTTGGCCGCGGTTTGGAGCTGAGTGTTAGTAGCGAAACACCCAAAGACGTGGCCTCGCTTTTGGGTCTGCTTCTTTCTACGATGGCAGAGGGGTATATTGAGATTGGTCTCGAAGCAGCGCTGGATGCTGCATCAGCACAGGAGAATATCAAGACTGAACCAGACTTTACGTATCTGCATACCCTTCGCACGGCGATCAGTATCACTCATCTGATGCTGACGTGCATCAACACGGTACTCATCCCGCTGGCAACCAACAACGTGACGACTCGTCGGGATATGGAAAAGAAGACGAATGTAGTCGTGGGCAGGATTGAGGACAAGATCAACGCAATTGAGCAGCGGACAATTGATGTCGCATTGGCCTGGGTTTCGAAGCTCCTCGGCGGACAGAAGAAGAATGACTTTCGGCCAAAGGAGGATAGCTCCGCGGCATGGTTGGAGATGTTGCAGACTCCGGTAAGTCCCAACCACTGGTTTTTTCAACAAATCTAACTAGGTATAGACATGCGAGAGTATATGCACGTTCCTGACACACCTCCAAAACACAATCCTTACCTCCCTCCCTCCCAGCGGCTCGAATCTGCAGTCCCTTTTCACCGAACTTGCGCTCGGCGTCCGCAGCCAAATCCTCGACCACTTCCGTCGCTTCCAAGTCAGCGGACCAGGCGGGCTGATGGTCACGAAGGACATGACCCGGTACGCCAATCTGCTCAAGTCATGGGACCTAGAGGACGAAGAACAAGTCAAAGCCGCGATTGACGTGTTACTCGAAGTCGGCAGTTTATTCGTTGTTGGACCTGAGGCGCTACGCGAGAAGTTACGAGGTCCGGCTACGAGTGCGGGCAGTACTGCTACTACCAATCACGGCAATGGGAACGGTAATGGCAATGAAGGAAGTCGTCCGACGCCGGCGGCGGTGGCAACGGATGGGTTTGCGTTGTCGGTGCAGGATATAAGGGCTTATGTTATGAGGAGGGCGGATACGAATACGGTCGCGATGCAGAGTGTTTTGAGTTCTTTGTAGTTTTTGTCTTTGGGTTTTAATGTTGATTCGTCTGTATACTATACCCTGATGATGGAAGTGAATTGAATGCGAAGAAGCCAAGAGCGAATTAGAAGCAGCGGAAGAATACGGAAGAATAACCAACTATTTGGCTTGAAATGGTATGTGGTATATATGCCATCTCTCATGACAGGCATCATTTATTTTCCGATGTGCTAGTATGCTTGTTGATAGATCATAAGTGTATGTGGTCAATAAAGTAAAGCCAATGCACATTCTGTCGGAAGTATGGAAAAAGTCAGAGTCCGCGTCAGACAGGTCGAGTTTGACATTTGACTAGCCTGCTTTGCAACGAACGGAGTACTCAGTTACGGGCAAATTAGTATGTGTCACTGCTGTTAATTTTGAGTTAGACTTTTCTGGCTGGAGAGGCGTTAGGGCAGGGTTGTATATTATCTCTTCTTTCTCGCTTGTGATTATTCTGTCTATATGAAGAAGATGGGTTTATTCCGATATAGTCGTACCAAAAAAACTTCGACACTGAGACCCGGGCAAGGAGATAGGTTACACATCGCAATCCCCTTCTACACCCCTCTCTTCCTAACCCAAGGGGGGGGACAATTCGTACTTGTAAATGCAAGGAGAAGGGGCGGCCCAAGTACTGAAAGTTACACAATTCCTAGCCCCTCTACAACACAGAAGCGAACATTCAAATTTGAAAACAAATAGACTCGGCGTGGCGTGTGACACAACACCTGGCTAACATCGCGCATATCTAACTAAGTAATCTGTACCTAGGTAGAAGATGTATATGTGTGCCGTGTATACATGCATGAATCCGCCTCGGAGGAGGAAAAAAAATTGGCAGCGATGTATAGGTTGAAGTTTCAGGAACACTCCGTCGACCTCAAAAAGGCCAGACCGACAGAGACCAGGCTGGATTCATGCAATGCTTTGTACCTGATAGACCTCAGGATAATGCAACGCAATTGTGAAGCATGGCAGCATTGCTTGGGCTTTGACCACGAGTCAGGACTCTTATTTCATGCTAGTATAGCCCTCTGCGTGAAATGGCCTTCACCACACATGGACAGACACATGGTTAATACTTCATGCGCGTGATCCTTCGTCCCGCGCATCTCGCGAATAATGTTGGTCTGTATAGTTCGTTAGTGGGTCTTTATCAATCAGAACATTCTACGTAAACACATAACTACATAGTAAGACTTCGTACCTGGTTGCAGGACTAAGTGAACAAGGTGGTGGAAACGTCTCGGCTTGTTAGACAGGGATCACCCTGTTGGGGKATATGTATGACGACTATTGGAGCAATAGACTACTACTGAGTACATATATCATCGGCCGATGATAGATACGGAGACGGTAGAAGGATCGGTGCTTTGCCCGGAAATGCTAAATACTCCGAGCTTTAACTACAAATGTAGATCCATACTCCATACGTGGGAAGAAATGGAATCATTGTTGGCGTCTGTTTGGGGGATGTTTCATGTTTCACTAGTTGCATTTGTTGTGTACAACGGATTGTCGGCTATGGCGGAGCCCTATAAGGTTGGTAGTTTCTTTTCTTTGTTGTCGAGAAAAAAAGCCATCTAGAACAGATGCATATAATGGCATTGATTGGCAAGCATTGGTGTTTAGCGTGTTAGGGCTTGTATTCATCCCGCCGAGGAAATTCCGCGTTTACTATCTCTAGATTCTGAAGTGACAGCTGAGTCGGCTTCTGGGTATAAGCGAAGCTGAATGTGATATGAGTCGAAATGTGATTGCGCTAGTCGACTCTTGACGCCGATTGGATCGTCATCTCAGCGTTGGTCAATTTTCAATGCTCCGTATGATACCAATGCGCTTTGTCGACCGATTGCATCCAGCCGGACCGCAACGCTTTCAGTGTCCGAATAATATCGACCGTTAATGTTTTCTAGAACGGTGATATCTCTCTGGAATCGAAATCAGCTTGAACCGGGATTCCGAGAATAGATAACGCTAGCCATTGGGCCTATTGCCTAGTCGGGCGAAGGATCAGAGTATCACACCAAGTTTCATCCCGGAAAACGGCCGGATCGGGACGTCGCCAGTGAGAGTATGTCAGTTTGTTGACGTCTGACAGATGCTAGCGGTCTTTGCACAATCGTACCTACTACCGGGATACTCTCCGAATATATACATTCACCATTAAAGTACACTATTCAATATCGACATAAATAGCCTTGTTCTAACTCAAACCTACAGACCTACGACGCTCTCGAAGTCAACTCAGACTAACCACGCATCAGATCAAAGATCGCGAGATATGAAACAAATTAACAAAAGCTGAACTCTGGACTCCTGTATGAACCGAAACGGGCAGCGCCCGAGCTTCCTTACCAAGATTTAACCAGCAATCAAGCGCTAAATAGTAAATACTAATCACCTAAAGAGTACAAGGGTCAAGCCTAGCTGACCAACAAACTTTCACGGCAAGAACAAAGTTCTGGGTTCACCAGTAGCAAGAGTCAGGATTCGGCGAGCGGACAGTGAGAGCTCCACAGCATCCACTGTGGTCTGTTAGAGCAGGGAGGAGTCGGTGGATTGACGGTGCATCCGCCGTCATGTTCTTGTCTTATTCTTATTTTGTGCTGTACATACTACGTAGTGAGTTAATACTTAGTACGGAGTAGAAGGTAGAGAGACAGGCTAAGATCTGGCATATGATGCTAGTATAACTACCGCCCGGCTTAAACCACGTAGCTAGCAAGAATCCCGTATTTATTTTGGTCTCGATTCTTACCCCTGCCATGATGATCTCTATATTTTCTCCTGCTATTAATCTATCGGTATCCCCAGCTGTTCGCAAGTAACACAAGAAAAGGTTGTCCACGTACACGCAGTTCCCATTTCGCTTTACCTAGGTTAGTTACTCTGGTACCTACGTGGTTCCTGTGTAGCCCTGCCAGCCAGTGCGGTTTACACTCGTCCCACAACTTCTTCGTTTCCCCTTTCTGTCTCTCTTGTCTCTTGTCAACTTTTATTATGCGGTGAGCTTGAACTTTGCTCTGTCTCTCTGTCTCAGTTTCATCTTTTCTCAAGAGGGATTATTTCTTTCTTTTCCTCTTCATTTCTTCTTTACAGCATTATTGATTTTCGAGACGGGCATTGACACGCGCGATATTCTCCGATACAATACATAGACATACGCATAAACGCGATTACACTTCGGTCGATCAGTTCTTTCAGTCGTAAATCGACACATATCGATTTTGCGCGAGGCATCACCATGCAGGACATGCTGATCTCTTCCAGAGCAGACTTTGAGTCTCTACCGCCGGCGGTACAACGAAAGGTGTGTATTTCCCTCGATCTTTTCTATCTTACCTTTTCCCTCTCTTCTTCATATGTCTCGTCGTTTCTTCCTCGGCAGTCACATGACCGGACGCAATATTGGGATGGTTCAGCCTCAAGGGAGCCGAGGAAACTAACCTGGGCTCGGCCATTCAGCTGGCTCTTTGGAATCAGATTGTCAATTACGAATGCTAGACTGCTATCCCAATCGACAAGGCTGATTATTGAGAGTTGTTGATGGTTGTTGCTTGCTCCTTGTTGACGGCTTATCACGTGCTCCTTCCTTTTATTCCTTCCACACCATCTTCAATTCCCCTCCGTCTTCATCTTCCTGTTTATCATTGATGCATGCCACAATATCTGAATATGATATATCGCGCATGATGTACTCCGTACCGTCATGCACTTCACAGAGGGGGACAGACAATGAGATTGTCAATGTCTGTCCGAGCCACTTCGGCGACTGGGTCCTCTTTGGTGGGCCACACCAATAATTTGCCTGACTATGGCTCCATCCCATCCCTCGTTCCTAGAACCAGCAAAACCTGTTCCATCGAATCCATTGCTCCATTTCTACTTCCTGACTCGTCATTTTCCATTATATTACCGTCGCTTCTTATGTCCTTGTCACACATCAACTGCCATACACAACTGTCTGCAAATTCATTTACTTTCATCTATTTTCTCTTTGTGATTCGCGGTCAGGCCTACCGGCAGTGATAACTATTAGCCACTAGCTGTTAGCCCTCGGACATCATGGAATCTAGCCTGCTGTCTAGGGCAAGCTAGTTGAGGTTATTGCTTGTCACCGGCCCCTGACTGGTCAACCCCTCGGCTGCCCCTTTTTACGCCCTCCGCCGTCTGTCTGTCGCGCTTTTAACAGGCTAATCAAGGCTATAATGCTCCATTCTATAGTTCTTTTCCAATGTCGAGCGTTTTCGTCTCTTGACGGCCCAGCACCATCCACGCCATCATGCTCAACCACGCCGCGAGTTTGCTGCAAATCGGCCGCTCTCTATCCGCCGACATCCACGCGCTAGAATTATAACACCGTCTTCCTCCACTTCTTCTCTTCGACAATATCAAGTGCAGCAACAAAATCAACGCAATACCCGTCAAAAACTACGATTACGACGGATTGCTCCTCTCACCGCTCGTGGCACCGGCAATCGTCTTAGTCGTTCTCCGCCTGGGAATGATTTGACCGCAGTACACGAGTACTTGCAATGCTTTCACTCTCTGCCTCCAAAGATCCAAAAAACCATCTTTTCACAAGAAGAGCGACGCCTGTTACAGCAAACAGCTCCTGTAAGCAGTATCACCGACGCTGCTGATCAGGCACTTCTCAGACTCGAAGAAAGACATAGAGCATCCCGCCGCCGGCAATCGCTGCGAACTGACACGTCGAGCGACAGATTTGTCCGCAGAGGTCGTCGCCAATATCGAAGATCTAGATCTAGTTCTTCTCCTGCTATCCGTTCTTCAATCCGCTCCTCAATCTACTCATTCCCCTCCTCACTTCCTTCGACCTTTGAACCTTCCGCTGACATTATCGACATCGACACCGACGCCATTGCTGATCCCACCGACTCGGGAATAGAAATGGAAGAATCTATTCTCGACAGCTTTCGATGGCTCGATGAGGAGGAAGACCTCGATCTATCACTGGACAGCTATCACAAATATGTTGCCGACACGGCATTGTCGTCACAACATGTTCAACCTACCTCTCCGCGACGAATGCCTTCCTTCCGGCGAACATTATCCCTAGCCAAAAATAGAAACTCAATGTTCTTAGGGAATACCGGTCGAGGACTCAGCTCCAGTCAATCTTCCACACTCCCTTTCTCTACAGCCGGCACCGGCGCCATCAACCGCCCCGAAAATCATGGCAGACATATGTCTCATCGGTCTACATCTTCCATTGATCCTGCTGCACAATATTACCAAGACCCAGAAGCTCGATTAAAATTACGGGTATACCTGGCGTCACCTCAGAAGTTTGACGAGGCAATTGAATTTGGATTTCCGTCCCTGGACAACAAAGAGAACATCGATGCCAACAACTTGCGTCGACACAACACAAACCGAGACTCGAAACGGATATCACAGATTTCTGCATCGACTCATGGAACACATGGATGGACATTCTTGGATGATGAAACTACATCTATCGACTTGAGTTTGTTTGATCTGACCGATCACCAACCGCAATTCCAACAAGCAAAAAAATCACGACGCAGCCATGACAAGACTGCCATTAGCTCCAACATCCGCGAACTCGCATCACCCCACTCTCGCTCTTCATCCATAGATCCACGCCACCGTCGTCCTCAACCTCTCAAACCTGTTGTGGGCAATGCCAATGGCAGTTCCCGCCCACCAACGGGCGGTCATCGTCGCGAGATGACTTTGAAAATGACACTTACTAGGCCCGATCTGCGAACAGCCGGTGAGGCCGGACCTTACGGTCACGATCGACACGATGATCCTCTGCGGTTGGCAGAATTACCGCCCGCAGACGAATCATGTAATATCTGGGACGATATCCCCGAAGAACGAGGGGTCGTCAAAAAGATGTGGCGCAAGCTGCGCTCTTGGAGGGATTGATCTTGTCCTTTCGAAGTTTCTTATTACTCTCCATTCATGTGCATATTTATATTTTGCCTTCTACAAGCGTCCGCCGTTTACTATTATCCCATTTTCCACTTGCAGATGTCTCCATCAAGCGTTCCCTCATTCATTCTCTTTTCTTGGATATGATTATATATACCCTCTCTTGCTGCGACTATCTTGGTCTTTTCTTTTACTCCTTTCATGTTGATTTTATGGGCGATTATAAATTTTTAGTATTATTAGCGTGCATGCATATCAGATCTTGCATTTCCCAAAGTCATTTCGAACTGAGTTCGTGTAAGAAGGAAGGACGTTTGTAGTCCATATTCCAGAGGTTATTGCCCGCTTAGAAACCAAAATATACTGAATTCTTAACGCAATGAAGCATATAGTTGCTACGCTGAAAGCCATCAGCATTGCCGGAATGCGGTCTAGTGGTATAGACTTCACCTCATGTTTTCGTGTGACGTTTTGATTCTACCAGGCGTGATTCTTCCCTTGGGCCATTGTATGCTTTTCAACATTGGTATACCGCTTTTCGAGTCTTTTGCGCGCAGCTACAATGGGAGGATTAGATATTCTTAATCTAAGCCCTTTAATTGTGGTTAACGTTACCCTCGTAAGAACCTTTTTATTTAGTAGAAGTCCCAACGAAGAAGTGTATCTATATGACCTTTCACAGAGTATCTTCTACACAAGAAATGTTAATAAAATGAAGACAAATATGTAAAATATGCCACAGTTGGAGATAATATGTTGGAGAAAATGATATATATCAATCTTCTTGCTATCTTGGACACCCTGCTTATATACATTTAGATCCTATATTTATCTACAACGAATAGATGCCTAGGCGACGTTAATGAACCGTTTGGTCCTGTGAGATATCCCATTTGGTGTTTTATGCACCGTCTTATGTTGTAAAATATCCCGTCAATTCGAGTTGGTGTCGGTTCCAGTGGCCGTTAACTAAACCTTGGCCTTCAAGTTAGGTAGTGAACGTCATTTAGAACTTCCGCCATATGAAGGAGGGCTTTACTAGGGAATTGTAGTACGTTAAGGGGGTAAGGGCTTCGATTTCTAGTATTAGCTTCGACGTACAAATCAAAAATTTGTCTTGAGAGTCTGAACTATGTAGTCTTCCTATACAAACGGCGAGGCCCATCTTCGGGAATTGAGCGAAGCCGTCACTACATAGGAACTGCCATGCTTAGGATTCGCTTCTGGATTTTTTGTGGGAGACTACGGACTGTGAGTTGCGCCATTATGTTCGGGATACCACGGAAGGGCGGTTTGTGTAGTTGATAAAGGAGGGAGGAAGCAAGTAGGCAGATGGCACTTAATTCACAATATATTTCAGCAAAGCTCATGAAGTATTTGGCTGACATTTACGTGGAAATACAGGGACATCTACAATTTCCGTAGTCCATACACACAATACTTTTTACAGAAAGTAGAGGAGAGAACATATGTATCATGTGTTGTAAATAATGCTCACATTCCCAATTCAGTATTAGCCGTACCTAGCAGTAGCTTTCTCCTTCTATTGACTAAATCTAGCCTACGGCGTCGTCCTGTTTATGTAGAAGAATGACAAGTCGCCCTAAGAACTCCTGTTTGTAACCTTCATGCGACATTATGAGAATCCAATGCCCGTAGCACAACATAGCACTGCAGAATCTCACAATTCTTGCATGGCGTGGCTTAAACAGCAGTAAATATAGCTTGAATGGATTGCTGTGATGGGAGAAGCGCCGTTACTGCTGTCAAAGAAGTTCCTTGAAAGGGCCAGAGATGGTGAATATGATGGTACCTTGTTTCAGTTTATTTGGATCCTGCCCTATGTAGTTGGAACTTGACCGACTACTCTAGGTTCGATCTGTGGCAGTGACGTACATCACTAGCAAAAAACCGACCTTTCTTCAGCTGTCATCGATGGCCTGCAGTGATATCGAGATAACTGGTTATAGAAGAAAACATGGGGTTGGCAAAACTTTCTCAGATCAATGATAGATGAATATCGGTATATGATCCTCCCCCATTAGCTGTTCATAAGCTGGTTAGAAAAGGACAGAGGCAGCAATTTAGGGAGCCACCGAAAATGGAAATCTTTCTCCGAATCACACCAACAACAAAACCCATATTATTCTGCGGCAACCATCAAACCTGGGTTTGCTCGGCCATCTGTTGACTATATGTTAGGTCCTGTCGAATAACATGATCTTTGGTTCGGTAATACGTACAACGAGTTGTACTTACCGCAATATTATTACCGCCTTGATGAAGGAGGGGTAAGAAATGCAAAGCATATCGTTTCCCAAATTAGGCCGAAGGTATCTTGTGTATTTTTGATTATCCAATTGGACAATACCTGCACTAATTTAGGCCTCATGTCTCGGGTACAATGAATGCATTAGATCGGCGGCAACGATGCCAGACAAGGGTCAGTAAATGCGATACATTGGCCGCGAGACTCAGCCCCCACGACACATCCAGTTGAAGCTTGATAGAGACATAGCCAGGCATGCCCCGAACGCATGTGCATGTCTAGACGGTACAATATTCGACTGTCTGAGACGGTTTCCTTTCTCTCACCACCTCGCCATCTTGCAATGTCGAGCGACCATGGCCGGCTCTGCGTTGCTGGGCGAACCGCCCGCGACACACAACGATGTGCTGATTTATAAGGCGCTGTTGATGCTGAATGGAACGAGTTACTTCCCGGTGCCATCAGAGTCGCTCGTCACAGACCGCCCGCCCGACGACTCTAATAGCGCGCCGCTGGTGGCTGCAACTGTCGTGCTGATGACGCTCGTAATTCTCCTTACTGCGGCGCGGGTTTGGGCCCAGCAGTACCGGAAGAAGCGTCACTTTACGTTTTGGGTGTCGAATGTCTTCCTGTTCTTCTCCGCAGTATGTTTTGCGTGTTGGGCCCGTCGATATGTACGTCGACTGATCTTGTGCGATTAGATGGCAACGTTGGCTTACGACTCAATCGTGCTTCACCTGTACACCCAAGGATGCAGCGGGCGGCATATCAATTACTGCACCTACGAGGATATCGAACAGATGAGCGAAGTAAGACCATCCGACTTGTGACACTTGTGGGTTGCCTCCTAACAGAACAAAATCTTTTTTTGAACCTACAGTTGCTCATCGTGCCGCAATGCATCTTCTACTTTGCCGTGTACTGCGCAAAACTTTCCATCATTTCTTTTCTACGTGGCGCCGTCGAACATACGGTGGAGTGGTGGAATCTGGCGAATGCAATTTTCTTCGGCCTTGTCGTATTTATCGGGCTCTGGTCACTGCTGAGCACCATCTGCACCTGCGTGCCCGTGGCAGCGCACTTCTCGCTGATCGTCCTGGCCACCACGGATCCCAATTCGTACCACTGTTTACCGGAATTGAGGCTTCAGGTCGCCAACCGTACCTTGCATATCGCCACCGATTTATGTCTGTTCATGTTTCCGCTTTTCCTGGTTTGGAGGGTGCAGATTTCGTGGCAGCGGAAGATATTGTTCATCGTGCCATTTACGCTAGGCCTGCTAACTGTCGCGTCGAGTATTGGCCGCAACGTTGAGATGCCGGAGGCATTGACAGATGTGTCCTGTTTGTCATGCCTCTCCTGCTTTCTGAATGCACGTCTACCTTGCTAGCGCTGACTGTCACAATAGGGAACATTAGCAGAGTCTCCGTATGGGACTTTCTCGACATTCACTTCTCGGCCATGCTCATGTCCATGCCCTTCATTATGCCGTTAATTGACAGGACGGTGCGATGGTATCGTGAACGCGGGCCAGACTTGGCCTGGCGGTGTGAGCACCAGCTATGCTGAGACCTGGGGGTCGGGACCGCACACGATTCATCCTGGTAATAAAAGCCATGGCAATGGCGATCAATGAAGAGCCGCCAAAACCATGAGAGCTGTCCGCGGATGAACTCTCGTTTCACGAATGTTTCACGAATTTATGATTGATGTTGCCAATGATACTAATGCGGGTAGAGAGAGCCTGTTGTTGAGCGTTCATGCTCGTTTGTGAATAGTGAATCTCTTGTATTCATGCCTGTCCTATGAGAGAAGAGGCAAATATATGACACCATGAGAAGGTTAAATGATGGGATTGAAAGCGATGATACCGACCTTATCCTCAGCTCAATAACACTGAAAGTCTGGTTGAGTATTCAGAATTTTGATAGCCAATCACAATCCGATATGGTGTAACGGTAACATCGCCGTCTCTCATTAGAAAGACACGATCACGGCAGCTCGGGGTTCGATTCCCCGTGTCGGCTTTTTTGCATTTTCTTGTTGATCAATTGCATTAATCCCTGGCTCTTTATTTTTCGCCTTGACTGTGTAGCATGTATGCCATGGTTTTATTGGTGATATCTTTCGAGGCGGCCACGTGATTCCTTGGCCAGAGCTCCCGGCCGGACTGGACTCGACTCTCTCCTTCCGCTGGAGCTGACGACGTAACTTAGTTTACTCCCTCGTTATCTTCTAGTTCAGGCCACGCAAGACTGCCACAGCTTGCTATATCTTACTTGTTCTACCGTTATCTTACTATCTACATTCATTCTTTATTATTAATCTGTTTACTTACATTGCTTTTCCCTTCATATATTCTACACGACATACGACTTGTTTATTCCAACAAGCTAGGCGCCAGCTATCCGGATCGCATCGCATCGCATCTTACCATTCATCACAACGCACCGCAACGACTCTAATGCCGAAACACCAACTATTATAACGTCAACATGATCCGTCAGTGGCATCTGACATCACCGCTTCTCCTCCTGCTCCTGCTAGCCATCGGCAGCCTGACAGGAGGAGCAGTGGCAAAGAAGTCAGATGGGCCCAAAATAGCTCTCAAAGAGCTCGACATCGCGCCCGCAGACCCCTTTTATTTCAAAAACTCGGACACGGTTATGTTTCTGAGTCCGGTGACTGGTGAGGTGTATCAATCGTTTGATGGGGGGCTGGAGTGGAAGGTTGTCGGTAACGAGGATGTGGAGAGAGTGGAAGGCGTGACGGGCGATATGACCAATGCCGCGGTTCTGATTCTGCCGCATCCACACGATAATCAAAAGGCGTATATTCTCGGTCGGCATGGGATCCATTGGGTGACTACGGATCAGGGCCGGACATGGCGTGAGTTTGAGGTTCCAGCGGCTCCGTCCATGTTTATCAATGAGCCCCTTCGGTTTCATGGCGAGGATTCGAGTAGAGTCATCTTTCAGGGTGAGCGGTGTTCGCCGTTTGCCTGTCAGGAAACTGCGTTTGTGACCTTGGATGATTTTGAGACGGTTGCGCCGATGAGGAATACGGCCAAAGGATGTTTCTGGGCTGTTGGGAAGCCGGCTTTTGCAGAGTCGACCAGTGATCTTGCAGACGAGATTGGCGATCGGGTGTTTTGTATTGTGCATGGACTCAAGAATCCGTTCCCGGCGGCGTATCGGCTCGTGTATTCGGATTCGTTTTTTCAGGATGACGATGACGGGATTGAGGCGAAGATTAATGAAGGGCGGCCCGTCGCGGGTATCATAGATGCTGCTGCTCGGACAAAATATATCATGGTTGCTGCCAAATCGCAGGGTACCGATGAATTGGCCATGTTCGTTACGGATGACGCTATTGTGTGGCATCGCGCGGAGTTTGGAAACCACAAGATTGAAGAAGAGGCATACACCGTCCTGGAAGGAACGAATCATAGTATCCAGGTCGATGTGATGAACACCGATCGATCGGAGAATATGGGTGTGTTTTTCTCGTCCAATTCCAACGGCACGTACTTTGCCCGCCATATCGAGCACACGAACCGCAATGCAGGTGGATACGTTGATTTTGAGGATATTGTTGGAATCCAAGGTATCGTGATAGTCAATGTTGTGGACAATTGGGAAGAGATCGAGAGCGATTTCGAAGCCGAGAAAAGGGTGATCAGTCAGATTAGCTTTGACGACGGACGCACTTTTCAACCGTTGAAAGTCAAGGATAAGAACTTGCATCTTCATTCCGTCACGGAGTTTAGAAATTTCGGTGCTGTCTTTTCGACACCTGCGCCTGGAATTGTTTTGGGTGTTGGTAATACAGGCAGTCATTTAAAGACCTACGCAAAAGACGGCGATTTATACGTCTCGGATGATGCCGGTGTGACATGGCGCTTGGCACTTGAGAAACCACACAAGTACGAGATTGGCAATAAAGGTGCTATTATGGTAGCAATCAAGGATGACGGCAAGCCCACAAAGAAGATTCAGTACTCTATCAACCATGGCAAGGATTGGGATACTGCTGAGCTGGAGAATGAAATCAAACCCTATTTCCTCACGACGACTCCCGATTCGACGAGCCTGAAGTTTTTGCTTGTGGGATTCTCCGACGAATCTGAACAGTGGTCCATCTACGCGATTGACTTTGAAGGTTTGCATGAGCGGGAGTGTAAGGACAGCGATTTCGAGGAATGGCCTGCTCGATTGGATGAAAATGGTGAGCCTGATTGTCTCATGGGACATAAACAATTCTACCGACGTCGCAAATCTGATGCCGACTGTTTCATTACTGAGACGATGTTCAAGACACCTGCACCTGATTTCAAGCCCTGCAAATGTACCGCAGAAGATTTTGAGTGTGACTACAACTTTGTGCGCTCGGAAGATCGAAAGGAATGTGTGCCTGCTACTATTCTCAAAGCACCTGAAGGTACTTGCAAGAACGACGATGATACTTTCAAGGGTCCTTCGGGATGGAGATTGATTCCCGGAAATGCTTGTCTTCGTGATGGAGGCGAGGAACTTGACAAGGAAATTGACCGTCCCTGCAAAGATGCTCTCAAGGCACCATCTGGCGACGCCAAAGCGATCAGCTCGACGCTCAACTATATTGAAGGAGACGGGTTCAAAAGGTTCTACTATCTGGAGCGAGCCGGCAGCAGTCGCGGCGAGGACGAGACTGTTGTCATGCTGACTCATGATGGTAAACTTTATGTAACTCACGACCATGGCAAGACTTGGACACACGAACTCAAGGATGTCAAGGTGAAGGAGATTGCGCCGCATAGGTATTTGAACGACCGTGCGTTCTTCCTGACTAGTGGCAATAAGCAGTATTATACGATCAACCGTGCAGAGAGCTTTGACTCATTCACTGCTCCTGCTGAACTGGATAACGTAGAGATTACAGTTTTGGACTTTCATCAAAAATACAAGGATTGGATGATCTGGACTGGCTTCAATGATTGTAGCCATGGCGAATGTCCCAGATCTTCTTATATCACCAAGCATCGCGGCGATAGCTGGGAGATCTTGCTTCGTACAGTGGAAAGGTGTGACTTTATGGCACGGGAAGATCGTGCCGACAGCGACGACTTGATTTTCTGCGACCAACATGAAGGCGAAGATGTGAATGGCAAGCGTACGCTTGTGACGAGTAATGACTTTTTCGATACGTCCAATACGCCTTTGACCGATATCAACGATTACGCAACAGCGGAGGAATTCATTATCGTCGCCACGCCGAACCCAGAGAATGAGAACTCCATGAAGTTCGACGTTAGTGTCGATGGCGTGACGTTCGCTGATGCGGAGTTTCCTTATAATTTAGATGTGCCTGAGCAGTTGGGATACACGGTGTTGCAGAGTACTACTCATTCGGTGTTTTTGCACGTCACACTCAACAAGAATGACGACCAGGCGTATGGTCTGCTCATCAAGAGCAACAGCAACGGGACCTCTTATGTGCTTAGTCTCAACGACGTGAACCGCAACAATGCAGGATACGTCGACTTTGAGAAGTTGCAAGGACAAGAAGGCGTTGTGATAGCCAACATTGTGAGCAACACGGCAGATGTCGAGAAAGGCAGCGAGAAGAAATTAAAGAGCATGATTACGCATAACGACGGCGCTAAGTGGACTCTTATCCCGCCTCCAGCCAAGGACTCCGAGGGCAAGGCATACAGCTGTGGCTCGAACAAGTGTTCCCTTCATCTGCATGGATACACTGAACGGAGAGACTTTCGCAATACATATGGATCTGGGTCCGCCATTGGCCTTGCGTTTGGAGTTGGTAATGTCGGCGAGACATTGGGCAGTAAGGCCGATGCTAGCACTTTTTTCAGCCGTGATGGCGCTATCAGCTGGAAGGAGGTCAAAAAGGGCAATTACTTGTGGGAGTTTGGCGACCAGGGTTCTGTCCTGGTCCTCGTTGACGCAGGTCAACCCACACGCGATATTCTTTTCAGCACCGACGAGGGAGATACGTGGGAGACGTATCAGTTTTCTGACAACGAGGTCTCAGTGCTGGATCTTTCTACTGTGCCGTCCGACACTTCAAAGAATTTTTTGATCTGGGGTACAGAGGTCGGTTCTGATGAGTTTGTAACTGTCAATCTTGACTTTAGTGGCCTGCGTGACCGGACATGTAATTTGGATGAGGATACTGGCGAGGGCGAAGATTACTATCTCTGGGAGCCGAAGCATCCTCTTCAAGAGGGTAACTGTCTGTTTGGTCATGTGGAGCAGTATCACCGCAAGAATCCCAAGTCGCATTGTTGGAACGATTGGTCCGAGGCGCATGTGCATAGTATTTCGCACAATTGCTCTTGCACGATGGAGGATTACGAGTGGTACGTCTCTCCCCTTTTTACTCAAGAGCTTGTAACTAACGAGGTCTAGTGATTACAACTACGAGCGCCAAAGCGACGGAAGTTGTACCTTGGTACCCGGTCTCGCCAAACCAAACGCTGTCGAATACTGCAAAGAGAATCCAGACGCCATCGAATACTGGGAACCGACAGGCTTCCGACGTATCCCGCTTACTACCTGTGTTGGCGGCCAAAACCTCGACCGCTGGGAATCGCGCCCCTGTCCAGGCCACCAGGAAGAATATGAGCGCAAACACGGCGCCAGCGGCGTCGCCATCTTCTTTGCTATCATCGTTCCCGTCGCCATTGCAATCGCCGTTGGTTACTGGGTTTATACACACTGGGATGGTAAATTTGGGCAAATCCGGCTCGGTGAAGGTGGAGCTCAATCGTTCATGACTTCTCGCGGCGATTCGCCGTTTATTACGATCCCTGTCGCGGTTATTGCGGCCACGGTGGCTGCAATCAAGGTACTGCCGTTGCTGGTCGTGTCTCTCTGGCGAAGCGTCAGTGGCTATGTACGGTTACCCGGCAGCAGGGGTCCGCGACCGTACGCGACGAGAGCTGCGTTTGCTTCCAGGAGGGGGGATTATACGAATGTCGTAGATGACGAAGATGAGTTGTTGGGCGACGATGAGTTTGAAGATGAAGAGGGCGAGGAGGAGAGGAGTTGAGCATAGCCAGTCTGCAGCGAGCATCTTGCTATTTTTATTTTCTTTTTTGTCTTTTTATTCTTTGGAATATGGATGTATTTGGGTATCTAGATTCAATGATGTCATGTATAGTTAGTAGATCTTTGAGCTCTCTGTCTTTGTTTGTAGGGTAGATTATTTCGACACTCCTTCACCTCCCTACATCTTTCGAATAACATGATTATGTTCTAAGCACCTAGACCATGGCCCCCTTTCGTCCTGTCTCATTCTCATTACCACAGTCCAGCATAATAAACAACTCGGGTGGAACATTGAAAGTATGGATTAGTATATATCCACTAGATATCAAGTCAAAGTGGAGGCCTCGCATATGGCTATGGTTGACGAACAATATCCGTACTTACCTAAGTAGGAAAACAAAGAAAATCACTGCAAAGAAACTGCTCGAAATATTCGAACCAGGAGCTATCGAGAGTATCTCTTAGTCAGTCATGCAACGGCGTGATATTCTATAGGTACCGGTTTGTCGTGGGGAGATTCGATGAGTTTCAGGATAGATAGGCTTTACGCCAGTCGATGGATGAGAAGAAGCTCTGTCAACGAAGCAACCCCTGAATCGCCTCCTCGTTCCCACCCCTGAGCCGCACACCCATCGTAACCACCTTCCCAACCCGCTTCATTACGTACCGTCCACTCTTCTCCGATTCCACAACCACCAGATCCAGATACTGCGGCGCGTCGTGCGGGTTCAGAACTGCATCACGAGTCTGCGCGCTCAGATCGGCAGATGCAATGAAAAACAGTTTCTGGCCGTGCCACGGCCAGGGGTCGTTCGCAGTGTATGTGACCAGAGTTTTGAACTGCTCGTTTGGATTGTGTGCTTGACGGAAAACGGCATAGACGTGTTTCATGCCAACCAGTTTTGAGAGTTCAAGGTCTGCATTTGGTGGGCCGGACCATTGAGAGAAGGTGGTTATGATGCTGGATTTGAGAATGTCGGCACCTATGCCGACGGCGTGGTTCAGATGATGTAGTATCGTGCTTCCTCCTCCTCCTCCTCCTCCTCCTCCTCCTGCTGCTGCTGCTGCTCCGGCTGTTGGCGGCTCACGATACTTTCGAGAATCTTTAAAACTGCGCTTAAAATCAAACATCCATCCCTTGTTCGAGGACAGCCGTCCCTTGACCGCACCTTGCGGCTCCATAGCCACAGGCACGACTTCAAGCCAGCTCCACGCGCCTACTAGACCATCTTTAGTGACATGCCGACCATAGCCAGAGATACTTCCTCCCGACGCACCGGGAATAACTAAAGGCGCCCATCCCCACGGCGACGGTAGCCCAATCGGGCTGCTGAGACTGGTCAATATAGCAGCCTCCTGACCCAAACGCTGCAACAGCAGAATCTGCCCTTGTATAAGCGTCGTTTCTGCGTCGGGCCACTTGAGTCCGAATAATGGATACAAAGCGCGGACCATGTCGATTGGTTTCGTGGTTGTACGTTCGTAGCTGAAGGTTACGATCTTGCGGAGAGATGGTATGGGGTCGTGCGCCATTGTGGAGAGGAGTTTGATGGCGATGTATTGTTGCCAGCGCGTGGGATCGTGGTTGGCGAGGATGATGCGGTGGAGGAGGGTTCGGGGGTTAATCGGTGGAGAGTCGCGGTTCGTCAAGATGAGGAGGTTCTGGCTGAGCATGGCTTCTTGCATGGTCCAGAGACGGGTCATCCAGTCCGATGCTGTGATTGCTAGAGCAGTTTGCTTATCGTCTTCTGCCCTGGGGATGAAGTTGAGGAGGAGTCTGTCGACGACGAGTGTCGCTTTGGCGGTTGAGTACACAGTATCCATGGAATTAATGGCCATTGCTCGAACGGTTTTGTTTTGGCTGATCATGGCGACATSGAGCCATATCCACTGCACATTGAACCTGGTAATTGCGATTTCGAGCAACATATCCAAAACGCGGGAGCATATTCCATCTTCGGCGCTGCCCTGCCATCCATGAGACCAAACATGACTTATTGCCATAAACTCGTTTGCGGCGCAATACTTTGTCGCGCCATTCCGGCCGAGACAGAGCACTTTTCCGCTTTCCTGAGGCGTTGGTCTAACATTGAAATTGATACTGACACGATGACAGGCACTTTGACGAATGCTGTATGGCGCGCAGTAAGACCATGTATTCGACCCGGGTTTGCATTGATTACACGCCTTGATCCCGCCTACATGAATCACATCCTGACCATCCTGGTTAGACAAAGGAAGTAACCTCTCATCGGTACCGATCTTTCTTAATGCTTTGACGAGTTGAGGCGCGCGAGTCATTCCATAGCCGGGTTCACTGGCGAGCCATTGCGCTTTGTGTCGGTCATAGCCCGCTTGCCAGATAGAGAAGACTAAGGGATGTTCCGTTTGATGAAAGGGGCGTGGTTCGGAGGTCCAGCGAGAATGGAGTTGGGCGACTAGACAGAGAGATATGTTACAAGGGTCGAAGACACAGGGAACCGGTGCGTGGTCGCAGGGTGTTGCGTTGGTGCGGCTGGATAGGTAGCTGGCTAGGCGTTGTTCGAATGTTGACATATTATAGATATACTATATATTACCTGGGCAGGGTTTGCTTAGATTTGAAGGGAGGGGCAGGGGACCTATATAATAGCTACCTCTAGACATGATCATCTTTCTTCTTATCATCAAGTGTACTACGACTCATAACTCATTCGTGAATATAATACTAAA
The DNA here is from genome assembly GCF_001896365.1 of Talaromyces amestolkiae. Taxonomy (NCBI): domain Eukaryota; kingdom Fungi; phylum Ascomycota; class Eurotiomycetes; order Eurotiales; family Trichocomaceae; genus Talaromyces; species Talaromyces amestolkiae. The sequence continues at coordinate 457,641 of NW_024468061.1, forward strand.
TGTCAAACTAAACGAGAATCCGAGTACATCGCCATTAGTCTCTGAATGTATATCCCGACACCAACCTGGCCAATAACCACAACACCCTTCAATGTGAATCAATTAATCAATCAACCACTTTTTCCTTGATCAAATACTCAGATTCCAGAATCAAGCCAACAAATCATCCGGTCCAAACGAATCTGGCAACAGCTACCGATACAAGTTAGTCCACACCACTTTAATCATAAAATAGAAAATAGAGGGGGAAGACAAGACGTACCTCCTGGATAGTCGCAACCTTGTAATTCCCATCCTTGTCATACATGTATATCGGAAAACTCGGGGGTGTAAATTCCCGCATACTGTTGCAAAACATCAGCAAACAATCCTCAACAAACGCTAGAAAGTGGGTAGAAAGGAAAGAGAAGACGAACAACTGCCGACACATCCCACACGGACTCGCGGCGGGTTTGATGTCTGTAGCGACTGCGATCGCTTTGAAGGATTTATGGCCTTGCATCTGCTCATCCATCATCATCAGTTAACATGTATCTCTATTGAACAGTAAACGGAAAGACGAGGAGGGGGACGCACAAGCGCATTCCCAAACGCGACTCTCTCCGCGCACACGCCTACGGGGTACGACGCATTCTCAATATTTGCGCCGTCGATGTACTCGCCGCTTGTTGTGATGAGGCACGCGCCTACGCGGAATTTGCTGTAGGGGCCTTGCTTCCCCCGTCTCGGTCAGAATTTGTATGAATGATTGATTGGGGAGGAAAGGGGGCATACAGTAGGCTTTGGCCTTGGCGTCGATGGCCTTTTGGGAGATTGTTTGGAGTTCTATCTCGGTGAGGGCGTGGGCTGACATTTTGCTTTGCTTCTTTATGAGTAGGTCTGTAGGGACTAAGGGTTAAGATGGGGAGTTTGTTTTGCGGCAAAGTTGTGGTGAGGAAGTGGGGGAGTACCACTATCAGCATATCTACCAGGTGATAAGATACGACTATCGGGGACCTATTTAGGAAATAAAGTAAAAGTACGAACATCTCCATTTGAATCTATATATCCAAGGCGATTCAATGCAGGTGAAATCTATTCTATGTGAAATCAAACGCCGTCATGTCATGAATATGCTAACGAAAATAATGGCTCAATCCCTCATATATAGCGAAAATAAACGCTGAACTGGGCGCAGATCGTGCAACGGTGATACCGCAGCCACGATACAGCCCTTTTAATCCCTCGTGTTGCCAGACCGATTTCCCGACTGTCCAGAATGATCGGTTTGCGGACAGGACCGAGATTTCTTCGGTCTGCATGCGCGACTTGATAGTGTCGGCGGGGKAGAATATAAAATTATAGTTGACGCCAGCAGCGGCGCCGGCGACCATTTGCTGCCATAATGCTAAAGGCGCTGGTTCTGAAGAGTCAGAGGCTAATGACGACCTTCGAAAAAGAGCAGACACAGCTTCGTAACTTCCAAACCAAGCTGACGAACCTCCCGTCTCTCGAATCAACGTGCCCATCTGTCCTCGCCAAAGACCAAACATGCCGTGATGTCGAAAGACGGTTGCTATGATCTTCAACGGGCCTGGTTTGACGGTAGCAGTGCTGCTGGGGACTTGCATTTTACATTTGACCAGTTCAATCGGCGTCAACAGAACCGATGTAAAAGCACCCGACAAAGCACCACTGAGCAACAGACCACTGAAGGGCAGCGGATCAGAGGTATAAACGGTCGACTGTAGCAGGTTCTTTGCTATTCGGTAGCTGAAAAACAGACTGCTGTTTTCGACAGCAGCGCCGACAAGAGGCGCACTGATACCTCGGTACAGACTGCGAAAGCCATCGGATTGTATGGACTGGCGGAAACAGTCGAACGGTCCGGCGTAACGGAGCGGGACGCCGTGAGGTTGGGACTGCAGACGAACTTTGATCGTGTCAAATGGGTACTCGATGCATTTGCCGGCTATACCAGCAATCTGAAGGGTTAGCCAATGCCGTCTGCCAGCAAGAAAAGCGACATACCGAGCCAAAGGTGACATCTTTGAGAGCTTTCTGGCCGGAGTTTTGAGGTAGAGTGGTAGCGATGTCTACTGGCATTTCATCGCTATAAGCAGCATGATCGATAGCCGCCATTCGTGTTGACCGTGTTGATCGTATTGGATCGGTGGTGTGTAGGAGCCAGTCCGCGGGGTATATGGTAGGTAAGCTATGGGCAGGACATGGCAATAAATATGTGCGAGAATGTATGAGGGAATAAAGTGACCAAGTGGACCAGGCACGAGTCCGATATGAAACCAAGCCAGAAGAAGAACAATACAGCGGGCTTTAAGAACAAAAAAAGAGTCCGCCGCCGGAACACGAGTATGTCAAGTATCGGTAACAATGTGTCAATGTTTGAATAATCAGAGTTGTCCGGTTCCGCACATTACTCGCCGATGGTGTCAAAAGGCGTGCAACGAGCAGGTCGCATCACATGCAGGCGTAGTTGGGTTTGAAGAAAACGTGAAAAGGCTCACAGGAGACTTGGCTCAGCCCACGTAATAGAATGCGCTATGGGGCTGGCGGCATCAACAGCGGAGGGAGTTGCTCGAGAGAGGAAACAGAAAGAGAGAGACTTTTTAGACGGAGTAGGATGATTGGGCCGCTGCGACGGGTCCTCACCGCCCGAAGTGGCGCCGTGGGGTGGGAACAACAGTTTCGCCGAGATCCGCTTATCTGATCGCGCTAAGATAACTTTGGTAGAACTTTTCTTTCTTTGCCTGCTCCTAGTATACTAAACATAACAACAATAACAACAACAACAACATGGCCGACGTCGCAGTACCCGTTCCAGACAGCGGCAAGACCGAGGTGGGCATGCGCAAGAATGGTACTTCTATCTCTCTATTGCTATGTTGCGCAAACTAATCAGAGCAGGCAAGAATTGGCGCACCCCCAAAAAACCCTTCCGGCCCACCGCCGGCCTCAAGTCATACGAGAAACGACTACAAGACCGAAACAATATGGCAGCGATGAAGGAGCGGGAGAAAGAAATGAAGGACGAGAAGGAAGCCGAGCGACAGGTAGTCCTTTCTCCCTGGTGGAATATGTCGACTACGCTAACTCGTTCCCTGCAGAGACACATCCAGGCAATAAAAGACCGAAGAGCCGCCAAGGAAGAAAAGGAACGATACGAGAAGATGGCCGAGAAGATGCACAAGAAGCGAGTTGAGCGAAGGAGGCGTCGGGAGAAGAGGAATAAATTGTTGAATTCTTAGACACTTGGCGGTGATAAAAGTTTGCATAGGAGTTTGGTGTTGTTTTATATTTATTCAAGATATGATTCCCTGAATATTATTTCTTTTTTCTTCTTCGAACTCATATAATTCATTGTCGTGGTGTTGAATCATTTCAGCGTTATTGAGTATCATGGATAAAATCATCCGTAGCCTAGTCTCCGCAGCCGAGGTTGACGTGACGTCTTCACCTCAACTTCAACCTCATAACTCCAAACCCATGGAATCCACCAACATACTCAATTTGTTGATGTCAATCTCTAAAATTTAAAAATGAGAGAAAGGTGACGACTAGACTTGCTCTTCTAATCAAATCGCGCAATAAACATGGACAAAGACGACAAACCGTCTAGTCGACTCTCGACCTCGAGAACATTCCCAGTCAACATCCACCACCGTCACCGCTCCGAAGTAACGCGTCCATCAAACAATAATCATACTCAGAATAACAATGAGCAAACACGCAACGGACCGGAGGAACGACAACCGTGGCCGCGGAGGTTGTTTGTCGACACATCCGATCTCGAGCCCTCATCTTCCAACGAAAAGACCACCAAAAACAACAAGAACCAGATTAACGACAACAGCAGCAACAAATATGGGAGTCACAAATCACACCGACACTCTAAATCTCGAGACCACCGCCTCCCCCGCGCCGTGAACCAAATCACCTCCGCCGGTGGAGCGCGCAACCTCCTCCCCAACCGCTCATTCCATCGGCATACGCAAAGCCACGGCCACCCATATTTCGGCGTTGGCGGCGAGAGAGAGATAATCCCTGAAATCAGCTTCTTAAAACCTTCGAGCAGCTCGAGAGAAGATCCGTCGCGCTCGTCACGGTTTGGATCGAGATCGTCGAGTGCGCAGCGAAACGCAAATAATGCTAATGGCGGGAGKCGGGGKACCAGCCTCGTAGCTACGGAGGAAGATGATAGTGAGGATGTGAGTCGCAAGCTTAGTCTGACGACCGCGCGAGGGAAGGAGATTAAGACGGCGGAGGATTTGGGGTTGGCGCGAAGGGAGCGCGAGAAAGGGGAGGAGTGCGTATTCTAGCCTCTTGTGTTTTTGTTCATGGAGTCAAGCTAATGTAAGAAGAATCCTACGGTCGAAACTTGCAGGTATAGGCACCCTCGCGACGGATATAACACGGCGGTTGGATTACACATATTACAACCTGCTGGAACGCATATCGACGCTACACTCGACGATAAACACGTTTCAGGAACTGGTCGATTCTAGCGCAACGCTGCACGAAAGTTTCCAGCGCGATAATTCCGCGCTTGAGTCAGATATACATAAACAACTCGCAGATTTTGCCAAATTCGAGCCCCAGCGTCAGAGGATCGATGAGCTGGAACGACGCATGAAGGCGGGAAGGAGTAAAATGGAGAATCTGGGTGAAAGACTTGAGAAAGTCCGAGGGGAGATTGAAGGGTGGGAACGAAGAGAAGGCGAGTGGCAGGCGAGAGTTACGCAGAGGTTGAGGGTGTTGGGAGGGTTTGTGGTGGGATTGGTGTTGATGGTCATTGTTGCGTATGTTTTGAGGTCTATTCCTTCAGCATCGCCGACGGTACAGGACCTGAATTCCAGGATTGAAATGTTGTCGCAGTCGTCACGTTCTGTGCCTGATGCGCCTACGGATAGTGTGGATGTTGACGTTGATATGAAGACATTTCTGAAATCGCCGCTGCTCACGAAGAGTACGAATGACGAGGTAGATGAGCCCCCGATTACTGAAACGAATACTCATCAAAGCAGCAGCAACAACCCAGCAGATCCCCTTCGCCTCTTTGACGAACTTTGATATACCCACATAGCTTAGCATACCCAGCATATATTACTTAAAACTAATCGACACACAATCAAGTAGCAGCCTTCTTCTTCTTATCCTCCACCAACTCCACATTATCCTCCGGCACCTTGTCCCCGTGTGTATCAACTAACCATTCTAACAGATCATCGCTCACATCTCCCTGCACTGTAATCTCCTCCGTCCCCGCCGCCGACTTGGTCACACTCGAACCCGTCGCAAATTTTTTGCCCAACTCCTTCGCCACTTTTTTCAAATCCAATCCAAACTGCTCAAGACCGATGACCACAGTCACGTACTTCCGCTTGTTGCGTTCCACGCGTTTGATCACGATCTTGGAAGAGGCGAGGCGTTCGGCGTCTCGTGTTTCGGCCTGAAGGGCTTTGGCTTCTTTTTTGGCGGCGTCTTTGGCTGCTTTTTCGCGTGCGGTGATGGAGAGGGTGGAGAGGTTTGCATTCAATGCTTCTATAACGAATCATCAGTTTTGGTATGTAAAGAGAGTGGTCGGGGGGGGAGAGTGGCGGAGACCTTCAGAGTATAATTGATTGTGTAGCTCTGGGTGAGATTTTTGGAGCCATTCTTCGCATTTTTTGGATGTGCCGCCGAATTCACAATACTATTCTCGTCAATAACATCACTACAAGCGTATCGGATGTTGGGGATACCTCTGGAGGTAGAGTGCACACTACCCCCCAAAAAGTCAGTATGCATGTCATGTCATAGCGGGGATGTTGGATTTCAGACTGGCGTACCTCCACAGTAGACAATGTGTCGTGCGTGCAGTTCCAGGGGTTGCTCGACTTCTGCCATTTCTTTGCTGCGCTTCTTCGTAGTGATTTGATATATATATGGTGCTTTTGCTGGTTGGTGGTTGGTATATGGTATGTGTGCTAAGTAAGGTAGGAGGAGGAGCTCAAGCTATCGATATCGATATGAATGCTTGGCTAGGGTTGGCGGGGTGCGGGGGCTGTGATTGGTTGGCAGCGTCATCATGCCCTACAAGGCACATGAAGACACAGAGATATGAGAAGAGATTATATTTCGGAATGATGATTATTGCTTTCATTCAGACGTCATGTTGTTTGGAAACCTATGCTTGAAGTGAGCATATATATAGGTACATCTGATGCGTGAGGTAAATGATTCAGTCATCCTATCTGTGCTCTAGTCATAGCAACAATACGATCACCATAACCACGGAGATCAATTCCATTCAGAAGATGTTCACTAATCCGTAGAGATAGACTACGAGGTCAAGCATGCCCGACTTCTCCCGATTTCATAGCCCGTACAGAGCATCAGACGCCACCACTATTGCGAGTTACGGTTTACCTAGGTTGTCTGTCGATCGTTGCTGAATCTTAGCGACCACTGACTCACTCATCTATGTGTCAATGCAATGGCAGAGCAACAAGCAAATTGATACGAATGTCGTGCCAGGGGTAAATGTGATGCTATACACTGCAGTGATTGGACTGTATCAGCTGTGCTTCGCAACGTTGTAACATCATCTATAGTTAGCACGACAGTCGCTACATAGGGCCTGGACAGTCATAGATGCAGTATCGGGTACCCGAGACCTTGTACACATGATAGTTACATGTCCTCGGCCAAGCGCTTCGTTGCATGTCCGTGCAACATTCTGTGTTGTGGCAAATGCTCTCTTGAAGACTGTCCTCGTCTGTTGATCAAAGTGAATCGACAGCTCGGTATCTGTTCTTCCTCGGTTATGTCAATATGACAACGAGGTGATGCGGACCATAATGTTGATGAAGAGGTCGAATAGCACAGCTTTGACCTCTTCTCCTCATTTTCTGCATGACAAGTCGACAAGGCGTTAACGGTACGAGTGCAGGGATACATGAGTCTGTAGACTCAGACTGTAGCTGCTTAAGCCTAGACATTTGACATCTCCAGCTACGTAGCTATCGGCGGTTGCAAATTTAGGGCATTCCGCCTGGTGTTCTATGCTCGTCAGTCAGTTTCCGCATACAGTAGGCAATTAGCTAGTCAATCGGCTTCTTGCAATACTTCCGATGGCAGATAGCAGATGTACACAGTACGCAGAAGAGGGGCGGCTGAAGCACAGACATCGTGGCTTTGTTACATGTAGTACATCCAGGGTCTCCAGCCGGGACTGATTGGCCGATAAATAACGCCGAGCAGGGCCGGTCAATCGAGCCACACAACATTAACAAACATTAACAACACCGGGATATGGATGGTCGACGGAAGGCGGGACAGGGATTGTTAGCTCCGACTCTGATGGATAGAAGATATTGAGCGGGTAACGAGGGATCGGATTAATATTAGTGGTCTTAAGCGTAGACGGATATCAAGAGTCGATCATAAGTGATATACCATGGAGTTGTGCCATGGTCGAGGCTGATGCACTGACGTTGAGCATGCAGCGATATGCGAGATAGCTTAGCCCAATGTCCGTTTACCGGAGAGTTTCTCCAGATATCAACGTTGTAGACTGTAGACAGTATTTACTCGACAAATAATCAAACCAGAGTGCATGCGCTAAAAGGATCTAGATTCGGGGCCCCACGGTGCGTCGCTGGGCCGAAGGCTGATATGTACGAAGTATGCGTCTCGACGACATAGCGAGAACAGAATAGACTGCGCCTAGAAACCTCATACATAGTATAGTAAACTGATGGATGTTGATGATAGCGATAGAGATTTTTGTTGGCCAATGGGATCGGCTTGTTTCTTCTAGAACAGCGAGTGAGCGAGGGGAGAGTAGAAAGAGAATGCAGATTAAACAGGGAACCGAGCTTAGCGAAGACGGCTAGCCAATGAACAACGCGAATTGGCACACAGCTATCGCGACATCGTATGAGCACACTATATCTAGGCTGATTGACGATGCGATAGATGGTATCAGACTATGAATAGAGGTTGCAGGCCGGAGGAGTGCATTCCTAGACTCCAGAATCCAAGAATCGCAGCGGGTCTGTGGCGGTCTAGAGGGTCTGTGGAGCCGTTTTCATCTAGCTCTGACTGTCTTCAAGTATGTGTTGCATACGTGGAACTGTCGGATGCTGCGTTATTCGGATCATTTGTATCTTGTATCTCGTATCTCTTGTGCACTCCAGAGACATACAGAGACATCCTAGTTGAAGTCATCTCTCCATATGAGTTCACATAGTATGAGCAGGGATCGCTCGTATTATTGTATCGTATTACAGGAATGGCGCGGGCCGTGCTCCCCCCAGCCAATCAGACACGCCAGCACTAGCTGCATGCGGCTAGGTTCGTACACTATTCCCCCTTCCTGCCCTAGCCCCAGTACTAGTCGTAACTGACTACTGACTAGGAGCTGTGCGGTGGCGATCTGGGCACGCCGGCTTTTTTTCGACGCCTCTTTGTCCCTGCTCTTAGCACTACTACTAGTAAGAGATGTATTGACCGTTGGATTAAATCTACTTGCTATCACTATCAGTCGTTTCTGTAACTCGCACTCGCTCGCTTACACGGCCTCCTTGCAGAAAACAGCACCCGGTTCATCTGACAGACCTTCAAATATCGCTTCACCATTGAATATGTCGAGGTGATAGACACCATGAGCACTCTGCTTGCCACCGATAGGGATGACCTGCTACGCCCTCACTCGCTACAACCGCGCTTCATCGAACCCGACGACCCATACAACGAGCCCATGTCTGATTACTTTGGAGACGCCGAATTCTCGTCCACGGCTACCTCCAAACTCAACTTCCGTCCCGCTCTGGTCTCGCCGGTATACACTCCCACGCTGAGCAGCTTGTCATCAGAAGTGACGTCCGATGGGGAGGGCGATGAGTTAACCTTGCCCGCGTTTGACGCAGAGTACGCCGCCGAGGAACCAGAAGAAGACAGCGGGCTATCGACACCAAAAACGACACAGACAGCAGCGCCCGCAAATATACCGGATCCGTTGCTGCGAACGTCGAGTGATGATGCGTCGATAGAGCCGGAACCCGAACGACATGTCGATTACCTGTCGCATGACTGGAGGGAAGAAGATATCTGGACGTCGTGGAGGTATGTTGTGGCTCGAAAGGATCGATATAGCAACGGAGTCAGATTAGAGAATGCTTCATGGCGGACGTGGGCCAAAGCCAAGTATGGACTGCGGACGGTTTCGCCCGAGACGTTGAATTGGTTAAAAGACTGCGATGTGACGTGGTTATACGGCCCTTTGCAGACTGACTTTAAGCCAAACCAGAAACCTCCACCGCCAAGTGGATTGTCATCGTCAAATTCGTTCTTGGACCGGAAGTCCATTTTGAAAAAGAAAACTGCTTCTGAAGCTATCTTGCAACGATCGTTATCGCAACATACTCTACTAAAACATGCCGGTGCTATATTGCAAGCACAAAAAGCGGAAAACTACTCACGAGGGAAACCAGCATTCGGGCGAGCCACGTCCGATATGGGCGTTCCCTTGGCCCGGATTCTGGAATACCCATACACATCATCATCAAACCATTGCACACCGTCCGAGTCAGCCGAATCAGCATCGTCAGGTCTAGTCTCACCGAGTGAAAAGCGTCATATCCATTTTAACAACGAAGTGGTGCAATGCATTGCAGTTGAAGCCAAGGAGTACGAAGAACGCGATGTTGATCCCTCAGTGTTTTTCCTTGGGGAAGAGTACGACAATGACTACGACGAGTATGGCGAGGACGATTACGACCACAACAGATATTACAACGATGACAATGACGACACAGAGTCGGACGAAGGAATTGTCATGATGAAGCAGGTTATTTCTCGCACATCGCCAGCGGGAACGACGACGACGACGACGTCTACGTCAGTGTCATCGCGCAGTACACCGAGGAGTAGTACGAGCAGCGAGAGCAAGACCATTGCGCCTTTGCCACCGACGACGCTAAAGTGTCGTTCGGACACGCCTGAATTACCGTGGAGTGTGAGTCAGGACGACACACGCAGTAAACTGTCGCCGACGCCGTCGATAGAGACGCTCCGGCCACCAAGACCAGAAGCTAATTTCTTGCTTGACGACGAAGATGAGCAAGGATCATACTTTACCTTCAAGACACAACCACGACGACACACATATAATCCCAACAATCGACCCTGGTTCGTCAATCCTGAAGATCGCCAGGAACTAGAGTTCAACGATGGCGATGACAGCAGCAGTCCCGGAAATCTACACCTGACGCCCTCTGGCATGTTTATGCCGTACGAAGAAGGCGAGGACGCCTCGTATACAGGCATGTTTGGCCGCATAGTCGATACCGTCAACACAGCCCGGGACATTGCACATGTCATATGGAATGTCGGCTGGAGGAAGTAATTATCAATCTACCAGCATATTTGATTCGATTCTTGTATTTATCCATTTGCAACCTGTGGCGGTTTTTCTTGTCAAGGCCGGATCAAGTGCAGCGTTTTCCGTCTGATTCATGACTTATGATATCTGCTTATGATTTCTGCGTACTATTGTCATACGTTTATTAGGTATTGGGTGGATGGCATATTAAATAATTTTGGCGTTGTGTTAGCTAGGATCGTGACTTGGGGTACAGCAATCAAAAGCAATAATTCAATCAACCGAGAATTCGCGTAGTGCATTTTGTAGCTTTCATCTTAACTTGAAAAGTAGCCACAGGGAGCAACTCGACAATTTCTTTATCTTTTTCCAATACAACTCACAATATGTTCCTTGTGCACCCTCTCATCTCCCAGCAGCCTATCTCAAAACCCCCCTCACGACGCATCCAGATACAGCTCGTACGCCGGCATATGACACTCCACAAAAGAAATCACTTTCTCATCAATCATACCCGGAAGCGTGTCTCTGCAGAGGACGCGTTCCTGCTCCAGCCGCCATCTGTACACATTCGTCAACTCGTCAGTGTCCAGATGGACTAGGTAGTCCACGTACTGCGGACCCATGAAGATGTCACAGTATGTGCGGAGGTTGTGATTGACTTCGATGCAGCTGGACACGGCATGATATCGTAGTATCATCGTCGGGAATTGCATGTTCATTTTGTAGGGTTTGACTTGCTTTTCCTCCATTTCTGCGCAATGATTGACTCCTTCAAGGGCTGGAATCCGATACATCAGCCTTCCAGGACAATGACATCGATACTACTGCCGTACTCGAGGAAGAACAACACGCTAATTTCCTTCCATTTTGTTTCGGTCACACGTTCGCCTCCGCCGTTGAAGTAGCGCTTATCAAATCTCGGAATGAGCACCTCTCCTTCTTGATCCTCTGAGGAAAGGCTGGCAAAAGAACCCGCTTCGCTAGAGCCACGCCATGTGTCTCTGGTTGTCCACGCTCCCGCAGCAATGTGTTGCGAGTATTCTGATCCCGGACTTGCGCGAGCCCGTCGTGGGGAAGGTAGAAGTCGTCCAGAGAGACGCAGATGCTTCTAAGATTGTGCTGTTTGTTTGGCATGCGCACGATTTAGGTTGTCCAGGTTGTTATGCCGCTGCCTTGAAGGCCGATGAGGACTACGGAGAATATTTTCTGTCTTTTTGAGGAGGTGGGTGTGTTGACTGATATGGGGAAGGATGTGTTGGAGGAGCTCGTCTATGTTGTGTTGCGCAATCATGGTGCTTTTTGCCCAATTTGAGTGATATTTTCTGGCAGGGCAGAGCCTTGTCTAATCAAGTTTCAGACCACATGTTCATGATTCATTTCCATGATCCTGAGCTCTTGCATGTGGTGTAGAAGTGTCACCGGACATGTCTTTGTCCGGCCTGGGTCTTGTTGCCGGAGATGATTTCTGCGCGGCCAACCACGACATCAATTGAAAGACTATACTTGAATTTTGGGAAATGAGGGGTATATATAAACCCCTCTCGTTGTGTATTCGTTTTTAATTGCAACTATTTGACCTAATCAGTCAAAGTCCTGGATAAAATGTCCATCCCCAGCTACAGCATCGCTTCCATCCCCGCCGACGGCATCGGCCCAGAGGTCATTGATGCAGGCATCGTAGCCCTCCAGGCTCTGGCGGATACACTCAACACATTCAAGCTTAACTTTGTGCATTACGACTGGAGCTCCGAGACATACAAGAACACCGGCAAATACATCCCCGATGGAGGTTTGGAGCAGTTGAAGAAGCATGATGCGATTCTATTCGGTGCTGTGGGGGCACCTGGTAAGACTCTCTTTCTTTAGCTTGCTTGGAACTAAGAAAGCAAGCTAATAAGGTAGATGTCCCGGACCACATCTCCCTCTGGGGCCTGCGACTAGCCATCTGCCAAACCCTCCAACAATACGCAAATGTGCGCCCTACAAAGATCTTCCGCGGCACGCAATCCCCCCTCCGCAACTGCGCTAGTGGTGATCTCAACTGGGTCATAGTCCGCGAAAACAGTGAAGGCGAATACGCCGGTCAGGGTGGTAGGTCGCACCGAGGTTATCCATGGGAGATTGGCACCGAGACAGCCATCTTCAGTCGCCATGGCATTGAGCGTATTATGCGTTTCGCATTTGAGACAGCGCAGCAGAGACCGCGTAAATTGTTGACTGTAGTGACCAAGAGTAATGCGCAGCGTAATGGGATGGTGCTTTGGGATGAGGTTGCGCAGGTTGTGGCAAAGGATTTTCCAGATGTGACGGTTGACAAGATGCTTGTTGATGCGATGACGACGCGTATGGTTCTAAAGCCGGACAGTCTGGATACGATTGTCGCCACGAATTTGGTATGTATCCCCCCTTCCCTCTTCCGTATCTCCGAATGAGAATGAACTAATGGACAGCACGCCGATATCCTCTCCGACCTCGCAGCTGCGTTGGCAGGCTCCATTGGCATCGCACCTACATCAAACCTGGACCCTACGCGCGAAAACCCGAGTATGTTTGAACCCATTCATGGCTCTGCCTTTGATATCACGGGCATGGGAATCGCAAATCCCGTGGGCACCTTTTGGACAGCAGTGGAAATGCTCAATTGGCTGGGTGAGAAGGATGCTGCAGCTAAACTGCTGGATTGTGTGGAGAATGTATGTGAGCAAGGTGTTTTGACGAGGGATTTGGGTGGGAAGGCTACTACCAAGGAGGTTACAGAGGCGGTTGTTGCGGAGATAAGAAAATTGAAGAAATAGTTTGTATGATAGAAATTAGAAGAATTCAATTATACGCCGTTCGCCTTTACATCGATCTAGTTTTCTACAAAACGTCAAAGTCTCCATGGATAAGCCACGGCCCATCAGCTACAGTCCAATTCTCATTCATTGAAAACTCATTCAAGCTCGGAAAAGTCGAGGCATATTCAGGGCCTATGCCATAGGAAAAACCGTTCCCGGCGAGATCCCCAAAGACCATACTTGCTGGATTATAAATCTCGTTCCCCCTAGCAACCGAGGCAGCACTATTATACATGGGGGTCGTAAAGTTCTCTCCGAGCTGATAATGCCCGTCAATCGAGCCTCTGGATCGACGCATCGTTGGGGGTGATCGATTGTTTGAGACTGGAAATTGTTCTTGGCTACAATCTGATAATACAGCATCCCGTGGCGGTGGGTGTTGTTGCATAGATGGTCTTGATGCGTGCAAGTACGCGCTGCTCTGTTTGGATGATGTAGAATGAGACTCTTGCCTGAGTGACGACGGTGTACCATTTTGCGAATTCTTCTCCATGGCGGAGCACAGATCCTCTATAGCATCGATGCATGTCTGCGGCCAATCCCGTTCGCAGAGAGCAAGATTGCGAAGCACAGAAATGCCAATTCGAGCATATCGCAAAGCACCGTGGTTGGTGAAATGACCCGTCCAGGCGGCATACACGAGAATCATACAGGACATCCAGACAGCCGATGTGAATGACGGTGATGTAAGAGGAGCTCGTGATTGTGCTGGAGATTCCACAAATCGACGACGATTGTTATTCAAAGTAGGATTAATGTAGTCGTACAGAGCGACTAGCAAGGATCTCGCAGAGTTGATACAGGTTTGAAAGGCTGTCTTGTAATCTGCAGCCACGGGGTTGTGCGCCGCGAGAAGCGGACGATATAATGAAATTATAGCCTCATGCCTCGACACGATTAGCAGCAAAGCTTGGTAAGGCTGAAGCGGAGCTTCGGCCTCTGAATCAAGTGGATACACGTCATCATAGACCTCGTTCCACCATCGCAAGAGTACACTGTCTACCTCAGCTGCGTCTGCCAGATTTTCCCGACTATGCATGATCGATTTGTTCCGCAGCTCTGAAATCATTCCTCTTAATCGAGCAAATTTAGCCAAGTGGGTCAAGAGTCTCAACCGATTGTCTTCTAGAACAATGCCTGCATCCTCTCTGGTTGAATGTCTTTCGGCTTGCGGATAGCAAACATCAAAATCATCATCGCGAATACTAAGTGGAACTCCTAGTGCTTGATTGAGATATCTTTCCAGGCAATATATCGACCAGAAAATACGACGGCGCATCATAACGTCTTCACTAGTAAAGCACGAATATCGCGTTGGACAGCGGTGTAGACCCAGATGAAAGGTCATACGGGTGACAAAGCCCCCAACTCTAGAAGCAGCATTTAAGTGCAGGATAGAAGTCAAGAAAAGCTGAATACTGAAGGCTGCTTGGAGTAAAGCAATGGAAGACGCTTCATTTTGTAATTCCCACAAGTTGGTCATTGCTTCATGGACGGTTTGGTATACCAAATCGACTGGAATAGCAGCTGCTGAAGTGACGTTAGACAGGTCCAGCGGGTTCTTAACTGCAGAAATGGAGATCATAGACCGAACGATGATGGCGTCTGCTCGACTGACCGATTTTAACCCTCTATAGCTGACCTGCTCGATAACACGAAGAATACGGGGCGCATTCATAAAGGGGTAGATTGGATGCCAATTCTCAAAATAATGGTGCGTCAATTGCACCAATTCCTCAAATGACAGCGGTCGGTTGGTTGGGTCGAGTTCCTCTTTCTTCCATAGCGGGGCATGAGCTCTACTTTGACCTTGACCGCGATGAATATGATCATCTTCCCCAGGAACTAGAGTTTCATGACCGCCGTCCCTAGCCTGCTGCATATCTGTGAAGCGACGTGCAAAGGCATTGTAGACTGTGCGGACAAAGTGGATGCCGCTGGAGCTGCCAAGGAAGCTGACGGATGTATCATCCTTGCGCATGATGCCAAGCTCGCGTGGAGAGGCATGCGTAGTGCCAGTGCCGGTCGTCGTAGAAGCACATCTACGACGTTTGAGCTCGCGATGGAGATCGAGGTCATCGGTGTCAGCCATGATTGCGGATATTCATCTTTGTTGAGTCTTGACTACTCGATTGATATCCTCCATCAATATAGCCGTCTAAAATAATCATGCAGTTGATACATGTCGCATCGTCGTGAATGTAAGAAGGAACCGATGTGAGAAGCTTCATTCAGAGCAAAAAGCTGGAGAAGTCACGTGTGTCCGCGACTACTCGCTTGTGATTGGCTAGAAAGATGTGAATTCTTTACAACGCGCCCTAATCCCCGCATAGATTTCAGTAACTGATACATTGCTTATCTCACTTGTGTAAATACATCAACCTGCTCAATTTTACAGACAGCCTTCTATCTCCAGTATCAAAATCTCAACTCTCTGGGCATTCTGTATCGAGGAGAGCGGGGTTTGGTACTCCAGAACACCGGAGTTTTCAATTCCGGCTAGGGCTAGGGCTCGTTTATGATGTAATGCCGGACTTGTTCAAATCCGGACTGACTAACGGTTTGACTTGTTTGTAGGGCCGCCTTCAGGAACGAATTAGACATCAGGAACTTCTACCTCTGAATAGTCTCATTCATATCAATGTTCCAGAGTCGATTCAGAGTCATGACAATCTCGGAACTGAGATAGTCATGAGAGTCACAACCTCGGATTGACTCAGCTACCAATAGCAAATCCGACCTACTCGATCACTCTCAAATGGATACCGGTACGATAACATGCCCAATTAAGGATGACCTAAATGTCTGATTTACTACAGGCCCAGTAAGGCGAGAACTTCTACACCCAATTGCTTGTGAGCCATGTAGGCAGAAAAAGTGCAAGGTAATTATTCACGGTGATATCATGTCTCGTTTATCGTTGATTGCCTGACCAGGATGATTTAGTGCGATCGAGAGATGTAAGCATTCATTGCTATACAACTATCACAATTTAGTCAAGTACGAGTGAGCTGATATAAACGACTCGGTCCACGGAACAGACCGATTTGTACACAGTGTCTAGGAGAGCCATCAAAATGCAGCTATCCGGAGAGTGGCAAAAGGTGAGTCTTGTCGATGGTTTCATTTCGACCATCAGACTGACTCTACCAAGGGGCCTTCCCCTCGGCTATCTCACTCAGCTAGAACAGCGACTTGCTGATACTGAACTGGCCTTGTTCGAAGCACTAGCAACACTACACTCACTCGGCCATGACGAACCACCCTTGGTTAAGGCGTCAGTCAAGCCTGGAAATGAAAATAGACACGGTAAAAAAGCACGCATGGAAGAATGGGGCAGGTTACCTCTACGTGATGGAATGATAGAAGACATTAGGAACTGGTGGAATGTCAAAGCTGAAAATTATGTTACCCATCAACCTGCTGAGGGATGGACGCAGACTCAGCGCAATCCGATATCAGTCAGCTACTCACCAGCAGCAACGGCAAGGATTGACATTAATAATGCTCAAGCCTCTCCTACGGCGTCAGTGGTAGAGACTACCATTTCACCGGGCACACCACCTAATTATCAAGGAAACCTCCATTATGGTAACAATATCTTGAGACAACGTCCGCTGGAAACGGTTGCTAGCAGGGAGCATACCGTATCTGAAGTCAGCACAGAGTATAGGTCGATGGGGCCCCGTGACACGGATTACCCTGACATACAAATCTTGGATGCAAGAGACGGCGAAAAAGCTGCAGTACTCGCTAGTAAACAATCTAATCTGTATTTCTAGTACAGAATCATAGAAGCAAATTACTTCCATATAAACAATCGACAGGTTCATGCTGAAAAAAACCCCCAAATTTTCCACATCAAGGAAACAGAACCAAGCATTCTCCATCTGCTCAACCGAAACACTATTCTTCTCATTATTCTTGCCAAACGCATTCTTATCCGTAAGGTTCCCCTTTGGCACATTCCTAGCCATGGAAACAAGCTTCCAAGCCGAAGGACCGTCCCGAAAGACATCGTTAATTATCTCCAGACTTCGACGCATAGTTTCAAAATTAGAAGAACGCAACCATGATACGGGAAAGGAGATATGAGTCTGTCTATCTCAACCAATTCTGTACACTGTACCCCGAAAAGCTTGTTTATGACATGCACATAATCACCAATTGTGTCATTACGTGGATTTGAGATGGTCATCAACCTTAGAGAACGGAATTTTTGCCGGACTTGAATTTTAGGTATGAGGCGTGCCAGCACCCCGAACAGGACAATGACTTGCCCGGGTAGTATCAACAACTGTCAACCATGTCAAGAATTATCTTAGACATTACGATATACCTGGTCACCAGCTGTAAAGATGATGGTTACCGAAAGAACAACTTCAATCTCACTCAGTTCCTCGCTTTGCTCTTTCTAGTGCGCTATGATTAAAAAAACATGCAAGCCACCCCCAATATTTTACCCCTGATTCAATAGCAATCATGTACAATCACCCCTGTGCTATATTCCTACATAAACAGACTAGGTATCACTATCCAATTAGTATATAAACAAACGCCCAGCAAATAAATAATTACACCCCCCCGAAAACATCATAATAATAATCCTCATCCAGACCCTCCCTACTCGGTATCTTGGGCGTCTCACCCACAAACGCTGCATCATCAAACCTCACATTCAGCAACCTGATCTTCAGGCCGTAATTACTGATCAAATTAACAAGTTTGTTCGTTTCGGATGTGATGGGTTGTTGATTCAAAAGCATCAACAGCCCATCCAGCCATTCCGAGGCGACGCTGTGGCTCTGTGGTCGAAGTGTCAGGAGCGGGATTTCGCGTTGTGTTGCTCTGCTGCCGGTGCGTGTGTGCCCGGTTTCTTTGTGGGTGGTGACTGGAGATCTGGGGCCTGATGAGGAGGGGATTGTGGATGCGTAGCCGTGGATAGTGATTTTGGTGGATGATGTTGTTGCTGATGATGAGGATGTGTCGGGGGTAGGGTGAAGGGAAGATGAATTGCCGTTGCCAGGGGTAGTCTTGATGGTTGAGCCGGAGGAATCGTCTGATGAGGCTGAGACGTTTGACACCACCGACGACACGATAGATAAGTCGACTAATAATACATTAGCTGCTCGTTCTGTCAGAACAATATGGGGGAGGGGGGCTCACTCTTGTTAGAAAGACTATCCAAAGCAGGCGCCGTCTCCTTGATAGCGTCAAAATCACTGAAATGTAGATATCTCCTGTTATGTGACAATTGCACATATTTGTACCCTTGTGCCGGTTTATTATTCGAATCTACTATCGTGATAGGACTCGAGTCTTCTGGCCTAGGTGACGCGACAGGCTCATTTGGAAACCAAGCCCCCTGTAAAAGACATCGGATTCTCTGCTCTTTGACGAAGTGTAATGCTTCATGCTGTAGTTCGTCTCGGACCTGTCTCAAATGCTGGCCCCAGGCATCTTCATATGTGAGTTCGAGTAGCTCCATTTGCAGTTCGCGTAGACGCTGGTATTCAAAGTCGTCTAGCTCTTCTTCAACGTCTTGAACATCCTTTGTGCGTGGCGCACCGCCGACAACAGATTCAACCAAAATCCGAACTAGCTCAACAATCTTGTCGAAATCAGCAACTTCCGCGCTGGTGGCTTTCCACAGACGGAAGAACGCATGCAGAGCCGCAACATGGATACGCGACCAGTGCAACAGCAACGGTTTGAAGACTTTGTCGAAATTCGAGCGAGATTCCAGAACTAAATAGTTCTTCGCATCGTCTGTGGCCGACTTTTCAACCTCAAAATGCTCATACAGCACAGATGTAACCGCCAACGACGCCCTGGCAATAGGACATCGCTGCTCAACCGGTTTGGCCGATTGCTCCAGCAACATTTTCTGAAAATCATCTTGATGCTTTCGCACATAATCCGTCAGATCCATCATGCCCAGAAATCCCATTTCATGAAACTCTGCCGCGGGACTCTCACTCGGGAAACCCAGTCGTCGCCATTTCTCCGGGTTGTGTTTGCGTGATTTCTTGATATCGTTTTCACCTGAAGTAGTACCGTTCTCAGACGAGCCGCCAGCACTACTACCACCAGCTTCCTTCTTCTCCGGGTTACTAGCCAAATGAATCCCCTTCAATGCGCGTCTGTGATCCGGCTTCTCCAAATCTACAGCCACATTCTTCCACTTCCTTAACAGCAATTTCGTTAAAGACTGAAACTCAATCAATGGATGCGCATGGTCCTGCAACGCGCTGCCTTGCATTAGAATATACACAGCCCGAATCACGCCTAGATCTTGTAACCGTTTAATGAACTTTGGCCACTCGGATTCTTCGTCGTTGGTGATGGAGTCGCGCATTAGAGAATTGATAAGCTGCAATGCATTCGCGCATAGCGCATGATCAGCGGATGATAATCTGCTGACCAACATTTCGAGGAATTGCGGATGTTTGTCGATAGCGGGTTTGAGGGCTCGGAAGCCATAGACCTCTTTCTCTTCAGCTGATGTCTGTTCAGACTCGGAGCGAGCCGTGTGAGGGTGGGAGACGATCGAGACGAGCATGGCCATTGCCCCGCGCAGGATATTGACGAGGGGGTGCGTAACAATCAGATGGACTATCTACACTTCTTAGCATGCCTCAATCTTTTCGATAGTCTGTAAGAATACAAAAACTACCCTCTCGACAACCTCCTCATCCACAAACTCCCAACCTTTGTCAACCTCCAACAGCCGCGCAAAACTTGTCAGACTATACGCCAAAGTATTTCCTGTCGTTGTCAACGTCAAGTACCGCAATTTACTCAGCCCGCCCTCCGCAATGAAGATGTCGGCAAACGATGGATCGCCGATGCTGCCTTGGAGTTTGAAGGCAGCCATCTTACGGACAGCATCTTCGTCGCTGGCGAGCCGGGTGACGAGGTCGGAGGGGTTGAGGGTTTCCATGTTGTCTCTCTTGTGCTGAGGTATGAAGGTGTCGCGTCGATTGTAGGAAGGACGAGGGTAATAATGCCCGTCGCACGAGCTCGATAGAATTGGCAGCTTCCTTAGCTATAGAGTCAAGTCATGCCCGTTATCTGGCTAGCGCCGTTCATGCAAGTCTCAGTAATGTTGTCACAAGAAGTATGTTGTATGTTGGGGTCTGGAATAATCGAGTAGATCAGGGGTTAATCGCGATTCGTCCAGGAGGCCCCACTTCCCCCAGCTTAGGGTTATCAGGGTTAGAGATAGCGATAGATCGGGGAATTGTTATTCATTCCTCATCTGAACCTCATCTCATCCTCCTGCAAAAATTACTCCTATCCTTAGCTCACTATTAGCATGTGACGACTCTATTCGACGAGCAATGATCATGATACCCTATTATCCCTCACATCAACGTCGTCATCGCCATGGCTGCTCCCCCCGCCAAACGGCAGCGCAAACTGGTGGTTCTCTCATCCTCAGATAACGAAGAGCTGCCATCAATCGACATAAACAGTCCCGAAAAGAGGAACAGCAGTAGTCTGGTAGAATCTTTCCGCCTCCTTAATCTCTTGCCCAGGTCGAACTAACCTATTAGACCTACTCTAGATCAACGGTAAACACCAGTATACCATCGCGTGAGATTCCGTCAAAACGGGCGAAGACGACAACATCAACAACAACGAAACCTAAACCGAGCGAAAAAGGTAAAACAAAAGCGTCTTCTCGACAGCCAAAGAAGGACTCGAAAGCGGCTGTGTCGTCACCGTCGCCACAGAAGAAGGCTCGCCAACAAAAACAACAAGCCGAGCCAACGCGGTCATTGCATAGTTTCTTTCAGCCGGCCACCGATGAACAGCGATGGTCGTTTAGCAAATCGGATGCTAGTTCGCGGCAGGGACAGCAGGGGTCATCGTTTGCGGAGCAGTTGGAAGATGATCTGATTGAGGATGACTGGTTGGAAGATGACTGGATCGAGGATGATCTACTCGGTGATATAAATAGGCCGCAGAAGCTTACGATTCAAGATTCGGTCAAGAAGCAAGATGCGGCGGTGTCTACGGCTTCAAAGCTGGCTTCGAAGCCAGCTTCGCGAACGACTTCGAAACGGTTCATTCTAGATGACGATGCGCCTGTTAAACGGACCGAGGGGGCAACGCATGCAGAAGAGACTGATCAAAGACCCTGGTCGGAGAAATATGCGCCCAATTCCGTTGAGCACTTGGCGGTTCACAAGAAGAAAGTGGCTGATGTCAGGGAGTGGCTGAGCGCTGCGTTATCTGGGAGAAGTCGACATGTGAGTTGATGAACGCCAACTGGTTTAAATTAGATCACTCTAATCGTATTTACAGAAAATACTTGTTTTACACGGTCCAGCGGGGTGTGGAAAGACTACAACTGTCTCGCTGCTATCTGAGGAGATGAAATTCGATGTTGTCGACTGGAAAAGCCCATTTAGCACTGATAGTGGAAATGGTCAATATGCTTCTCTTAGTGCGCAATTCGATTATTTTTTAAGCCAATTAAACGGTTTTAGCGGTCTTGACCTTGACGATTCCTCTGCATCTTCAAGGCCCAAACAGGCATCGACGCCGGCTCGGAAAAGGGTGATATTGATCGAAGAGTTCCCGGCCAATTTATCCTGGGGGTCTACTGCGTTGTCTTCATTCCAGACTTCTCTACGTCGGTATTTGGCGAGCTCATCCGGTTCACGAAGTATATTCGGAAGTACACCAGACACGACTCCGCCTATTGTCATCATCATTTCCGAGACAATGTTAGGTTCGAGCGGGTCGACATCTGAGAATTTGACCGCGCACAGATTACTCGGCCCAGAAGTATACACTCATCCTGGAGCTACGACCATTGAATTCAATCCTATAGCACCTACCTTTATGCTGAAAGCCTTGCAAACCATCTTGGGAAAGGAAACTGCTCAGTCAGGACGGCGGGAGATACCTGGCACTGAAGCCTTGAAGAAGCTATCGGAATTGGGCGATATCCGAAGCGCTATATCTGCACTCGAATTTCTCTGCGTGCGAGATGTTACTGGCAGCCAAGGATGGAGTGGTCGGGCTGCTTGGAAGTCGACAAGGAAGAGTACAGTCCCGCTAACTGCCATGGAGAAAGAGTCGTTGGAGTTGATTACACAGCGGGAGACTAGTCTGGGATTGTTTCACGCTGTTGGCAAAGTGGTTTATAATAAGAGAGATGAGGCTACTGATCCAGGACAGCAACCGCAGGAAGTTCATGTTGCGCCTCCAAGTCATTTGCGGCATTTGGATCGACCGAAGGTTTCGCAGGTATCTGTTGAGGAATTGATGGACAAGACTGGAACGGACGTTCACACATTTACTGCGGCCTTGCACGAGAATTATCCGCCGTCATGTGATGGATCGTCATTTATAGAGACGCTAGAAGGCTGCATCGAGTATCTGTCCGACAGCGACATCCTAGGCTCGGAGACTCGATCATTCTTATTCAACAGCCGGAATGGAATCGGGACAGCACGTGGTCGTCTTCTGGGTTATGGCGCAAGTATTGATCGACTACGACAGGACGAGATCAGTTTCCACGTTGCTGTACGCGGGATAGTGTTCTCTTTGCCGTATCCTGTACGGAGAAAAGTTGAGCAGTCTTCTTCTGCCAGCAAAGGCAAACATGTCGGTCCATTCAAGCTTTATTATCCAACTTCACAGCGTTTATGGAAAGATATTGAAGAAGTTGATGGCTTAGTGAATCTGTGGGAGAGACAGCTCTTGCTCGATCCATCTGGTATCAGACGGCCTGGCCACGGCTTGGCCGCTGGTCGTGACGGAGGCGTTGCATCGTGGAAATCGAACGCGATGAATGCGAATCTATCACTGAATGCTGCCAAGCAACGAGACGATATCTCACAGCAAATGCCTTTTATGATGTCTCGCGAAGAAATGCTTCTACACTACTTGCCATATCTGTCGAAGATCACGGGCGATACCCAGTCCGGTCCTCGCGGACTAGATAGAATCACTCAATTCAGCGGCATAAACGCTCCAAAGGAAGAAGACTTTCTAGATGATGATATGCCACAAGATATTGAGGGCCAACGAGCCAAGATCCAGAGTTTAGATACAAATGAGGTTGAGAAAAAGGAGGAACAACTGTTTCTGAGCGACGATGATATAGAAGATTAATTATGATATATATAAATATAGTTCGGGATTGTATGATATGCATTGCCGATTGGATCTCAATATTCGTCTTCTCTAGAAAGTATTCGTGAAGCTGTATTTAGTATTGACTATCAGCTGCATAGAACTGTCCGTGCAGGCCAAAGAAGCCACCAGTTGACGTTTCGATTGCCTTTGACATATCTAGGTAGTTCTCCTCATTCATGTTGTAAGTTCTCAAACTCAAAAAGACTAATTGGGCTGAATACTTGCTTATTCAACTCAGTAGCAGGGACTAATGCTGCCCCTGAACTCCGCCGTGGAACCTTCAGCCGTGCCAAAATTGACATTCCAACAATTACAAAAATTTCGATTCGCGGAGATGACTATCAGAGCTGAAGACTAATTTTGAGTGCGTAACTAAGCTAAACTAAGTAGAAACTGGGTCGCGAGATACCTAGGGCTGAGTTAACCTAACTAGCCAGAACAGGTAATTTTGAGATGTTCAAATCCTCTGATTCTTGGACTATACTCAGCCTTGTAAAGACCAAACATAGTAAGGTAGGGCATGTTTCAATGTACTGGAGAATTTACCTAACATGTCATTACTATACAGGCGTGCTAAAGGTTCTACTTCTTGTTATACATACTCTCCATTTGCTTTTTACTTCCCCTACGAGATTCGATCCTCCCCTTCCCCCTATCCTCGTTGATTATCAACGAACAAGTTAGAGTGCTTTCATGGTCATGAAGCAAGAAAGCATAAGCCTTGATGAAAGCCAGCATGTTAGCATTGCCGAAGCAACAGCTATCGAGCCCGTGATTGAGGGGTATAAGAGTTCTCCACAATATATAGAAGGAGCTCGTCTACATGGGATTACTGCTACGTAAATCCCACCGTTTTCTATTTAATCTACTATCCATGTCTAACGTCATGTATATAGAGTGTGCTTGTGTCTGTTCCTGACGAATCTAGAGATTCCAATTGTTTCGACATCGCTTGTCAGCATCGCAGGGGACCTTGGTGCGCTGGAAAAAATTTACTGGATCACTACTGCATATCTGTTGGGATATGCCGGTCCGTCGTTCCATTGCAGCCTTTTACATGATGCTTGGACGAAGCTAATCAGTTCATTTATACACGTCAAGGTTTACTCGTTCTATCTGCAAAGTTCAGTGATATTTTTGGTCGCAAGACATGTCTTTTGACGGCACTTATCACATTCGTTATCTTCTCTGCTGCGTGCGGTGCCGCGCAGACGATGAATCAATTGTGAGATCGATTGCCACTGAATTCTATGTTACTCGCTAACATGTTCTCAGAATCGTCTTCCGCGCACTACAAGGCATTGGGGGAGCAGGCAACTACGCTATCTGCACAATCATCTTGCTTGAGATGGTCCCCCCAGAACAGTATGCTAAAACCACTGGCATTGTGGCGTTTGTCTTCGTGTTGTCTTTGCTTCTGGGGCCGATATTTGGGGGTGCAATCACTCAATACACGACCTGGCGATGGATCTTCTTGATAAAGTAAGAACTGCCTCTATCTTGGTCTCTCTAAGCCCGGTCAAAGCTAAGCAGTCTCAATAGTGTCCCACCAGGCGTCATCGCAGCTCTTGCTCTGATTTTGTTACTACCAAACAGATTCCCTCACCATAATAAGCCGCGAGAAGCCAAAGTCTCCTTTCGTGAATCTCTCAAGAAGGCATATGATCGTATTGACACCATCGGGGCTTTGATGCTTGTTGCAGCAACAGTACTGCTCGCTGCTGGTCTTGATGAGGCTGATGAGCAATATGCATGGCGATCTGCATTTACTATTACTGTGCTGACCATCTCGGGCATTTTATGGATTCTATTTGCGCTTTGGGAACGACGAATCACTCTGAAAGCTCAACTTGTAGAGCCTGTATTTCCAGGGTGGTTCTTCCAGAACCGAGTATGGATGGCTATGCTGTTGTAAGTCTATCCTTCTCGCTTTATTCCTGCGCCTTTCAACCACGTTCGTGATCTGACAGGATCAATGACAGAAACGCAGTATTCATTGGTATGATTTTCTTTTCAACCATGTTCATCATCCCACAGCGCTTTGAAATAGTCAATGGGCTTTCTCCTTTCCAGGCTGCTGTTCGTTTCATCCCATTCACCATCTTCTCCCCTATCGGATCCATATTCTCGCCGACTATTGGGAAGATTTCCCAAATGCCCCTTATGTATCTTCTGGTCCTTGGGTGCGTAGTCCAGATCATCGCCTATGCCCTGCTCGGAACGGTTTCCAAAGAGTATAGCATCTCAGCTCGACAATATGGGTACCAAATTTTGGGTGGATTTGGATGTGGGATCAGTATTCCTCTTTTAACGCTGATGACCCCCTTTTGCCACGGAGCCGAGAGACCATGCAGTTGCCATGGGAGCGATCGCCCAGTTTCGTATCCTAGGAGGATGTATTGGTCTGGCTATTGTCACTGCCATTCAGCACAGCTACCTAAGATCACATTTGACCCAGTTCCTGGCAAGCAGTACGGTGGAGGCTCTCCTGCAGTCCTCCTCGGCTATTGCGACTTTTCCTGCTAGTTCGCAGGAATTGGTTCGGGACACTTATGGAGCCAGTTACAATCTGCAGTTTCAGGTTCTTGCTAGACTGGCAGGKGCGCAGCTCCTTACGTGCTTGTTGATGTGGCAAAAAAATCCTATCAGGGCTGCCGGCCGTGAATAGAGCCATGCCGACGGTCATTAAACACTTCGGTGCTTAACCCTATAGGTAATCTTTATGTATCGGAGTTAGCCGCATGGAACTTCCGCGGGCAAAGAAGCCACGTTCCGATTGCCCCTGGCATGTCTTATGTAGTACTTCATTTCCATATTCAAATACTTCTCAAACGTCAATTGATTTGAACAGTTATAAACTGTCTATATTTTAACTTCCAATTCAGTAGATTGAAGTCAAGCACGTTATCCTCTGTGGGGCTGAGGCACAATGCGATCCACTGTCAGTCTCTTTGCCTCCTGATAAACACTCTGCTTTCAGACTAGTTTGATCGACTAGATCTAGTCCAATTTTCCTGTAACTGTCCACTGTGTCCAGACATTGACTCCTGTTTTACTCCAGCAGAATCCTCAATCGAATCGAAACAATGCTACTGTGAGACAAAGACCGCGCCATCGTACCGACACTCCTTTCCGGAACAACTCCCGCTCAACCACGACGACCACGACGACCACGACAACAAAACGCGACATGACGGACAGAATAGCCAACGAGAAAGGAGACGAGGTCGTCGTGATGCACGACCATTCCGACGACAACGAGTCCGAAACCGAGAATAATATGGAGACCGTCACTGCCGGGATACTGTTCGCTGCACTACCGAAATGGTTCGACGCGGCGATTGTTGGGACGTTAATTTTTGGCGGGTGCTGTGGGAACGTGTTTGCGTTGGAGGCTATTATCAAGTAGGTTGTTTATCGCGCTGCGATTTACAAATATTCTAATTGAAATATGACAGAGACGAACCAGCCGCCGGTCCTCTGATCACCTTTGTACAATTCGTGACCGTCTCGCTGTTTACGATCCCCAGCTTCCTTTCCTGGTCCGCCGGAGCGTCGTCCTTTTTCATGAAAGCGCCTGTCATCCCGCTACGATCATGGAGTATATACACACTCTTTTTCGTCACGGTCAATCTGCTCAACAACTGGGCCTTTGCATATCACATTTCCGTGCCGCTACACATCATTCTGAGATCCGGCGGACCCACGGCGTCAATGATTATCGGGTACTGGTATAATGGTCGACGATATTCGCGCATGCAGATCTTCTCGGTCGTGTTGTTGACGCTGGGCGTTGTGGCTGCTGCATTGGCAGATGCCAAAGCACAAGGGAAAGCGATTAGCCTGTCGTCAGGAGGAGATGAGGAAAAATCCACGTTGACGTTTGTTACTGGATTCACCATTTTGGCGCTGGCTATGCTTCTGTCGGCGTTCCAGGGTGTATATGCGGATAGACTGTATGGCACGTATGGAAATACGCATTGGCGGGAAGCATTGCTGTATTCGCATATGCTTTCTTTGCCATTCTTTCTACCTACGTACACGCAACTCTCGTCACAATTCCGCGCATTCATGTCCTCTCCATCAATGCTCGCAGATTTCTATCCTGCCGCCGGGGGGACTCTGCCACAGGACGTAGTTACAGGAGATGCACTCAAGAACGCGACAATGGCCGTTTCGCATCATATTGCCGCTTCACTATCCTCAGCCATAACGCCATCCTCCATGGCCGCAGCAGCCGCAGCCACCCCGTCCCTCACAGCGCATAGCGGCAACCTCCTTGCCCAAACCAGTACCTCATTCACCAATATCCTCTCCGCATCCACCGACGCCATGCAACACGGCTTCCTCACCACAATCCTCAACAAAACGCCCAGCAAAATATTTTACCTAATCATCAACGCGCTGACGCAATACATCTGCATTCGCGGCGTTTACTTGTTAGCCGCGAAATCATCCTCCCTCACCGTAACCATCGTCCTGAACATCCGCAAACTGGTCTCTTTGCTTCTTTCGATTTATATTTTCGGAAATTCTCTGGCTGCCGGTGTCCTGATTGGTGCGGGCTTCGTGTTCCTTGGTGGCGCGTTGTATGGCGTCGGCAGCGCGAGAGCGAAGAGTAATAAGATGAATTCTGCGGCTGCGACGACTGAACTACATTATCGCCACAACCAGGATAGTAGCAATGGGAAAGGAGTGAAGGGGTTCTTTGCGGCAGCGAAGAATAATTTGTCGTCTTCGTCGTTGAGTATGAGGGAGACTAGTCCGACGAGGAGGAGGAAGGTCAAGGTTTGATCTTCACTCTCTCATTTACCTCTGAACATTGGTATATAAGTGTTGCATTTGAGACATAGCATAACCATGTACATAATAGATTGATTGATTTGGCTTAGGTATATAGACGATGCATTGCACTGCCTGTGTGATTTCAATGGTTTGATTGCTTAATGGAGAATGGTAGATAGGAGTACAGCACACAATCAAATAAATCGCCCAAGCGTGTCCCACTCGTACAAAGAACGAAAAGAAATGTTTATACAATCAGACGAGGATTCCAAACAGAAAAAGTCTAAACTACAATAATCACAAGACCTCACCCACAATCTTCGCCGCCTCCTTGTACGTCTCCAATAATCGTTCACATTTCTCCCGTTCCGCTTTGATGCCGTCGTCTTCGTACAGTAGATCGCCGAATAATTCCTCCTTGTACAGTTCGCTGACGAGTCGGTTCTGGACGACGTCTTTGCTGTGATTTACGAGTAGATGCATGACTGCTTTGGGTACTTGGTCGGCAATGGTTTCGCGGACAATATTGAAGTAGGATGATATCAATCGGCGGATAAGTTCTGTTTCCATGATTTCGCGGTCGGTCAAATTTGGCTCGACGTTTTCGGTGGGCTACCAAATTAGTATGCTATAATTGTCTCGTTCGGATGTCTGACTTACGAATTGTGCAATGTCTCGGCCATAATCCGATACTGGGGCGCTGTAGTCTTCCTGCGGTATCACTGGCGACCGAGCTTCGCTGCGGCGTATACTCTGGCTGATACTTGGTTCGATAGTATGGCCGACACGTCGGCCCTGTCCTGCTTGTGTTGGTTGGGGAAGAGGGCCCGACGAGGGCATTCCATCCTTGCCGAAAAAGTAGTTCAAGAACGAATCTCGAGCTGTGTTTGCAGCTCCAAATACCGGCGGCGACCCGTTCATTCCGGTCTCGACATGCGGAGACATTGTCCGTGAACCTGCAGCGGCTCCTCGAATAGGCAGGTTTCGGCTTCGAGATTCTGCGTGTTCTTCATCCTCCTCGGTGACTCCGTTGGTCTCCGCCACCTCTTTCAGTCTCCTCTTTTCCCGTTTCTTACGTTCTTCAGCCAGTATAGCTTTCTTCTCTTGCTCCTGCTTGTTTTGGACAACAGAAGACATGGCGGCGGCGGCGCCTAGGAAGTTCGGGTGGTTTGTGTTGATGTATGCTCTCTGTATAGCGATGAGGGATTCCACATAATTTGAGCACGGTCCCAAGCGCTCACGAAGAAGATCAGACACAACTTCAATCAGCTTGCCTTGAAGACGCGGGAAGCGAGACAACTCCTGAGATCCGCAAGTGTGACAGATCTTGATAAGTTCTTCATATACAAGTTCGACACATCTTTGACTGGGAATCTCCAAAAGCTTGATTTGTGGTTTCACCAACAGATCAAAAGCAAGTTCCGGCACGAACAAACTAGGTCGCGGTCCGGTCGAGTTCCGTATAGCGGTTCTGATATCGTATACTGTGAGGTTGTGAGTAGGGTCGATGGTTTCTAGAGAATGGCCAAAAACAGAGTTGAAGATGTAGTATATGCGAGCACCGCCGCAAAGCTCTTTCGTCGAGATTTCTGAAGATGTACCGTCAATTGAAGAGATGAATGATGAAGCAAAGCGTGTCATCAGCTGTAGAATAAGAGAGCCTCTGTGTTCCTTTCCGCTAAATTGTTTGTTCCCGTAACTGGCCAGTTCCTGCTGCGTCTGTCCCATCAGAGTATTGAGACGTGCCTTGATGTCAGGGAGTCTATCCCGAATATGTGCCATCAATGTCGAATTCAATGTCTTGGCAAGAAATTGTGTTCCGCAACGTATGGCCATGTTTCGGTATGCCGGGTGATGTCTGAAAAAGTCTGCCTCGGCCTTCAACGCCTCGCTCAGTGACTTGCCGCTTTGGATATCTTGCTGAGATCGGTTGACGACGCCAATAAAGCCCAGCTTCAGTGGATAGACGCGACCAGAAAGAATATCCAACGCGTTGGTGCCATGATCCATGAGATCCAACTTGGTCAACACGCCGATAGTCCTTCGTCCCATGGGGTCTACGTGGCGCGCAAGCTTCAAAGCTTCCGAATTGACGAGGTCGACGTTCGCGGGAGAGACGGCGAGAATGATACTGTTGGGCTTTGCAATATACTCCGAGATGAGTGTGCGGGTTTGTTTCTCAATGTCAGACGGCTGGTCGCCGATAGGAACCTTGGTCAAACCAGGCAAGTCGACCAGTGTCAAGTTCAACACATGAGGAGAAAAGATTTTCAGGTTGATAGGTTGCCGGTTGATACCCTTGTTGCTTCCTGCTATGCGTGCTGTTTCATTCTCAATCTCTTGTTTCACCTGAGCAAAGTCCTCGAATTTTCGTCCTGGTAAATGATGAAACTCTGCCCATTCTCCGTGTGCGGCCACACTGTTGGCGGTGTGGGGGATGTTGACAGCTGCATCGTTGCTGTCGTCTTCTTCGTCAGAGACGTTGATCAGTTGCAGAATCAAGGGCCGTCTCGTAACGATTCCGCTGCCCCGGGGGAGAAAGTCGCGACCAACGATATTTTCTAGGACGGAGGACTTTCCGGAAGATTGCGAACCGACGACGACCTAGACAACAAGTATCAGTATATAGAAACAACCATCTTGGCTAGTTGTAGTGAGGCAGGCTTACAATCTGCGGTAGATCGAGAGAATCATTGCCGATGGTATTGAAAACCAAGTCCTGAAGCTTGTTTACCGTGACGAGCAAATCATCACCGAGAGAAGCCATGCTGAATTGACGCAAGCCAAACCCCGCTCACTAGCATAAAATGTAAAACAGACTGCGTATGGCTGTGGAGGGACGTAAGATTGGCGGTTGTTGTGGCAGTTTTTTGAACCGGGTCAAAACGCGGAAACGTAACAAGCGTAAGGCTTCTCAAATTGCCACTTGGTAAACGCAGCTAGCTAGCTAGCTTTTGTATGGAGAGAACGCAAACCCTGCGGAAAGGGCAACGAGAAGGAAAGAAACGAAAGAAACAACGGGCGATATACAAGCTGTTAACCTGTCTGGGGTGGAGGGACGAGGAAGGAAGGGTCCCTGATAATGCCGCCAGATTCACGTGACGCAATCGCGCCAAGCACCCGAGGCTGGCCTTTTCGTCTTTCCCTGCTTTGCCTTAAATTGACCCTGTGGCTGGCCAAGACATCATCATCCTACAACCCACTATTCTGTTCAGCCACAGACGTTTTTCTGCATTTATCTAGAAATTTTCTACACGAGTCAGCTCCCATATGTCGTTGACATAATCGAGTCTATTAAACCATGGAATTATAACGGGATTTTCTCGGCTTCACGTATAGATTCATGAATCCCCCCGCAGCAATCGTCGCAAAAATTGCATCCGTCAAAAAAGCACCACTCAACTGCAGAGTACTCTCCCCTCTAAGACGCGGTCTTTTCAAGGCTGCCTTCTGAATCCGCTCATAGTACCCTACGATCCCAACTTTTGGCAGAATCTCACAGCACTGGTCTGGGTAGTGCTGGAATCCCTAGATAGGCCAGGTGGGTTGTATTTGGACGGCGCTGTGGAATTCATTTACAATTTGTTCGTCTGCGATCATATTTATTAGCGGGTAGAGGAATCAATTGTAAGATATATATTAACTGGCGAAACCCATCCCCACCGTGCAAAGCCTCGACTCATACTCAGAATCAGAACAAGAGTCCTACCCTGCCCAATCGTAAACCTCTTCATCCCCGACGCCAAATCGTTGACATGAATCATCGCAACACCCACTTCCACAAACGCGGTTGCCATCTTGATAGTCGAAGTCGATCCGCCGAACCCCGTATCACTATCTTCAATGATGGGCGCCATGTAAGCGACATGAGCCATCTGGGCTCTTTCTTCTTTTGGGCGTGAAAGTCGAAGGTGTCGCTGGCGTTGGTCGTTCCACATTTGCGAATGGTGAATTTGATCAATGATTTTGGGAACGGTGTCCCAGGGGTAATCGGCGTGGTCGATGCCGGGCTCCATGACGCGAGTTGTGCCGTAGATGGCGCCGGAAACGTAGACTGCCTTTCATAATCACGTTAGTGTTTCTGTCAATTGGTCTCACGATTACTGAATTTCTGACATGTTGATACTTGGTCATCTGGCCGATTACCACCGGATCAGTAGCACCATACGTAAGCTCGTATGTACTATTCCTCAAATGCTCCCGCAGAATGTTTCATAGTTTCATTGCCTGGGTGCTGGATGCATATTCCCTGCGCTGACTATACTGTGGCATCACCACTCGCCTCGCGCTGTATGGTCTATACATTTCACTAGCTCTACTGAAGAGTACGTCAGGGAAGGTCGGCGCACGTTTTAGACCAGCATGTTGGGGAATCTTCCACCAAGCTTCGACTTCATCTACTTCCTTTTCAAAGGCGGCTTGTTTAGCGTCAAGATCGATTTCTAGGATGGCCATTGCCACAGTCGACAACGAAAAAAGTGTGCTCGATTATTTTTATGTCTTAGAGAAGCAGAGCAGGATTTGCACCGGTAGAGAAAAGCTCGAAGATAATAATCCTGACAATATTCTCTATTCCATGTGCAATCGGTAGGGATACTCGAAACCATTTTTCGAACGAATTTCTCAACGACTAATCTCACCAAACCAGCCCACTGAAAATTCTAAGCTTAGACACAGAATTAACAGCTCATTTCGACGCTGAAAGGTCTCCGATAGACAATTTCCTAAATAGGACATTTCATCGACCACATGCATTGTGCGGCTATCTATTAATGCTCTCAGTACATGACGTGCAGTGGTAACAGAATGTAGAGCGGGTGCTGTTGCCATTCAGCTTGAGGCATCGTGTCGAACAACGGAAGACTTCCAGGGGAAGGGGAAGGAGGAAGAAATGAGGGATGGCGGCAAACCCTCCGAATAAGCTTATCTGGGGCTTAACTTGCACTATTCCTTATTAGGTATTTAGACCCACAGTATTTGGCTTAAAAAAGCCAATCGGCAGCATTCCGTCCATTGTTTCCGATTTGGCCACGAGGAGTATCAGTCGCTCCTTCCTTCAGGTCGCTTACTCCGACTGCTCTCGTGATGTCTTTCCCTTCCTCCTGAAGAACATTCAGTCAACCTCCTACAGAATGAGATCATCTGTGTGGATATTGCCAGTTCACTATCAGATCTGGGTCACTGCCATGTGCTGAAGCCACTTCTCCACTATCTTTTGATTGCATAACAGTATAACTTCTCCAAAAATACCCCTTCTGTCATACAGTCAGCCAACATCTTACGATCAAACCGATAGATGGCTTGGAAATCGACAATAATCTGACAGGCAACCGCTATTCTTGGGTAGGAAGTCCTTTCTACTTCGGTAACCTTATCGCATCTATCCCAGCCCCATGGGCAATGCAACGTTTCCCCATCGTCAATGTCATCATTGGGTTTCAATTGGTTTGGGGTATACTTTTGCTGGCCATGGGAATATTGGAGCAGTTGGCCCAGCCTTCTGCTCGGCATGCTCGAAGCGCCAATTATTCTCGAAATTGTGATCATGCTGGGAATGTGGTACTCACGGAAAGACCTAGCACTCTGTCTTGGATTCTTCCATACTTGATTTACCAGCTGATTACCGGTCTGATTGGATACGGGTAAGATCTTTGCCACTGAATTGTCGATGTCTTATCTCATACAACATGACTCGTCTTCCAGAGTTGGTCATCACGGGCACCTGGCTCGGACCATGGCGTGTGTGTTTTTGGATTCCCGGAGGCATCACAATCATTTGGGCTGTCACGGCCTTCTTTCTCCTGCCAGATAGTCCTGTCAGCCCCGAATTCCTTTCGGAGCGTCGAAAGGCCATTGCCATTGAGCGAATGCGAGTAGATCAGACCGGTATCGAAAATAAATACTGGAAACAGTATCAATTCCGCGAAGTTATGTTCGATACTAAGACGTGGATGCTGTTCCTCTTCAACGTATAGGTATGTGCTTCCAACGGTGGACTGACCACCTTACTCCGCTCCTTGTGAACGATCTGAGATACTCATCTCAACGCGCGGCTTTGCTTACTATGCCCACGGACACCTTGAAAACGGTATCTGCTGTCCTCTGCAACGGCATCTTCTTCCTGGTGGTCACCTATTATCATTCTCGCTACTAGATCCGTGGCATTGTGACTATTCTCGGTCTCATCGTTGGTATGGTCGCTGCTGTTTTCCTCTATACTTTGCCCCTCAGTGCTCCTCTTGCTCGGCTTGGGGCTCTGTACATCAGCTTCTTCTACTAGGTCCTTATGTCGTGTCTTTCGGATTCATCACCCAGAATACTGCCGTACACACCAAGAAGGTCGTCCTTAAGGCTCTTTGCTTCATTACCAACCGCGTTAGTAACACCATCGGTCCTCATTTGTTCAAGGCCAAACAAGCACCCCTCTACCTGCTTGGGATGGGTGCGATTCTAGGAAGCTACGTCCTAAGTATCTTGACCATCGTCCTTGACATGACGTATCGCTGGAACGAGAATCGGCAAAGAGATCGAGCTGCTGCCGCTGTTGAAGGAGATTGTCAGGAGGCCCAATTGGACACGGATTTCATGGACTTGACGGATAAGCAGAATCCACAGTTTAGACATGTCTGGTAAACAAACATATCACTCGAACTATAAACATTGGAGGTCTTCATATTTGGCTGCATATCGTTCTGTCTGTCGAAAATTTGGATACTCATGAATCGCAATCAGTCATATTTGTTATACAGAGCCGAATTGCAGACTGTAGATGTAAGATTTAGTAGTTCATGAGGAGTTGCTAGCGGTTTGTTTACATTGTATAGAGAAGTTGGCCGGAGAACGCGGGTGCCTAAGACCTGCTAGGCCAGCCGCTTACGCCACCAGCTCGACCGGTTAGGTTTGTTGAGCTCTCTCTCCGGACACTCAGCCACAACATACCGCCGACCACTCTCCTCTTCATATTCTCCTCATCTTTCMAGAGACATTGTCAATTTCTGTTATACCTTTCTATTCTGTGAACTGTGTTTGTCGATTGAATCCAGCTACCAAGAGTAAGTATCCGTCTCTGTCGTGCTGCCCCTCTCGGAATCCTGCATGATGACATTGCACACTTCCAAACATGCCCCCATCCCACCTCCAACTTGACACCCATTTCATAAAACTGCGGCCTACACCCAATTCCCAGCATTCAGCAACAGGAACTGTTATTACTTAAGTTATTACGATTCGTTCAGTCGTTAACACTATTTCTCACAGCAGCACACCATTGTATGCGATACGAAGACACCCCGAGACCGACCTCCCTCACACCTAACCGCTTCAATGGCGTCCCTCAACCTCTCTACAAACGGGCCATCGATCACAAAGAGCTACCAAGCCGTTGTAAACGCCGCTCCAGCAACTACCGGAGCTGCTGCTTCGCCGACTTATGCGCAATGGGCCGTGTTTGGTGTGACGACTCCGCTCGTCAATGCATTTCAGCCGGATGCGGGGAACAAGGAAAGCGTGCTGAAAGTTCAGAGCAGCGATGGTGGGTGGCCCAAAAAATAAGAATCGATACTAAATAACAATACAGAGCAGCGCTGACTAACCGTGAATTAATAGAGGGAGAATTAGCGGATCTGATCGAGGATTTCTCCGAGGGCAAGGTTCAGTTCGCGTTTGTCAAAGTAAAGGACCCCAACACAGGGCTGCCAAAGAACGTTCTTATTGCGTGGTGTGGAGAAGGAGTCCCTGAAAGGACCAAGGGATATTTCAACAGCCATCTCGCTGCAGTGGGACGCTTCCTACAAGTAAGGGAAAGCAAGACTCATGTCGTGATTGGCAAGCTAACAACTCCTTGCAGGGGTACCATGTCCAGATAACCGCTCGATCGGATCGTGACTTGACACCCGAAGGGATCCTCCAGAAAGTTTCCGATGCTTCAGGAGCGAAGTACTCGGCAACGGATGCTCCCGCCGCGCGTGAATCTGTCAAACCACCCGTTGCTACGAAGCCGGTATTCACAGCAAGTCGATCCGGTGGCGTTGCGCCTCCACCCGGCGCTCGTAGGTTACCTGCAGTCTCAAGAGCCCCAGTTGATGACGATGGATGGGGCGCCGATGCGCCTCCAGTTACCCGCACAGAATTAGAGAAAGTGCCTTCCGCTTACAAACCTACGAAGGTCGATATCAATCAGCTTACATCTCAGAAACAACCCGAATCCCAGTTCAGACGAGCCCCCGTCGAGGAAAGGTCGGACGTTGTCAGGGGTGGCTATCAACCTATTGGCAAGGTAGATATCGCAGCTATTCGACGACAAGCTCGTGAATCTGGCCAAGGTGGTGACGAGCGAATAGAACCTGTCAAGGGAGCTTACCAACCAGTCGGAAAGGTGGACATTGCTGCAATTCGTGCTAAGGCTCAACCGGCGCCAGAAAGAGCTGTTCCTGAACCACAGCCTGAGGAGACTGAGCAGCCCAAGCCGTTGTCGGAACGTTCGGCCGCATTCCAGCAGCCTGCTGAACGCTTGACAAGTCTTCCCAAACCTAAGGTTGCGAACAGATTCGGCGGTTCTTCCAACTTCACCGGTACAAAGGCACCTCTTCCGACCGAGTTCGGTGCTAAGCCCACTACAGCTCCAGTCACCTCAACCAGCAGAACTTTTGCTGATGAGGGAGGCAAGACCCCTGCCCAGTTGTGGGCAGAGAGAAAGGCTAGGGAAAGAGGTGGTGCGCCTGCTGCTAGTGCTGCACCAGGCGAGCCGGTGAACAGACAGGTTTCTGGTGATGGCGGTTGGAAGAGCTCATACACCGGAAAGTCTTGGGCTCCTGTTCAGACTACCCATACCGGCCACTCTGCAAGCAGCGCAACTGGGCGATACGATGGTGAGGAGCCATCAGAGCCCACATCCAGAAACACTCCCCTCTCAGAAGATGTTCCTCCACCACCACCTCTAGACAACAAACCTAATGCCGGTCAGAAAATCCCATTGCCTGGCTTACCTACAGCACCAGTGCACACAGAGGAGGAATATCCTGAAGAAGAAGAAACAAAGCTGGACCTTCCAACACCACCTCCTCAACCACGCTCTCCTACGCCACCTACTCCAGCTGATAGAGAACCTTCGCCTATTCAGATTGCCATACCTGTCAGCCGTACAGCTCCTGAGACTCTAGTACAAGATGCTCACGAGGAGATCCACTCCCCACCACAGGTTCTTCCCATCCGCAGCCTGGAGCAAGTTGTTCCGGACGAAGCCGATCTTGAAGAGGAACAGACCCACGATACTGGCCGGGCAGTCGCCGAGACCTCCGCACAAGTCGCACCCACAACACAGTCTATCCGCGCCGTTGTCCAATATGACTATGAGAAAGCCGAGGAAAACGAGATTGAACTCAAAGAAGGCGAATACGTCACCGACATTGAGATGGTTGACGAAGACTGGTGGTTGGGTGTTAACGTGCATGGAGACCGCGGCCTGTTCCCTAGCAACTACGTCGAGATTGTTGAGCAGGCTTCTGATGTCGCTCAGCAAGAGGAAGCTATTACCCATGAGGGTCATCATGCACAAGAGCCTGAGCCTGAGCCTGAGCATGAGCCTGAAGTCAGCCACCATGCAGAGGCAACTCATGCCTCTGCCACTGGTCACACTGCAACGGCCTTGTATGATTACGAGGCCGCCGAAGACAACGAATTGAGTTTCCCCGACGGGGCCAAGATTGTCAACATCGTAAGATACCCACCTTGATGTTTGAAATGCATCTAGATACTGATCGATTATTACAGGAATTCCCCGACGACGATTGGTGGTCTGGTGAATACGACGGCAAAGCTGGTCTTTTCCCAGCCAACTATGTTGAGTTGGATCAGTAGAGCGGTAGACGCTTTGTCTCTTTCTGAAATTTATATCATTTTCTTTTTGTGACTATCCTTACTTCCCCCTGGCGATCGCTCTCAAGGCTTTTTTGCTCCTTCTACGCTATAAACATACAAACACCTTGGAGATGAAAAAGATGAGAATTGGTGGATTGGATTATTGAGCGAAATTGTAAATTCGGTTTACCTAGGTAGTGTAGAAATGAAGTCTCTACGAATTGATAAGCTTGTTTGTCTATAATCACCATTGTCGAATCCGAACTCGGCTTCCAACTCCGATAGATACGTCTTGTCCAATTCTATGCAATATAAGTAGCAGCTCCTGCTCCTGCTGCTGTATTAGTATCTGCCCATTCGAGGCTGCTATTATTCAGATCTTAGTTCTGTTGCGAGCACAACGACAACAACAAACTCAGCTTCTTGACTGACTCCAGCGATCTCTCTCATACTCCTTTAGACAATGCGCAGCCGTCGGCCATCTCTCCGAGATTGTCGCAAAGAGCGGAAATTGCTCCATGGACCTGGTGGGATAGAGCCGATAAAGCTTTGGCGGGGCAGTGGGTTTAGGCGATCGGCTACGGACTTGCGCGATCATTCATAGCCGTGGTTTACTCCTCATTTGCTAGGATAATCTAGTTGAATACTCATGTTTTATCATCCTGTGGTTACCTTGGGACGTTGAGAGTAATCATAGTTGCCTGTCATCTTTCTTAATCTTTTGTGTAAATCACGGCAGAGACCATCTTTCCATCATGCTGCAACAACTTGACTGCGAAGGAACGCCCTTCAATGTAAGGTCCAAGATGATCCTAGAAGAGCCGGCAGTTAGATGGCTAATTCGATAGATCGGTAAACAACATGGCACAGCGGCGAAAGAGAAAATCATTCGCTGCATCACTTTCTACGCGAACATGTTTAAGCAGCACTGCCGTCTTTCCTGGCCAGACGTACGGACTGCTGTTCAACCATTCGAGGAGAAAATCAAGAGGACGTGGCCAGATTTGCATGAAGAAATGAAAGGTAAGAGAGGCTGGTCTTTACATACCCACCTGCCATCATTTAAATTGACTGGCGAAAAGGAGTTGCGGATGGCTCGGGTCAGTCACTGGTGGATATCGTAGCGTTAAACGTACGCACAGAGATTGCATTTGGCAAGTTTTCAGACGGTTGCACCTCCCTGGCATGGCATTCAGAGGATAATGCCTTCCTCGGTCAGAATTGGGATGTAAGTAGCCAGTCCATCTCGAAACGGGGAATCATGCTGATCACTTCATCCAGTGGCAAGAAAAGCAGAAAGAAAATTTGATCCTGCTGAAAATCACCCAGCCTAACAAGCCAACCATTCGGATCATGACGGAGGCTGGTATTATTGGCAAGATAGGATACAATCATGCTGGTGTTGGTGTCTGTCTAAACGCGTTGAGAGCGCCAGGGGTAGACCCGGGTCGTTTACCTGTTCATCTAGCCCTGCGACTTGCCTTGGAGTGCTCCACAGCTAGTGAAGCTGTTCAATTGTTTGAAAAATATGGGGTGGCGTCCTCAGCACACATTTTAGTTGCCGATAAGAATCAGGCCTTTGGCGTGGAGACATCTTCAACGACAGTGCAGAAAATCACGAAAGATAACCAGGGACGAGTTATTCATTCAAATCACTATCTTCTTACGCATCCTGGGGTGGTGGACACGAAGTGGCTGAAAGATTCTCCCTTCCGAGTTGAAAGAATGCGCGAGCTGACCGACGATCCGAGTCACGGTCCAGCGTGGGATGCTATACTCAAAATTTTTGAAGATGAGAAGAACTCTCCGGCTTCCATTTGTCGACATGAGCTTGGGAGCAGCACTTTTGGGACGTTATTCAATATTGTGATGGATTTGAAGCAAGGACGCGTCGTGGTGCGGGTGGGCAAGCCGAGTCAGGTAGAAGAGACGATTAATATGACATTCTAGTTCCTGGAACTCACCAGTGATATAGCATTTATCTGGATATAGCATGTGTTGTGAATTCGAGGTTGACGAGGTGAGCGCGTCGTTGTTGATGTTTTTCTCCCAAAAGGGAAGGAAGTCGAGAGATAAGATAAGCTCGTCCTTATCTTATCGCAATTCACACAATGTGATCCGCTAGTCCTAAAATGGCTAAATTGACACCATCTGATTGGCCCGTAGAAGTGAGGCTGACGTGCAAAGAGCCCCGCCCTCCACCCTGCCTGCCTGCCTTCTTCCTTACTTTCTTCCTTCCCTTGCTTCACCTTGAATGCTTCAATCTGCCAGCCTGGAACCTCCGTCAAATACGATCATTCGACGCGTATACACCCCTGAAAAATGGATTCCTTTGTTCGTCCCATCGCGTCAGGACTTCCCTGAGCGTGGATCTCGCATTCTGCTTAGTTGTTTTTGTTCTTGACACCAACAATCGGTCCTACCGGCTGTTGATTCAGAGCTTGCTGTTGTTTCATTTTCTCTTTGCGCTACGTCCAACTCTCAAAAGGAGTTGGCATTCGAATATTCTGTGGCGGAGTGGATTTATTGCCCGAGACTCGTCATTGCTAATGGTTCCCGAGCACTACCTACGTGTGTAGTGTGTTCAGCATTAGCTTTGATATCTCGAGTGACAGCCTTCCATCGCTATACTCTCGTTGTAGGCCCGCTGTGGACTACACGTTGTTTCTGTCAGATTTGCTTTCACTTCTGACTTGATTTTCGTTTATCTGCCACCCTGGACTATCGCCAACGGAAATACGATATTCAGACTGCGCATGCATGGGTATGCCATTCTAATGCATCACTTGCAGCTGTGACTGCTGCTTCAGTCTAGCTTTATTATCATTCCATCTATCTACCCCTGATGGATTCGGCTGCGTTCAACATGTTGGAAGATCATCCCACAGCAGTCACTACATCCCACATGGAGTCCCTTTCTCATCATGATAATGACACTATCATACAAACGAAGGCACCATCCATAGGCTCAGCTGAGTCAAGGCAGGATGACGGTCGTCCCCATGATGACTCAACAGAACCTGTTCCAGGACGTAAACGCAAACAATACCCGTCTACAGGAGCCTATACTGTTGATAGCCCCTCGGATGAGCCCTCCAAGGAAACCCCTGATGGATACATACATATTGGTTACGATAACCCAGGACGCATCAAAAAGCCCAGGTTAGATCATGACAAGACCGCAAACAAATCACCGCTCCCTATGGAGATTTGGCATTGCATTTTCTCATACCTCGATCCCAGAACATTAGGGGCGCTGCTTCGTGTTAACAAGACTTTTCATTCATTTCTTGCGTCCAAACAGACTGGCCTAACGGAGAACTCTTCCTCGGCTCATGGTATCCTGAAACCACTATCCGCCGATCTCATTTGGGCATCTGCCCGGAAGTCATATTATTCTGGAATGCCACGACCGTTGGCCAATATGACTGAATTGGATATGTGGAAACTAATTGGAACAGCCACTTGTCAGACTTGTGGAAAGAATGATCCCACCAATCAGCTGCCTACATGTCAAGTCCCGTCATGGGAAAGAGGTCCAGGAACAAATGGAGTCCGTATCTTCTGGCCCTTCGGAATCAGGACATGCTCAAAATGTTTTCTTGAACATACAAAAAAGGTGAGTCTTCCGATCGTTTGGAATCTCATAGTCGCTTACGCCTCGTTTCAAAAGGATGTGGATCTTCTTTTGTCATCCTTCCCCAGTATCCTTCTTCCAGGGCTTTCATTTGTGCTTCTTACTTCCTCCATGCATATGGTATCTAGTGTAACTCTACGCCTGGCCGATATCCCAACTGATCTACAGCTTTCCAAATACTACTCCAATTCGGAGATAGATCAATTGATGAATGAATTCCATCATGTGAAATCACTAGGCCCGGCTGCTCTGGAAGAATGGATGAAAGGATTGGAAAGCATGGGAAAAAGGAAATTGAGCGATGCCGCCCGTTGGGAACAGTGGGAGAATAGTGGTGGCTTGCACGAAGCTCGTCTTCGAATCTACAGGAAAGCTACTAATTATCTTCCATACGGTCGTGGTAGACCCGGGTCAGAGCGCTCATCATGGTCTCCTACCGAATCAATCAATGGTAAGTATGACTAGCTGGTGACAGATATCATTCCACATTACCAACAATCGCCTTTTCTTAAAAGCTAACCTCTTCAGCAGACTCCCGTCATAGGTCTGGATCCAGTCCACTATATTTACCCCCAAACCTTGCAATGAAAGGTCAACAAAATCGTGGCGAACGAAGTATACGTGATGTGGACGAAGCAAAGGATTTACGAAGGGCTGAAATCGAACGGCGTTGCTTAGCGTTACACCCACCCTTGACGGCCGCTGTTCTAAGCCATATGGACTCTTTTACAGCGGCAATACAAATTCCCCATGAGCTAACTGATAAGGACTGGGAGTATTTGAAACCCCGCCTACTAGCCCAGAGAGAAATGGCCGAGAGCAAAGAGATTGAGCGTTTGAAAGAATCCCAGCTTTTGCAAGCTAAGACGGAAGAACGCCGACAGCAAGAAGCGCGCTCAAAGCAAGACAAACAATCTTTGGATGATCAATGGGAGGATGCGCAGCGTCTGATTCGTGACCAGATCAATCTCTATGCCGACGAAATCATCACAAAGAACTGGAACGATGGAACAACCCTCACGAAGGACAAATGCGCTCAATTTGCTGCAGAAGTCTTGATGCACGTACGAACAAGATTCTATGCGCACGTTGAAGAGGAAGATGCTATCGCTCGGGCATCCGGCGTTGCTGTTAAATCGGACTCTGCAGATGAACCACCCACGCGCAAGCTAATCCTTGAGAACATGAAGTGGATCTTTGACAACAAGATCAAACCTCTTACCCAGCAATTGGTAAAGGAGATGTTCCTTTGCAATGGATGCGAAAATAATTCCAGATACTACGGCTTCGAAGGAGTAGTCCAACACTATGCTGCGAAACACACAACTGCCTTGAGTTCAGGAAATGTAATAGTGTTCTGGCGCGCCGAGTGGCCCGAGAAACCTCCATTCCATCCCAATCCGAATGCTGCCAAAGCCCTGCTCCATGCTAGCTCTCAGAGTGGATTCAATCCGCCGCACAGCTTTCCACGGCAGCAAGGTGCACCTGGTATCTATATGGGAACTCCCGAACAACGACATTCTATCCTTCCTGATTCGAATCCTTCTTCCCGTGCTGCGTACGGACGATCCCCATTCAGAAGTCCATATCCATCTTCCTACATGCATGGTCCTTTTCAGCCGCCGTCGCCTCGTACCAGCCCCTACTATCCTGGTTATATGTTCCCCCCACCGTCTCCAGCAATGGATTCTGCAGCCGTTGATCCGTCATCAGCATACAGCTCTCCCTATCATGCTCACGTGGTTCCTGTGAATCACCAGCACCATGTTTCCCAGCACCATGTTTCCCAAGCTCCTCATCCGTATCCGTCCCCCGCTTACGGGTCTTCCTCGCCATCTAATCAAGGTCTTCTCTATAAATTACCACAATCTGGACATGGTAGTACTCTCGGACATTCTAGGAGTGCTACCAATCCGGACAGCTATCAACATCAGCTGGACATGGTGGCTCGGGTTGCTCGGGATGTTTGGAACGCGACTTCGGGAATCAAGGACCTACCCAATAGCATCCGCGCCCATGTTTCAATATATCACGTGGCCAATACTCTGCGGCCTGTGTTTCATTCCGAAGTCTCCATTGCTCTTTTCCTGGACGGTCTGAATAG
The DNA here is from genome assembly GCF_001896365.1 of Talaromyces amestolkiae. NCBI lineage: Eukaryota > Fungi > Ascomycota > Eurotiomycetes > Eurotiales > Trichocomaceae > Talaromyces > Talaromyces amestolkiae. Next base: position 501,383 of record NW_024468061.1, read on the forward strand.
TCGTGCACAAATGAAACCACTGCGTGGCTTGAATGGACTTGCCTGTAAATGCTGCATTGATGAGGGGAATGAAGAGCCAGGATCACACCTACGAAATTCAAAGCTATATCATTTCCCAGCTCTTCTGACTCATTTTCAGTCAATGCATCTGCACCACGACAAGCATGGCGCTGCCATAGATCTTCAGGAGAAAAGCCTGGTCCCCGATTGGAAAATAGATATGGTTGCTCTTCCTGACTTATCGACACTAAAATCATTGCCGCGTAATCTTGGCATGGATGATTTCAAGTTGCGAATCATTGCCCAAGCCTTGCCTCGTGTTTTTGATTCTTCATTACCAGAACTCCCCCCGGAAACCTTCCTGACCAAACGTTCTCCAGCTGTGCACCATGCATATATGGCAGAGCAGCGGCCGAATTATCCTTCGCCGAATGTTCACCATGTCCAGAGAGTCGAATATTCATCGGTTCCCGGACAGAGGGAGTTTCCACCAGACGATCTCCCAATTGATGCTATATCAGGAAGGCATTACGTCTCACGTGACCCGGTTTCTCGACATGAAAGTCCAATTACAACGCCTCTCTATGATGATGGCCGTAATTACGATCGTGCTGCTCACTATCTGCCACGCTCTCCTCGTAGAATGATCGTTCGAGCCCGATCACCTCGTTATATTCGCGTGCACCACGAGTATGACTATAGAGATGATGATGCAGACGATTTAAGCTCAGGACATCATGACAGATACTACATACCGGTAACGCGGCCAACTATGTCAGATCGCCCCGAATATGGATACCGGCCAATAATAACCGAAAGATTCGAGGGAGATATACCAATGCAGCAGCAACGTGTCGAGAGACAACCCAATCTCACTCGACAGACTGAAGGCCAAGAAACTTCACAGGGACCAATCCTCCCAAACCACGCCGTTCCTGTTATTCCTGGTCATGAAGATTCTCAATCAAATGCTGGAGATATTAGCGCAGCGGATCAATTTCTAAGTACTCTAGTTCCTGGTCAGGAAACGAGCTCTGAATTATCAAGGAACGACTCGTCATCTTCAATCTCAAAATATACGGGCTCGCGGCGTCGTGTTCCAGCGGGTGACGAGGCGGCTGTGTCATATTACAGTCAAGATGATGTCTGGAACCAACGATGGGGTGATAATCCTGGATCTGTTAGATCACACGAAACAGGTCTACGAGAAGGTAGACACGGCGCCAGATCTCCCGAAGTAATTCAACTTCGATCATACGGACGCAAGCCTTCTAGCGGTACTTCTTCAAGTGTCGCTATAGAATCCAGTAAATTGCCACCACATGCAGGTACGAGTCGATTCGACAGATATGAAGCTCTACGTCAAGAAGGTCTTCGAGGCAGTTCAAAGTCTCCTTCTATCGTCAAGGAAGACATATCACGAGATGCACCGCCAGTCTACTATGACGATCAAGATCCGCGAGCTCAACAATCCCGATTACCGCCTCAGCAGCAACAACACATGGTTCCCCGGGAGCGCGATTCGGCTAGTCAAGGATTTATCAGAATGGAAAGAGAAAATAGCAGACGAAGTTATAGAACTGGAGGTAATGCTCGCGATCCGGCGTACTATGATGATACCATGGAGTATTGACCGTTCTACCACGAACATGATTGATGATTGCTGGCGAGGAATTTGCATTGCGATGGAGCTATGGTATTTCTTTAATCTCTCTGTAACAATATTGCTCTAAATTTGATATAGAATATACCCAATATCAGCTACTAATTCTGCTAAATCATCCACATTGCTCAGTGATAGGCGGGAGTGTTAGGGTTTGTTAGCTGCCCATCGATCATTCTTGGCGCCTCCACCCGGTCAGCCTTAACAAGCAACTGGGGCCGACCTTAGCTTGAATATTCAACAATAATTTATCTGACTGCTGGAATGAGCGGTTTGCCTTTCGTTTACACACGACAATAGCAACTGATCGAATCCGAATTTCTTCTACTAGTTCATAGAAGATCTATATTTGAAGTCAGTCATTGAACACAAAAAAGAGGGATTACACGTGCTATCAATACTCGAATCCGATTACAATCCGTGCCATGAACCCCACCGAAGATGGGAATCCGACGAACAAGATAGAAGACGACGACGATGCCAACGTCCCAAACAATGACGATGCCGGGTCTCCAGAAGATCGTGGTTACGAAGACGGCGTCGGCCCACAAGATGAGGACCTCCTTCCCCGAGACAGACAAAAACGAACGCACAGCTACAACTACGCATACGAGAAGTCCATGAGCCATGCCGAAGCAAAACTTTTCTATCAGAGACACCAGGAGGAGCAACAGGCTGCATCACGGGGTGGCGCAGGCGGTGGTGGTTATGATGGAGGGGATTACTACCACCACCCTTCCCGGGGTAGTCCCGTCTTGTCACACCATTCGATTCCTGTGAGGAACACAACCGCAGTGGGAGATGAGGTACCGCCCAGCATGGCTGCGAGTACCGGATCGCTCAAGAGTAGTATTGGTGGCTTTGCTTCGTCGACGAGTCTATTTGACGGTGGCAACAATCAGCTCGCTGCAGCAGAGACGTCTATCGCTTACAATCAGCATCCAACGTATTCGCGAATGCACGAAGACAGTGTGCTAGCAGCCGATCATTCGGCCAGAGATCACATGCTGCAGCCAGGAATGACCCAACACACTTCATCTGGAGAGGTCGGCGGAGTTTCGTACTCGCTGCCTCCACAGGGGTTATATGGAGTTGGTGGAACAAGCGGAAGTATGCAGCATGGTATGGAAGGATTTCTACCAAGTGATGATGCTGTCAACGCTGAATTGGAGATTGTCTGTCGCAAGATCCAGAATCTGCTAGACCGGAGACATAAGTACATGCAACTCTCGCTGCAGGGTCCTGGTGCAAATCCCAAGGATTCGCCAGAATGGCAGATCTATCCCAGCCCGCCAGAGCCAGTTTGGGATGCTGAAAAAGAACGCGCAAAGGCAGCAGCTCGAGGTAATGGAGTCCCTGATGGAGTACAACAGGAGCAAGAATCAGAAGCGTTACGGACCAAGAAGAGACGCAAGATGGGTCAAGATATTGGAGAAGACTTTGATATGGATGAGATGCTGCCTTTKCCAGAAGCCTCAAATCAATTATTCGAGTTTGATTCTTCCAGTGTGTATCAGGTATATGAGAATGAAGACGAGAAGGCAAAGCGGAAACCGATTGTTCACATTCCGTCTCTGAGAGATTTCTACATGGATCTGGATGTCGTCGTTGAAGTTTCGACTGATGGTCCCGTCAAGTCCTTTGCTTTCAAACGATTATCTTACCTGGAAGGAAAGTTCCAGCTCCATACTTTGTTGAACGAGTACCAGGAACTTGCAGACAGTAAGAAAGTGCCGCACAGGGACTTTTACAATGTCAGGAAAGTGGACACTCACGTACATCATTCGGCGTGTATGAACCAGAAACATCTGTTGAGATTTATCAAGAGCAAGATGAAGAAATCGCCAGATGAAGTTGTGCTCTTCCGTGATGGCAGACATTTGACCTTGAAAGAGGTTTTTGAGAGTATCAATTTGACGGCTTATGATTTGAGTATTGATACGCTTGATATGCACGTAAGATTACCCTTCCTAACAAGTATAACATTCAAAGTCTGACGCACGGTTCCAGGCACACAAAGACTCATTCCACCGATTTGACAAGTTCAACTTGAAGTATAACCCTGTCGGAGAGTCTCGTCTTCGTGAGATCTTTCTCAAGACGGACAACTTCATAAAGGGCCGATATCTCGCTGAAATCACCAAAGAAGTCATATCTGATTTGGAATCAAGCAAATATCAGATGGCCGAGTGGCGTATTTCGATCTATGGACGATCAGTGGAAGAGTGGGACAAGCTAGCAGCGTGGGTGGTAGACAACAAACTGTTCTCACCCAATGTTCGCTGGCTTATACAAGTCCCTCGTCTTTACGACGTGTACAAATCGAGTGGCATGGTCGATAATTTCGAGGATGTCATCAAGAATCTCTTCCAACCCTTGTTCGAAGTAACACAAGATCCCAACAGTCATCCAAAACTGCACATATTCTTACAACGCGTCATTGGTTTTGACAGTGTGGATGACGAAAGTAAAGCAGAACGCCGGCTCTACAAGAAATATCCTATTCCCCGCGACTGGAATACTAAGCAAAACCCACCTTATAGCTATTGGATCTATTTCATGTTTGCGAATATGGCGTCACTGAATACTTGGAGACAACGTCGTGGGTTCAACACCTTTGTGCTAAGACCTCACTGTGGTGAAGCAGGAGATCCAGATCATTTGGCAGCTGGCTTCCTTGCTTGTCACAGTATCAGTCACGGCATTCATCTTCGAAAAGTTCCGCTGTTGCAATACGTGTACTATCTTGATAGAATCGGCATTGCAATGTCACCTCTGAGCAACAACGCACTCTTTTTGACATACGACAAAAATCCTTTCGCGAGCTTCTTCAGAAAGGGTTTGAATGTCTCCCTGTCCACGGACGATCCGCTCCAATTTGCGTTCACAAAGGAACCATTGATGGAGGAATATGCCGTTGCGGCGCAGATCTATAAGCTTAGTGCTGTTGATATGTGCGAGTTAGCTAAGAATTCCGTCGGTCAGAGTGGCTTTGAGCTTGCACTTAAGCAGAGATGGCTTGGTCCTCAGTGCTATCTACCTGGTGTTGCGGGGAACAATGTTGCTAAAAGTAATGTGCCTGATCTTAGAGAAGCGTTTAGATACGAGACGTTTCTCGCTGAGTTATCTCTGTAAGTTTCCCTTTACAACTTGTTTTCTAGATCGGTGGAAAACAACATACTAATTATATGTCCCAGAATTGAGAGATACGCAACACCGAGAAGTCTACCTCGCGCAAAGGGCGGTGCAACCGAGCGAGGAACCCCCATATCAGCATCGATGGGCTCAATGAACAACACGCCGGGTCACATGAGGGCAGTCTCAGATCAGTCTCCTCACACAACCACCGCGACTACTACCACAACCGCATCAGTCTCCCAAGCCGGATCCCCCGTCATCCAACCTCGTGCTTTGGGACACCTCCACCACAACCGCCTAAGTAACTCTTTCTCTCAACACGGTGCTCTCCTCCCTGATCCTGTATCCCCGGAATTACTATCCTCTTCCCCATCCTTGGCCGCAACGGGCGGACCAGGAGCAAGTCTTCCCGAGCAACGAATCATTCCCGGCTTGGTTCATGAAAGGACGAGAAAAGGCAGCAATTATTCCATGTCCTCTTCCGGGGCTGTCGCGGCTGCTACCAGGGCAGATCTATTGCATTCGCAGTCACAGTTGCAGTCACAGGGGGCATCGCCAAGTAGGTTTGAGGGTGAGAACAGAGGCGATGGTTCGGATTATGGCGTTATTTAATCATTCACGTTCGATGCAGGTTGTATATCTTTAGGAACCTGACGGGATTGGTTTTGACGGTAGGCTCTACTTTGACAATTCACTTTGTATTTAATATGTCTCTTGTCGAGTGTTTGCTTCATCTAGCTTCAGGAGTGGTTATGATGCATCGCCATCGTGCAGAAATACCGTCAATATTACTTTTTACTCATTTAAATGAAATCGTTTCATACCACAGAGCACATAGTCGATATCAAGGAAAGTCGTAAGTATTCTTATCATTAACTCTCATAAATAGTATATGTACTAGCGATGTATACAATAGTGACAACTAGCCTTTCAAGCAGTCGAGGGTTAGCTCCTCCTTCCTCAGTGGTGATCCAATCTATGTACTATATATATCCCAAGCTCGCTCGTTATCAACTGATGATCCGCAAGCAGAATTTCTCTCCGTCCCATTATCCATCTAAATTGCCCAACTTCCTCTCCGCTCAATGACACCCCAGGCATCAAGGCTTTCATCGTTGGGAATACCCATTTCGGACTGCTGCCTAGCCCATTCGTGAATGTATAGTTTCAGTGCTTTCCATCTCATGCAGGTCTCCGGTGTTGCAGGGGAATTAATCGTCTGATTCGAAGCACGACCTGGGGAGGAGATGACATGACCCTTCGCCTCGGCAGTGAGGTCATCTTGCCTCAATTCCGAGACCGGAATACCTGATATCTTGCTCAATTCGATGTCAAAGCAGCGTGCTAGAGATGGGTAACCCAGCGAAAGGTAATTGTAGACCTGGGTGATGAAGCCATCGTGGAATTCACGCTCTATGGCATTATCTTCATCCGGTTCAACATCCATGATGTCCAAGGGATCATCGGTCATTTCTAATGGATTCGATCCCGGTGAAGCGCATTCATCATCTACCATGTCCCTCATGTCAAAACTGGACCCAAAACCGTTGGACGGTCTCGGTGTGGCAATACCAGTTCTAGCTCGGTGAAAATGAAGGTCTTCTTCGTCCCCTTCGTCTTTATGACACAAACCCATCCATAGACCTGGTTTCTCTTCGTCCTCGGCGTGTGTATGATCGGTCCATAGACCGGCTTGGTCCCCATCGTCCACGGGTTCTGGTTCTGCGTGGTGCACATGTAGATGATCGGTTTCAGTGGCAGTTCCCTGAGGAGAAACGCTAAAGGGAAAGATAATGTCATTGCCCAACATCGGTGGACTGGCTGCATGCCGCATTTGGGCCAGTTCAAGATCACGCCGCCATCCAGCAAAGACAGAGCTTTCATTTTCTGGCATCTTCTGTTGTCTAGAAGAAATTGCAGCGGCTGAGAATTTAGACTCGTGCGCGTCACTTTTATAGACACCAAGGTCTTTCATCTCAGCTTCTTCCTTGTGACGTCGCATCTGTTCCAATTCCCATGACAGGTCGGCCGTTGATCCGCGACGTAGAACAGGATGTATTCTACTCACGATCCGTGGCTCACCCGGCATAAGCTCTTCGTCTTCGTTGCCAAAATCCTCATCACCATCAATGGCGAAATGAGAGACTGGTTGGTGAACCTGTTCATTGGGAAATGCTGCCAATGCTTGGTCCCGGAGCTCCTTCTCAGCGCTACGTGCTGCCAGAGAGAGAAGATAGCCAGAGAAACGCTCATCACAACTTTCTCTAAATCGAGTTTTTGCTACAAATCGATTGCTGGTGCTGCCTCCAGATGAAGCTGACGGTGTGGTTGATAGTGAGGGTGTATCCGAATCATCTGAGCCTTCACTGCTGTTTGATGGAATGGCAGGCAGATCGGGGACGCGAAATGAATGGCGTCTACCTTCTTGCCGTTGCAATAGGCTTGCATATGAAAAGCGTGACTCTGGTGGTACCATAGACAACTCGTTGGCCGCAACGATCTGTTGGGCCTTAGAAATAGGAGGCGAGTGCGGTCGAGGTGGCGGATTGTTGGGGACAGATCCACCATCAAGGGCTTTAGAAGAACTTTGTATCGGTAAAGTATCCGCTCTACGAACAGATCGCTTCCCAGTTTCGATTAGCTGAGGAGCAAACTTGCGCGGCGTGGTCTGGCCAGCGCTGCTGTGCCGGCCCGTACTGTTACTGCTAGACTCTTGGTCATCTTGTTTAGACGGATGGCGTCTACTTAATTTCATTGTTTCAATAGGCTCGGGGCAAAAGCGCCTAGGGGTTTTCATATTCTTGGCCTTGGCGTCATCCTTCCGGGATTCCGAGTTGTTTTTTCTATGTTGCTTAGCACCCTTATTGTTCGAATGTGTTACCTCAACGGGTTGAGGCAAAAAGCGAGCGTGCTGTCCACTCTGTAAGCCATTACTGGCTGATGGTGCATCTGGAGATTCGGCTGGATCTTTCTTTCTATGGCCATGTTCTAGGGCATCAGGTTGTTTCTTGGACGATCGGGATGAGGTTTCCATCGGCTGTGGCAGGAATCGTCGCGGCTTTCCAACCCCTGCCGACGCGGGTATCGGTTTATCAGTGATCCTTTGCTCATTTGTTGTTTCGATTGGTGAGTCTGTGGGTACTGCAGAGGCCGATGGATCAAGCGGTGCAGTGGACTTGTCTGAGTAGCGTGCATTTGGTGATTTGCTCGACCGAGCTGATTGTTCGACCAACTCCAGCTTGAACCTGCGTACATCGCTTGCCATTCTCGATCGAGGATAAGTTGAAGAGTCCTTATAATGACCACCCGTGCCTTTATCGCATTCATCATCAGAACCCGAGATCAGGGTGATTCATATTGCGGTGAATGTGGCTAGTAATTCCTGTTTGACAATCAGTCAGTCAGTCAGTCAGTCATGAAGATGAGTGATATAGAGCAGCCATTTCGTTTATGACGGCCGGCAGTGATTGTCCTTTGGGAACAAAGTATGGTTGGTCGCACCTTAGATAGAAGAGTGACGTCGAGTATTGAAGTGGAGAACCGGGATCAATTGGGCATTGGCGGAGCATGTGAAAGCGAGTTGTTGACCACTGGCACGAGAGCTACCAATGCCAACTCTCGGAGCAGACCGGTTGATTTCGTCTCGGCAGGTGAAAAGGAACACGATCTATTCGAGGAGATGGAAGCAGTAGACTCGCAGAAACAGGGTGTTGAGTTGAGTAGTGTATGTAGTGCTGAGTGGGATGGCACGGCATGACTGGCCACAATCTATGGAGGAGTTCCACCGGCCAAGTCCAGGTCGCCGGACCGTGCTCACCGCTTTAGTATTCGTATCTGCTTCAATACTATGTGTTACGAAACCAACTTGCATGATACTAGGCAGAATCTAGTACTATTAAGGGAAGGCGTTTATTAAAGCAGCTAACACTATAACTAGTTATTTCTATAACTAGGTACACAAGCAATTAGTTAAGGATATAAACTTATAGATAATATAAATAGAAACTATATAACTATATATACTTAAAAAGATAAAAAAGTATAAAAGAATTATATATAGATAAGAAAAATAATTATTAGATATATATTAATATATATATCTAAATATAGAAAAAAGTATAAAAAATATAATATATATAAATATACTTATTTACTATATATTTAGTTATTTTTTATAGCTTTTTAATATAAGTTATTTAAATATAATAATAAGAGTTAGTAAG